>NW_006292687.1:2021777-2035375 GCF_000327345.1 Myotis davidii | reverse complement strand
ACTGTTGCTCACCCTTGTATATATCTATATACTAGTATATAAAAGCCAGTGACACTTATGGTGGAATGACCAGAACAACCGGTTGCTATGATGCACACTGACCACCAAGGGGCAGACTGCTTAATGTAAGAGCTGTCCCCTGGTGGTCAGTGTGCTCCCAAAGCAGGAGTGCCACTCAGCCAGAAGCCGGGCTCAGGATTGGGGAGCGCAGCAGTGGTGGTGGCAAGGAGCCTCTCCCGCCCCTCAGCAGTGCTAAGGAGCAGTGAGCCCAGCGGTAAGGAGTGAGGGGCCCAGGACTGCAAGAGGGCACAGGCCAGACTAAGGGCTCCCGCCGTCCCCCCAGTGCACGAATTTCATGCACCGGACCTCTAGTTAGATAATAATATGGGAGTAAAGGAAATTATGATTTACCAGCAGTATTTGACACACCCGATTACTCTCTCTTTTCCTTGAAATGCTTCCTTCTTTTGCTGGATTTTTTTTCCCCACTTTGGATCTTCTGTCTGTTTCTTTGTAATTTTCCATTTGTTCCTCTTTATGGCACCAATCCTCATACTTTTTTTCCCTAATTGCATTCAGTTACTAGATGATCTCATGTTTTTATTTAGCATGACTGTGCCAAAGTCCCACAAAGTCATTTCTATAGCTGAGACCACTTACTTAAATATAAAAAGTCCAGATAAGAAATTATTGGATTTTGTAAAGTCAGATTAGGCATCATGGAGGTGGTGGGCTTTAAGCTTGTTTTAAATAATACAGTCGATTTTTAGATAGAGAAAAAGGACATGTGAAGTTTATGGGGAATGGTTAAAAATGCCTATGTCCTGTGCGGTCTGAGTCTGGAGGACTGAGAACTGGGGAAGTCTGTGGTATAGGTCCTGGTTCAAGTCTGATGTTTGAGGGCAGAAGAAGGTGGATATACCAGATCAAGCAAAAAGAACAAATTTGTCTTTCTCCTGCACTTTTGTTCTATTCAAGTTCCCACCAGAATGGACAGTACCCACTCGCTCCCAGTCTAACAATTCAAATGTTAATGTTCCCCAGAAACGCTCACAGGCACACCCAGAAATAATGTTTACCAGACATTCTTTTTCCCAGTCAGGTTGACACATAAAATAAAATAAGGCATAAGCAGATATGATTTCTATTAAGTCACATAGATTTACAAAAATGTAAAACTATTCTCACTATATATTTTTGTTTTTGGAAATCGTAATTATTTTGTTTTATGAACAGTTGACATATAATGGGGTTTATTATCAAATTTAGGTTGACATATGCGGTTTATTATTAAATGTATTAAATATTTATTATTATAAATATATTAATAAATATTTTAAAGTCTCAGATTTATTTTATAATATGGAAATATTAATATATGATCCATATAAAAAGATATATAAGGTTCTCAGTACTTTTTAAGAGTAGGGTTCTGGCCCCTGTTTTACACCATTCACTAAAATTATGTCGAAGTGGAATAAAGGATTAAGTGTATAACCTGAAGCTGTAAAACTAGAAGAAAATATGGGGAGAGAATTCCTTGACATTAATCGTGGCAATGACTTCCTCGATAAAACCCAGGCAACAAAAGCTGAACGACCAAAAGTCAAAAGGCAGAAGTCTGTCATTTCTAGTTCCGTCCTTTCAGACCTTTGCTTATGACTGGTTTGCTTCTGAATGGTTTAAGTTTGCATAGCTCTCCTTGTCCTTGCTTGTCCTGCAGGATATGTATTAACAAGTGTGCACATAACTGAAAAGCGAAGAGCAAGAGAGGAGTCAAGAGAACAAAAATCCCCCCTAGTCAGAACTAGCTTATATGCGCTGGTACATTTTCGTAGACAAGTAACCCAGCTCAATTCTGCCATCTCTGATCCTGGAAAATCACAAGGAATAAAGTGACCGGTGTGTGGGGCACATATCTGACCTTCAGAATAGCTGGGCTGAAGCTCTGGGAGAAGCTGCCATGGGTAGGTGGCCAGGCAGGGTAAACAAAAGGACTGGTTCACTGCTCCAAGGCTCTCTCTTCTTTGATTTCCGTGTAGAGAAGGCACAAACCCCAGTCTGTCCTTACCAAAATTAAGAAATAAAATCATTTTCCAAGGGGTGATGCTTCTGATTCAAGAATCTATAGATTTAAGCAGATAAGCAGGAAAGAGAAAGCTAGATTTATGCTATTTTAGAATGTAGACACAGGAATATCAGGAAAGACAATTTATAGAGTTAATGTGTATTATTTCCCAAATGCCAGAATATATAAAATCAGAGAAATGTCAGATGTTTTTAAACTAGTTTTTCTAATTGTTCTTATCAACAGTAAACTCCAATGGTTTCATCATCTTCACCTCTTCTTTACTCAAGTATTATTTTCTTCTTTGGGTAAATGAAACTGTGTAGACTGAATTTTTCTCAGCCTCACATTAACCAAAGACAGGAACTAAGAGTCACTTTATTTAATGCTAAAATAAATTATGAAAATGAGTAGCTTGTTACCATTTGAATGCACAAATATCTATGTTTTTTTATTCACATAAACCTATGATTTACCTCTCAAATGGCTGGCTGTTTATTAATTATACCTTGTATGTACATATAAATTATATGGCAGAAGTGAAATTTGTGATGCTGGAGCTAATTAAGGTATCTTTTTTTAAAAATATATTTTATTGATATTTTACAGAGAGGAAGGGAGAGAGATAGAGAGTTAGAAACATTGATGGGAGAGAAACTTCGATCAGCCGCCTCCTGCACATCTCCTACTGGGATGTGCCCGCAACCCAGGTACATGCCCTTGACCGGAATCGAACCTGGGACCTTTCAGTCCGCAGGCTGACGCTCTATCCACTGAGCCAAACCGGTTCGGCGGTATCTTTTTATTTTATACCTATTCATTGAAACAATCCCTCAAGTTATTCAGACTGTCTCCTTTATTCGATACTAGAACATAGACCCCAAAGGCATAGTCAAACAGGTAGTAGTAATTTTCATCATTAGGATTAATGGTGACAAGAGAGCTGGAGAGTAAACTGCTACTCTGTATAAGTTGAAATAATAGTATAAAAAGAGTTATATTGGCAACTGAATTCAATAATGTTGTAAGGCTATACAATTAATGTATTTAAAGGTGAAACAGTTAAGAAATATAAAAATAAACGTGTTTTCAAAAACCAAGTAATAAATCAGATTTATATCTGAAATTTGGCTGACTGCTCAAGACCCAAAAAAAGCCCTTCATTTCCCAACTTTTCATGGACAAAATCAGCTTTTAGATCTATATGAGCCTTGAAGAAAGCATGTTTCTCAATGCTCACATCAGAGGTTAAGATCAGGTACCGCCATAGAGACCAGTGGGCGAGAGAAGAAACAGACCCTAACCAGATAACCTTCCTTTGATCTCTAGTGAAGGGCTTTTTAAAATGCCTGTAGAACTGAATTTCAGAATTGCTGGGCAGTAGCAACTGTCTTTCTTCCTGTGTGTTTCATTCTCCTGAATAGTAAGGTCTATTCAGATCCTGTTCTGTCACTGTATATGGGACAGCAGGTATATAACTTGTCTTTTTGGTGCACAGGCCACTGGACAAGGAGGTGTCATGTAAAACATGATGAACATAATTGCACTTCTATCCTAAAACCACCTGTGTAATCACACTTTTTCTTACCATTTCATGGTAACTTAGACAACAAGTGTTGAAGATGACAGTTTCACAAGAATAAAGGCGCCTAGATCCCTGACTCTACTTAGAACAAAGGCACCAGGAGAGTTGCTCAATCTGTTTCATATTATGACACAAACTAGAATAAGGCCTCATTTTTTAGCCACTGAGATGTTTTTGTTCTTGGTTATCAGAACTAGCAAGCATACTCTACTCTCAGTAATGTCCTTAACTCTAGTAAAATATATGCTTCTAGACTTTAGAATCAAAAAACAGCACCCTCCAGCCACTATCAAAGCACTTTGTACTTTGTACTTAAGAACAGACTTGAATAAAACAATGAATGAAGAGATTCATGAATAAATGATGATGAAATGGTTCAATTACTCTCTGGAGGATCAGGCATTAAAACCTTATTTGAAAAATAAGATCAGTTGCTTTTTGCATGCACTGGAAATGTAGAGCAGGGAGCTTAAAAGAATATTTTTATCTTCCTGTGTATCTGACTTTAGTGCCTGGTTGGAAAAAACCTTTGCTGTCAGTTTCAACAGCCCATTAAAAATAACTGGTATCTGACCTAGTTTGATCTTGAACTAATAGTGTCTGTTACTGAATACTGTATGTCAGTGTGAGTGTGTTTGCAGTCAAGTGTAAACAATGAGAACTCTTTGTTTCTGGGCAGCTTTCCTGTTAGCCTCTCTCTAAGTGGAGCATGGAATTTAGTGTGCCCTCTTTTAGCCATGGTGGTATTGTAGGATACAAGAGTTGCCTTGGCAACTCCATCTAATTTAAGCAATAAGACAAAACAGAGCATGTTTTATGGGACAATTAATGCATGTTTTGGAACATTGCAACCTGATGTTATTTTCTGCCCAAGGTGTTTATTAATAGTCCTATAAGGCATTTGGCAACCAACACTGACTATTCCGATAAAAAATGGAAACATTCATTTTAAAAATGCAATTTCAGCAAGAACTCTTTTTTAATTACTTTTAAAAGATGTTTCCAGTTTAAGAAATAGAATCTGTGATTATTAGCTCACATCAGACTGGACCCTGACTAGGACAGAGTACAGGTAAATTTTGAGGTGTGATGCTACTTTTAAGAAATCAGTGTGTTGCCCAACCTGTGTGGCTCATTGGTTGAGCATCGACATATGAACCAGGAGGTCGTGGTTCAATTCCTGGCCAGGGCACATGTCCAGGTTGTGGGCTCAATCCCCTGTGGGGATCATGCAGGAGGCAGCCATCCAATGATTCTCTCTCATCATTGATGTTTCTCTCTCTCTCTTACTCTCCATTCCTCTCTGAAATAAAATATATATATATACTTAAAAATAAACAAAAACAAACAAACAAAAAAACAGTCTGTTGATGTCACAATTTTTGTTACATTCATATCTAAAAGGAAAATATCAAACAAGGGGCTATAAGGCATTCTGACAAGTGAGGGAATCAAGCTGTGTATAAGTGAAGAACTATAGTAATAATTAAGAATACAATCACATATGGTGGGGTATATATTAATAAAGGTGATAATAAAGTTTGAAAGTCTGGATGTCCCAAGGGACCTTTTTATAAATATAAAAACATTTCCAAGATAACAATATACATGTCAAGCATAAATTGGACAATAATGATTGTTCATAGCAACTTGAATTAGGGTTTTTATTCTTAGAAAAGTAAAGATAAATGTTTTCCATGTATCCCCAAGCTTTCATCCTTGGTCCTCAAAGTAGATGTCACCTGTCACAGCCCCCTGTGATCCCAATCAACCTCTATTTGCTGAAGTTCTTTACCATCGCCAGCTGACCAAAATTTATAATCTCTAACGCCTATTTTCATTTCCAGGTAGGAATGAACCCACACCCTGTTATTCTTTGTTTCCTAGATGTGTCCTAATCAGGAAAAAGATGTCCAAGGTAGAATTTACAGGTTTCTAGGCAATTTAAGGACAACAGAAAGAAAGTGGGGTTTCTTATTGGAGAAGTTTGGAAATTATTAAAGCAGAAATTATCAATACAATTTTTTCTTATAAACAAAAGTAAGAACAAAATAAAAACACTTATCTTTCTTTGGATATCAAGATATGTGACTACAGATCAAGGTTCTATCTAGTTCAGTGGTTCCTAATATTTTATGTGAGCTATCTACACCAATAAAAGAGAAAGATGCAAATTGAATGTACCTTTGCGACACCCACCAGCCAATCAGGAGTAAGTATGCAAATTGACCAAACAAAGATGCTGGGTTAATTTGCAAATGCAGGGACCAAGCAGCCAGGAGCAGAGCAGGACATGGCGACGACGCACGCATTCCGTACTGCCCCAGCCACTCCAGGCCTCTGGGCAGCATGGGAAGGCAGAAAGGTGGCTCTGGCTAGATCGAAGGCAGTGCCGGCAGCCAGAGGTAGGAAGGCCCATTCTTACACAAATCTTTGTGCATCGGGCCTCTAGTATCTACTAATATGCTAAAATATATTGTATTTATGGAGTAGGTCAAGACAAACTTGGCTTACAAAGATGAGAAAGGGAGGAGTATTTGAATAGCCTTTCTGGGTAATTGTAGATATTTTTCTTTGCTATGATATCAAAATATGATTAAAAGGTGGTTGCAATGTAGAATCTGAAACCATATGGGTAAATGGCTTGCTTTAACCTTCTTACACTTAAATCTATTTATCCATCTCACATTTTGAATGGATTTCTTTACTCATGCCTGATTTTGTAACAAAATGTTGTGATCATTTCAAAAATATTGGTTCACTGAGTAGTGCTGATTTTTCAAATGTTAACACATTGATTATACAATACCAAAAGAATCACATTTATTTATATTGCTACTAAGCTTCTATATAAATCTTTATATTGAGAAAAGCTGCAACTACTATTTTCCTTCTATATGCCACAGTAATGTCTAATGTCATTTCATCAACTTTTAAAGTAGCATGTATTCAAGGGTAGAGATTCAATACAATTCATAATTTAAAACAGATTCATCAAGGGCATTTTTAAGGGAAACTGGCTCTCTTCTCTTCTCTTCTCTTCTCTTCTCTTCTCTTCTCTTCTCTTTCTTCTCTTTCCTTTCCTTTCCTTTTCTTTTCTTTTCTTTTCTTTTCCTTTGCATTTATTAGTACTGCATGGCCATGAAGAATACAATGACTAATAATGCAATTTAGTGCCACTGCTTTGTGTTGTGCTAAAAGGCCAACAGCTTCATAGTAAAAGAGGCTAATAACAACTACATTTTACTGTTTTGACCTTATAGGGCCTCAAGGGTCTGTGGAATGCACTTTGACTGTGATCATTCTAGATTAACATTTTGCGAAGAGATGAACCTAAATTGACTTGACTTTTGTAAATGACTACTGAATTTACAAATGCAATAGTTATAAAATTTTCAATGCTCTTCTAACAGACGAAGACATATTTAATGCAAGACAGTTAATTATAAGGAGGAATTTCTAGGCTTAACATGTAGAAAAAAATATCTTTCCTTGAAGAATAATACGTTTTCATTACAGTAATACTGAAGATTTCTGTGATGTGTTTACAGGGGGGTTGTAAGGCTTTAAAGTATATCTTGTATTAGTTGAATTGTTCATATTTTTTATAATTCTGTGTCAATTTCATTATCCCTATAGTATGGTCCTATGATATGTGTCTCAGAGTCTTCCAATGTATACATTTGTTACTTTAATTTTTTTAAAAAGAGCATTGTATTCTGGGTGGGTTATATCTTCCTCAGTATTTTCTAGACAAGTTCTCAGATTTTCTCTTTTCTTTGAAAATGGGTTATACATGTTATATGTTTTAAGCAGCCTTGAACAAAGTGTTTGTGTTCTGAGAACACTGCTGATATTTTAAACCACGGTATCTGAAAACTATGTCATAGACACTGAGTCAGAATTACAAAATAAAAACATTTCCAGTCCTTGAGCTTTTGTTATTGTGAAAAGAAGCAGGAAGGTTAGAGACAAGATGATATTAACAGAAAGTGAGTATATATCTCATTGGAAATAAAATAAATTCGATGTGAGTTTGCTTGGGAGCTTCAGCAGGTATTGGTGTTGGTAACAATCGATGCTAAAGATGTTGAAGTAGGATTTTTGATGATGTTGGCTTATAGAGAAATGAAAAAAGACTCAGGTTCTCTGAGCAAATGTGGCTGATGGGTTATAGGAAGAGCCCAGGAGACTCTAATGAGCTGTCGGTTAGCCAGCTAGTCAGTATTCTCAGAATGACAGAATAAATACAAACAAAGAATTAATAAATATCTGGAAGGCTTAGCATGACATCTCTCAAGGTTGCTTTGCTCAATGGAGCAAAAGCAAAATCATTTAGCATCTATTTTCTCACCTCAGAGTTGTATGAGCTACTGAAAAGATTGAGTTACTGCTGGGAAGATGTAAAACTAACTCATAGTTTTTCAACACACATGTGGGCTATTTAGTATGATTTGGGAGATCTGCATCCTGCTTAAACATATTAAGAGATCCTGGAAAGCGATGTACTTCATAGAAAAGAGAGGTTATACATTCATGCAAAAAACACACATAAAGAACAGAGAAAGACATAATTTTGTGTAGAGGTTCCATCCCCCTCCTATCACTAAAGGGAAGAGCTATTATTTTCTCACTAAATAAAAAGGATAGTTCTATGTCTTAGTTTAGTATAGGTGCCATCATAAAAATGTCAATGTTTAAATAAACAAGTCCATATCATTTGAATCATAAAGTTGGCTAAATAGGAAAAAAGAAAGGATTCATTATCTTTTTTTACTTGGTAGGAGGAAAAGGGATCTACAGACTACTAGTTTGATTAAACTGAAAATTAGATCACCTGTTTTTAGTAGCCTTTCCTCTTAAAACTACATTTGCTCTATTTTGTAAATGCCTGAAAGAATGGTAAGACATGTAATTTGCTCATGCAAATCATCCCAGTATGTAAAAACTCATTAAAGACTGGATACAATAAATAATGATGAACAACTCTAACAATAACCAAAATATAATCCTACTATTCTATGTAGACTAGTTCTCTACCAGTAGCAGATGTTAAATTTAAAATTATATGGACACTACCAGAAATGCTAGCCTCTATTAGTTTACAGTAAATATCTGGCTTTTCCAAACATTATTTTAAAATGTTTGATATCATTACAGTAAGTTGATATACCATTACAACAAGTTTTATATACCTTACAATAAGAAGCCTTAATCTAGAATGTGTTTACATTGAGAAAAATTTGTATTAGAGTTGACCTTTTTTTAAACGATTTTACAATATTGTTAATAGGATAGGCAAAATAAAGAATAAAGATCAGATATACTAATTGTATTATATGGTTAGTGACAAAGAGTAGTAAAAACATTAACTTCAATAAACATTCTGGTTATTTTATGTTGTGAAAATAATCTATTTTCAGTCATAAAATTTTAGTACTGAAAAAATATAGAAAATCTGCATCAAATTATTTATTCAGATAAAAAAAAGTAGGAATAAGGTTAGAAAACATGACCAAAATGTTATAACTAGAGATATATGCAAATTACTGGTACTACCATTCAAATATTCTGCATCCCTGTGCTATTTTTTTCTCCATTACACTAAGCTGCCCAATCATATGTTATGCGTACTTTCATCAAGCAAGGCTTCATTTTGAGTCATGAAACTAGAAAATTTGAAATGAATTTCAAAAACTGTATTGAGCAATTTATTGTGCTATTAAGGGACAGTTTTAAAAGCCATCCTGTTGAGTGCATCCACTGCTATAAATGTTCAGACTTTCCTAAATCACCTGGATGAGCCCATTTTGTACAACTGACAACTACCAACCCTGGAAAAAATTTTGCATGAATCTGTGTGTAGTGAAATAACTGAAGTAAAGAAGAGCAGAAAATTAAAGAATTGTAGGATAACGTTTAAAGAGATATGTTTTGGGGTCATTCTAATAAATGAGATTCATTGTTGTGAGATTTTACAAATACTCCTGTCAAAATTATTGAACCATAGAAAAGAAATCATTGCTTGCCTTTATAGCATAAACCTCTAGTGCACTTGCAATGTAATCTAAGGACATGCTCATTAGTGGCTCATTACTTAGCTGATAATTGCTGTTCATATCAGTAACACAAATCACAGAAAAAACTTATTAAAGTAACCTATTAATTTTTTTCCTGACGAGCTTCATTATAGAGTATCTTCTCCTAATTAATGTAATCAGTACCATAAAAATCCAAGATGAAAAAGAACTATTAGGTCATCTGCATTCAACTACCTGGAAAGAGAAAGGCTAGTCTCTGCAATGGCCAGTCCATTAATCTCAAACAAGGAATCTCATCAACTGTACTATAAATAACTGCTTCCCTTTCAAAAAGCCTTACCTATGCCATTAAATCACTTTCCTCCTGGGACATTTCCTTGGATTTCTTTAAAAAGAATATAGGAGCTAAAGTTCAGAGCAAATCCTCCATATGAAATTTTTAACGCCTTCTCACTAAACCCAATGTGAAGCCCCCAAACCGTGAGATAGAAAAATCTAAGCTATTTCCTTCGTTTTGCCTTTGAACACTGTGACCCCTCACTATCTTTCCAGTTTTGGCTTTCTAGTATTGCCTGTGCTCTTCATTTGGATCCTAAGTTTCAGATAAGCTTTTATAATCATTCACTCTCCAAAAAGTTTTACAAGTTTCTCTGGCTTTGCTTCAGTGCATGACATTCTCAGTTTAGGATGCCAGATTCATTCCTTGCAACTTCACAAATGTGCAGGAAATTTCAGACTTTGTTAGGAAGTTAGAGTAGAGGACCTCAAAACCCACTTCTAGTTCTTAGATATTATTTTATTTCTCATTCATCCCTAACACGACAGCTCTCATTCAGTTCCAGATCAAATAGTCTAGAAAGAGCCACATAATACAGACATGAAAAAACTTATACACTGGTTTTAATTATTGGACAGTTTCAGCATTATCTGTGGCTTCCCCCTGAATATTCAACAATAAGACCAAAGCACCAATAACAGAAAACATTTTTGAAAGTTCATAAATGGTTCATGTTGAAGGCATATTTGTAGTCGATGTGTATGCAAGCATTTGTAAAGTGGGAATTATTAAGCAGGGCAACAACCAGGAAACAAAGAGCTGGACTGATACCTAATCCCACAAAAGACAGTGTCTCATGATGCAAGAACATCTCCCAGGTTGTAAAGATCTAGCAGATGTTCAAAAAGTTAGGTACAATCAGCCCAGCCGGTGTGGCTCAGCGGTTGAGTTTGGACACATGCACCACGAGGTTGTACGTTTGATTCCTGGTCAGGGCACATGCTGGGGTTGCTGGCTGGATCCCCAACAGGGTGTGTGCACGAGGCAGCCAATCCATGTTGATGTTTTTCTCTCACTGATGTTTCTATCTCTCTCTCCCTTTTTCTCTCTCTAAAATCAATAAAAATATATTTTTAAAAAGTTATGTACAATCAAATGGTTGAACTTTGTGTATAACCAGTAATAATGGGTTCTGAAAAAGAAATTTTTGCTAAAAAGATAAATTTAAAAATAGTTAAAATTATAAATATCCAATAGATAATAAATACTATTAGAAAATCCACACATAGTCATGCCTTAGTGGAACAATGTAACTAGAATCAAATTATTCATTTGAAATACAGAGAAGGTACTAGAATTTTGGATAGTAGTACTAGTGATCACTGAAGAAAAGGCATGATAAACAGAACATATACCTAGTGATTAGAAAAACAGCAATAAGTGTTACAAAAATTAATTACCCAAAGACTGCAAGGACTCAGATTTAATTCCAAGCAAGCATACGGTAAATAAAGTGAATATCAGGTACTATGTACAAGTATTGATCATTCTACACAAACATGTTAAGCCTTGGGCCTGCAAGTACATGACGATACTTAAGCAGAAAAAAAAAAAAGACACAAAAACTTAGCAACCTGGCAGTATGCAGAGTAGTGTGCTGAGCCTGATAGGACAAACTTGGTATGTCTGTTGGTAAATCTCTTGGCATAGATGCTATTACTGCTGCTCACCGATTTTTGATTCTCTATTTTCCAGTGCATAGTAGGACTATATATCCTTGCCACCTTTGAAGTTAGTTGTGGCCATGTAATTTTCTTTGGCCAATAAGATGCAAATAGAAGTTTTAAAAACTAGCATACAAGTCTTCATATTCCCATTTTTCTGTTGGGAGAATCGTGAACATCCAGATAAGAAGCTTCTCTTAACTAGGGTCCCTTAGTAAAGACCACATTATCTAGTAAATAGAACTCTCTACCAACCTAAGACTGACAAGAAATAAAGTTTTGCTGTTTTAAGTCACTGAAATTAAGGAAACATCTCCTGCATAAACTATTTCATCCTGAACTATATATTTGGCCTGGGGGAATCTGTTAGAATGCATCCATTTCTTAATTATACCTATTATAGGATAACATGGCAAAGGATTTGATTATTACTGTTCTATGCTTAAGAACTTTACCTTCTCAAAGAAAGGATGCTTATCTTCCCTATTTTGGGACCCCTAGGGTCTAGCACAATACCTGGCATGCAGTGAGATCACCAATGCATTTTTGTCCAAAGAGAGGGAAGAGGAAAATAAATGAAGAAAGGGTTGATACAAGTCTCCTGGGCTCTTGTTGCTGATTGTGCTTCAGAGATAGGCTGATCTGTTCCAGAGAGGAAAAGTAATCAGGGATGTTTTATGAAAGGTTCTTTTTATATACTCACTATTATGCTTTGGAGGTTCCTATTTTAACTAGTTGCCTCATCTGCATCGCCAACAAACCCCCAGGGTGTGCTATGCTGCTGGTCTGATGACCATGTTTCAAGTAGCAAGAACCAAGATTTCAGTAAAATATTTGTTGTTTCTCAGACTACATTCTGGCTCTGAAGTAAAAAAGAGAAAGAGCTAAATTGAATTTCTTATCCAAACCTGGTCAAGCTGAAATCAGCGGTCCAGGCACAAAACTGAACGCAACTCCTGATTACCTCAGAGAATGGTATTCCTGGATTCTCCAGGCCAAGGGAGAGGAGCTGGAGGGCGAGAAAATGTGTCTGAATCACATCAGTTTTGTTTGTTTTGTTTTGAACAGTTCTGAACTTACTTGGTAGGTAGAACATTCACAGTTCAGTTGAAGCTAAATTGATCATTTGATCACTGTGTTTTCAAAGTTGACTCTCTTTGTACTTTTCATTTTTTAAGTGGTTTCTCAGAAAGACAGTGGATTAGATTTACAGAGTTTTGTTGGTATAATGGAAAAGAAAATCCATTTTCTGACCAGTTTGATCTATAATAATTAGTTTCACAATTATTATCCAAAAATGTCTTTGAATAATTAATTGGATAATGTTCATGTATGTTTGAAATTACTTCCATTAAAAGGTTAACATGTGTTAGATGTCATAATTATGAGATGTACTAAAGGATTTTAAAATAACAGATTAGCATAGCTTTTGAAGGCAATTGCAACATAATGGAATTAAAACTGGATTGCAATTCAAAGTCTGCCTGCATTGAATTTTTTGATGAGTGTCACTTATCTTTAAAAGGGGATTGAGAGATAGAGTTTAGTCCAGGGGAATAGAGAAAATTCTAAAAGCATTGAAATCCAGCCCTGAAATTTTGGTTGGCCAACTAATAATAGCAGAACCTGAAACTAGCCATGCTGCCTGAACCTCAATTTCCTCATATATAAAATAGTGAAGATACCTACTTTTCAGGACTTCTGTTAGAATAATATATATTTATAAAGTATCTAGTGGAGTTTATGCACAATGCAAGCATTTAATAAGTAGTCTCTTATAATAAACTAGAGGCACAGTGCATGAAAATACATGCATTGAAGGGGGGGGTCCCTCAGCCCGGTCTGCCCCCTCTCACAGTCTGGGACCCCTCGGGAGATAACGACCTGCTGGCTTAGGCCTGCT
>NW_006292687.1:2003118-2021554 GCF_000327345.1 Myotis davidii | reverse complement strand
GCTGCCCCCCCCCCCCCCCCAGCTGGGCTGAAAGTACTGTGGGACTACGGCAGGGCTGAGGGGACTGGGCTATGGGTGCTGCCATCTTTGTGACAATGTGACAGTCAATTTGTATATTCCCTCTTTATTAGATAGGACTAGGGGCCTGACGCACGAAATTTGTGCAAGAGTAGGCCTTCCTTCTCAAAGCTGCCAGCACCAGCTTTCCTCTGGCACCCGGGACCTGAGCTTCCCTCATAGCTCCAGCTTCATCCAAAAGGTTGTCTGGAAGGAAATCCAGAAGGACATCTGGTCTAATTAGCATATTATGCTTTTATTATTATAGATAATCATTATCATGATTCGTATAGAAATTTTTATACTGTTTTACACTAAATTTTCTATTAAATAATACATAATATGAATAATTTGCTTAAATTAAAACTTATATTTCTGCTAGAGTACACATTATTAAAGTAATATATTAGTCATGTTGCTCATGAGATGAGTTTTTATTGAAAATAGTAATCACTATTATTAATGAAACATCTGCTTAGTATGCTTAATGTTAGGGTAAAATTAGATAATCCATATGAAATTTCTTTTATAAGTATAAAATATGATATGATTGACCTCGTACAAAGGACCTAGGGTTCTGCTTTCATTAAAGTTGGGGAGATAGGGCTAAAGCATAACAGCAGAAATTTAAAGTGTGGCAGGAGGACAATCTAGTTGCCCAGTCAGTTCCCCAAATCACCCAGTATCTTTAAAACAGAGCAGCCTAGGTGTGGGGAGGCAGTCTGGCTTTTTATCTAGCCCTGTGCCTGGCAACGTGTTTATTGGAGATAGCCCTGTTGAAGTGGACGCCTTGGCAATCTAAGCTTCAGTCGGGCACATGAATTACAAAACAGAAATAAAACTATCAGGGTTTATACTACAGAGACACTATGCTCAAAGTTAGAGATTTAAAGATAAATATCACTGGGACCCTGACCTTGAATAGAAATGGAATATCTAATGTAGGAGGCAGAAATCAGGAGGTTTAACAGCAAGGTGAGTTCTGAGGGTTCTTATGAAAAAAAAAAATGTGTGAGGAAGCAAGAAAGCATTCATTCATTGTTTGTTTCTGTCTTTTCGTTCAAGAAAAAGAGGTGACATAAATTCATTCTGGAGTCAGCAATGCAGGGGTCAGATACTTGTTAGGATTCAATGACACTTTATTCTTGAAGGACAAGTAGGAGTTTTTTTACATGGGCACCTGTGAGATGTTCCATGAAGCAGGAACGGCACAAGCAAAGGAGCAAGAGAATGGGCAGGCCCAGTATGCGTGAAGAACTCAAAGCTCTGCAGTACTAACAAACTGTAAAGTGCAAGTTCAGAAAAAGCAGGAGATTACACAGATGTGATTAGTGTGAGCAAAATCATCTTGTCTATATACAAAGACACTAGAGAGCTCTAGAAAGATTTTTGCAAGAGAAAATATAACTGGTGTGTGAGGTAAGAAGATGTGGATTAAAAAGTCATTAAAACCAAAATAAACAGGAGTAAGAGTAGCAAAAGCAATATCTACTTTTATGTTGTAATTTAGAATTAAAAGATCAGAAAATAAATGTATGGCAAAATTGAAATTAAACTATTAAATATAAAATGAGATGGGTTTAAAAATCAATGTTAACAATTAAAAAGTAATAACATGAATGTAGTACAAAAGTAAAGAAAACCATATTTAAATGACAAAAAAACCCACAACAATAGAATATGAGAGAGAGGTGAGTAAAGGAGGGAATATTAAAATTTCTAGATGCAACCAATGAGAATTTGTAAGAGTTATCAGAGCTACCCAACATTTCTTCCTGAGAGCTATTTCATCACAACCCCCACCATATGTTCCTCAGAGGCAGACAGGGACAACTTCCCAGCCAGACCCACTCAGCAAGCAGTTCCTTAAGTGGCAAGCTGACAAAGCCGCTATCTGAAAAGGTGAAAACATGAGTTTGTATCGCAGAACTGTTAGTTCAGTTTCTGAGTTACAAAAGCAACCACCAGTCTAGGCTAAAAAAGCATCCTGGTTTGTGGCTAGCTGAGAATGTTTTCTATTGATCATAGTTACTGGCAATGGCAGGTTATACTCCTCATTGTAATGGTTGCACATGACCCACCTAAATGGGCACTAGGGTGAACTCCTGCAACGAAGACTTCACCCAGCTGTGGAGGAACTTTTCAGCAAGAAAGACCCTCCATGAATGGCCAAAGGGAAACTATAGACTGCCTATTATTCACCAAACTTGCTGGAATACTGCAGGAAGACTAAAACTTGGGATCCATCAAGTGCACAGACACAAATTCCACTGGAAGTAAAGACAGACAGGAATTTGCTAAACATCGGGAGCTGGAAACAAAGCTTCTAAATGAGATCGGGGTCCCACCCATCACTGTCCATCTGGCCGGAGTGCCTTGTGAGGATAACACAATAGGTGCCATGGTGGGAATTTGAGGCAAGACTGTGAACAAGGCCTGCTTCAGTCATAAGACAGCCTGTGATAAATGCTCTTTAATGATAATCTGCGGGGTGTTTCCCTTCCAGGAGCATTAAATGAATCGAGGCCGATCAAAGTCTTCACTTAAAACCAGAATCATTGGGCCACCAATTGTACTTTCTTGCAGAAAGTAATTGATAGAAATGGATTCTTCCTTCCATAGTATTTTCTAATTTACTCTTCTCAATAAGGGCAGAGAACAAAGACATAGGAGCTGGAAATGCTTCTCCTTACTGCATAATGACATTCAAGTGTGCTGACCTCCTGACCATGATGTATATGTCTAATGATTTCAAAATTACTTTTGCCTGCTGAGTTGTACATTTTAGCCTGGGACTAACTAATTATCATTTTAAACTGAACAGATTATGTAAATGAATGTGCTTGATGGTTTTTTTCTTTTCTTTGTGTATAGCATGAGAGGCCGGAATGGTTTCTCAAATAAAATAAACATCTGTGTTCAGGATCATCTCAGTGTTAAAACACTTGTTTTCTCATAAAGCTGATTTTATGCCTAAAAAAACAGATCCCTCAGAGGAAGATGGACTTGAAGGACAGGAAATTCCCACTCTCCACAAAACTAGCTGCTGTTTCGGCTTTTGCTTTTCTCCCAGATTTGTCCTTTGGGTTAAGAATTGTTCTCGCTGATTGTTTAAAAATTGAAATCTACTGGCATTGGGGCATGTTTACCTTGATAAGGGATGGTTTATCAAATCCTTTCCTCTGACAAGAGAGGGGTATGCTCAGTGAGAAGGTGCAGGTCCTGAAAACAGCATCAAAAGAACAGAAAATATGCGTGACAGAGTGAAGGAACAGAGAAGGACTGGAGGCAGGAAGAAGAATATTAAGTTTCTATCGGAATGTTAGTCTTACATTTGACCCTATTTGTGCAGGTATAAAATACAGATTCTTAAACACAAACTAAACTTGGAAAGGGATGTCTAAGAAGGGGTGACTATTATTTCTTCCCCACTGCTGAGCATCAAGTATGAATTATGGTTGGGGAAATCACCTGAATGATTACCCTGCTCCTTTCTTTGCTGTCTCTCTACTTCCCTGCAACAGCAATTAATCTCCTGGCTTTTAGAAATTGACTTGGATGATCAGACTTGATATCCACCTGATTTTCTTCTGATCCTATAAACACTCTGGAAAGCCCGAGCCACAGTATGTACTGTCTCTTATTTTTATAGTTGACTATCTTCTCCTAGGTCAGATGCAGACTCAGAGGAGAAAGCTGCTATCACTTGTTTCCTCTCTCTCTCTCTCTCTCTCTCTCTCTCTCTCTCTCTCTCTCTCTCTCTCATTCACACACACACACACACACACACACAAACACACACTTCTACAATGGTGTTGAATACCTTTCAAAATCTCTTTCCAATAAAAACAGGATTATCTACATATAAATTAATTTCCACTATGTAATAAAGGAATTTTAATTACTAATATTTAAGAATTGAAATAAATTTTAAAATGCATTCATTCAATGGAGAGCCATACTATTTTCTCCAAAAAAAATCACACTCTAGTAGATATGTTCAATATTTTGTCCACTTAAGATGTACCTACACATTAAGCTAAAAGCAGTGGGTGCCACAGCGAATTCACTGAATCTTTCAGAATGCTTTTGACATGTTTGACATAAATTAGTCCCATAACAGACATGATTGCTAAACTATCTAAGCACAAAACAAAATTCATTTAATTTTTTTGAATGAGCTTATGAAGCAGGAGTCCTTAAACTGTCCTCACTCTACATTTTGACATAGGAGACACAATTCTATTTGAGGTCCATAGGCAATTATAACCCATGGAGCTTCCAGGGTTAAAAGCCCTCATTTTTAACTATTTATAACAAGAGGAAAATTTTAAGACAAAGTGTTTCTGGAAATCCGTGTTCTACTTTGGCCATACTCAATGCTCTTATAAAGACATTTCTCCAAAGCTTACATTAGCCCACTTTATTAATTAGACATTTTCTCATTTCTACTGAAGATTCAGCAGATATGACAATAGGGCAGGTACAAACATGTAGAGAACACATATAAAGTTAGAATTGTACCGTAGAATGATAACCTTTAAAAAGAAAGTTTTCAGTGTGAACAAATTAATGCATGCAAATGTTGGAATTCATTTTCAATAACTTGAGGACCAGATACACTCAGGATGACCGGAGATTAATAAAGAGTTGTAAAGAAATGTGTACCATATTGCCCTGGTCAGAATAATCGTTGTTTCCTTAAAATAAAACTATTTAAATAAAATCAATAAATTTGTATTATTCCAAATAAGAAATTGTTTAATTATCAACACTAATTCATCTGTTTTCTATAAAAGTATCCAAATCATATCACTTCTTCACTCTGCATTTTTCTATTTTGTAAAATGATGATGTAGAGCTAGATGATCATTAAGTTCCATTTCTAGGTGTAATATCCTTATTTATTACTTAAGAACTTATCTCTTACATACTTCCTATCCTCACTTCAGTATTGTGGACAGAAAAAAAATGGGATAGTAATAATCCATAAAGGCATATGGTACACAAACTTTAACCAGACCACAAATAAGTATAGCTTCAACTCATACTTGATCATCTTTTATTTCTCCCAAGAAACTGTCTGTACTTCCTTAAGGTAACAGATAGTGTAATGTTTACCTGAAAGCAATGATTTACAAAACCACAGTTTTAGACTTCATACCTGAGCTGCGCTAAAGGAAACTACAGGCATACCTCAAGATATGGTGATTTTGGTTCAAGATATGGTGATTTTGGTTCAAGATCACCATAATACAGCAAGTGTCACTATAAAGGGAGTCATAATCTTCTTGTTGGTGGAGGGTCTTGCCTTCATTTTGTAAAAAAAAACACACATCTTTGAAGAGGAATAAAACAACACCAATGGAATGAGGTATGCCTGTACACAGAGCAGATGGTGGGATGGCACAGCTCAGGTTTTCTGCTCTATGTTTGGAACCTATGCCTGTGTGGTAATCACAGGAACTAAACTGCAGCTTGAGAAATCTGGGCACTGGACACCAGAAAGTAAGACTGAAGGAAAAAGGCAATCATTAGGCAAAGTAGCCAAGCCACTTTCTTTAGATTTTCACCTCAAAATAACACCAAGGAGAGACCTCTTCAGGGAATAGCTCAGCTTTTTCCCATGCTGGGTTAACAAATACAATGGATAGGAAAATTAAGCCCACAGAAATCATCCTATATAATAAAGAGGTAATATGCAAATTAACCCTCACACCCTCACAAGATGGCTGCCTATGACCAGACCGGCAGGGGGTTAGTGAGGGACAACCAAATGACTGAACAAGCAGGCTGTGTGCAAAACCAGCTCTCTGACATCCCCTGAGGGTTCCCGGATTGTGAGAGGGTGCAGACTGGCCCCCCCCCGCCACCCCCCACCCCTCTGTGCACGAATTTCATGCTCTAGGCCTCTAGTATGAACAATAATAGAGATAAAAATACCACCACATGTTTTAGCTTCTGTTGAGGAATGACAATGTAGTGGTAATATTCACTTGACTTTGACATTACTAAATTATTCTGAGATGATATATCATTCTCTGTCCTTCAAATGGAAGAGAATTATGATTTAGTTCCTCACAGTTTTTAACATGTTTTGTGATTTGCATAAGGATTTTATCAAGCTTTTCCCCAAAATCAAGACTCTCAAGAATGCTGCTCTCCATGGGAAGGCTTTGTGCATTAGACATAAATTAAGAGAAGAAATTCAGATTGACCTACAAAATTTTCAATTGCAGTATTCTCCAAACTAACTGTGGGGAAGGGCCATTTTGTTTCCTTTTTGTAACTATCCTACTGTGCCTGTCTAGTATGTAGTTCAAGATATATGCAATGTTTAGCATAAAAATTCAATCACATTCAAACTGATATAAACCTTCTTTATTGAAACAATTCAACTAATTATTCCCTTGAATAACATGGCAGTGTTAAATTGCTATAAATATTTTTAAATTCTTTCAAGTTTTGTAATATACCAGTAATGCACAGTTCATGGACTGGCACCTATTCAAAGGACAACTTTGAAGAGAAATGCTATTCAGAACTATTTGATTATCTGCATAAAAATTTTGTCAAACCCTTCTCCAATTACAAGATTCTCCAAATAAATGGGAGATGAATAAAGAAAATACTACAGTGTGGGGCTAATTATGGTCTTTCTGTAGTTCTTATTTGAGTTATTAAACCAGCTCGCCTAGGTTTCATAGTTTATTTTTGTTGTCTTTATTAAATTGCACATTTTTAAAACAATTCTTTTAATTGAAATAAAACAAGGCATTTTGGAAGCATCATAGTCTAGGTTTGTGTTGACATGGTACCAGGGATATTAAGTAAGTATAGATAAGTAGCAGTGAAACATTAAATAGGAAAATAAATGAAGTATGTTAGCAAGTATAGTTCATGAAGAAAAATGAGTGATCATTTGGGAGAAATGTGGAAGAAGGGAGTGTAGATGTCATGGTAATAGGAAAACTCAACCAATTCATGGGGATTAATTTCTTCTCTAAAATGCTAAAATTCCTAGGTGGCACCACACAATCTGATCCTTGATTATATATTCCACTCTACTGCTAATTGATTTGTATATGTTATTTGTTTTCTTTATTTCAAACAGATTAAAAGCTTACTAAAAGGCTGGCTTCGTGGAATAATATCTGTTCCTTATGACTCCATAGAACTTATGTTAGTTTCTGATCTGCAGGAAAGGTTAAGATTCCAGGCAATAGCCTTTCCACTTTTTTCAGCCCCTTTGGAAATAGTCTCCTAAAATTTTATTCTACAATAGCATTTTTGGTTAGAAAACACAGTGGACCAAAACTCTATTTATTTTTTTATTTTGTTATTTTTATTTTTTTGTGAATCCCTACCAGCGAATATTTTTACATTTTGTTTTAGAGATAGTTGAAGGAAGGGAAGGAAAGGAGTGCTTTGTGTGGGAGAGAGAAAGAGAGAGAGAGGGAGAGAGAGAAGAGAGGAGAAGAGAAGAAAGGAGAGGAGAGGAGAGGAGAGGAGAGGAGAGAGAAATTCCCTGACTGGGGCCAGGAATTGAACCTGCAACCGAGGTCCGTGCCCTTGACCAGGAATTGGTCTTGAGATCCTTTGGTGCATAGGTCCAGGTTCCAACCACTAAGCAAGACTGACCAGGGCTCTGTTGATTTTTAAAAAATGACTTCTAGTAGTCCTTCTTTTCCTTATCTTCTTCTCCTCCTTCTTAGATGTTGATGCCAACACTCCATTATGTTTGTTTTATAATATCACCTCTAATCTTTCATGGCAATTAAAAGGTGTTGTGCTCAAGTTTAAGTTTATGAATGAAAAAGCTGAAGTTCAGGGAGGTCAAACAGCATATACCTGTTCACATTCCCACTGTCAGTGTTATTATGAAATACTAAAACAACTCTGTCTGGATCCAAAACCTCTTCTCTTCCTATTGCTCTGTTTTTCTGATAAGCCATGTTACCTTTTCCAAACCCTGCTATCTTCTTGGTTGAAGGCCTCAGAATTTTAAAACCAAAACATGTTGGTTTGCTTAGATACCCTAAAGCCCATGGTTTCTGATTAAGCACTAGATAGTTTGCTTCAGCTGTTGTTTACAACCAAAAAGAACAAGTAACCGAAACAGAAACATATGTTACAGAAACTGGCATGCACAGCTTCTCCTCATTTGAGAAGAAGGAGCTTGGCAGAGCTGGTGCACACCTCACCTTACAGAGCAACAACTCGCTCAAGCCAGACGGGTCCTGGCACTATGCATCCTAACACCCAGCCCAGGATGATAAGGGAGAAGCTAACATGGCAGAAACCAACCCCGCTTGATAACATGCTAAAAATGTTTCCTTATCTCAAACCAATTCACTGTACACTTGAAAATGAGAAGAGCAAAATCCTACTAAACCAAATTTTTTTTAAAAAAATCAAGAAAAGGCCAAGTTCCATGTCTGATTTCAGCTGACCCTCATTAGAAGGTCATTCCTCCAGAATCAATACCCCTAATGCATAACTATAGACATCCACCAATCAATGGATTGTGATAAAGGAAGTGGAATCAATAAACAGAAAGGCTGGAGAGAGTGAAGAAAAAAAATACAGGGGAAATCATGGACTTTGCTGAAATGAGAGGTGTGGGAATTGCTTGAGGGCCACTTATTTTCACCCTAATCTAAACTATTTCCTCCATCTGAAAAAGTTTGTGTCTTGGTGTCAGTTGACTCTACCCAAGGATGGTTAATACCATGATGTGACTTGAGGATTTGATTGACCTAAAAAGCTCCCTCAAGAAAATTCCATAGTCTGGAATTACATCATAAGAGACTGACTTTGTGACATTAAAGTGTTATGTCCCCTTTGGTCTTTTTATAAAATGCAAATGCTCCTAGAAGACTAACACAAATCATTACCAATATAATATTAATTATATAGCATCAACCATTTAGCAAATACTTCTTATAAATGTTGCCAGAACACAGTGCAATATTTAGGGCTGAAAGACTAAATATAGAAATGGACAGCCGGGACCGGTTTGGCTCAGTGGATGGAGCGTCGGCCTGCGGACTGAAGGGTCCCAGGTTCGATTCCGGCCAGGGGCGTGTGCCTGGGTTGCGCACGCATCTCCGGCGGGGGATGTGCAGGAGGCAGCTGATCGATGTTTCTCTCTCATCGATGTTTCTAACTCTTTATCTCTCTCCCTTTCTCTCTGTAAAAAATCAATAAAATATATTAAAAAAAAAGAAATGGACAAAGGCTAGATCCTATATAGAATTCTGACCCACAGCCTTCAGCAACCATCAAGGAAAGCAACCCATTATCTACAATAGCCAGCCCAGGAAGCCAGCCTGCTGTGAGTCAGACTGGTAGAAAGTCAGATACTATCTAGGGACTATCCGGGAAGTCAAATAATAGTTTTTTGGCAATCAACTCCAAATGGCCAGGATTTTTTTAGTAACTGGTCAAATGCCCCTGGTTTTGTCCCTGCTTGCAATGTAGAAACAACCAGAGAAAACTAAATATGCACCCTAACCAGTCACACCAGATGTCCATTTCTAGTTAGCACACTGACAGTTTTCTCTTGCCAACAGCCTCCATCAGGGCATTCGTGAAATCTTCCCTTTTCTTTACCACAAAATGTCATCACTTCTCGGCCTGCCTTTGCCAAAGTGAAAGGAACAATGGCTGATGCCCTTGCTGTAAATAGGTAGTCCTTGCTTGTTCTCATAGGTTGTTCTTCATTTATTTCCACAGGACATAGACTAAACAATCATTGTTTCTATGAAACTCAAATCTAACCAGACACTCTGTATTTGTATTTGCTAATTCTGGCAACCCTACTTACTGTATACAAAAAACTGCTATGTGAGTTTCACAGATATTGGTTTTAACTCTCACAATATTCTGAAGTAGAAATTGTCATTTTCCATTGGGGTAGCTGTGGTTTAGAGACATTTAACAATATGCTTAAGTGCCAGAATGTGGGGATAAAATCTACACCTGTCAGATGACAAAGCCCATGTCCTTACCACTAGACTACACTTTAACTTTAAACTGGCATTTCTGCAATGAAATTTACACAAGATTTCTGCTTTAAAAGACCTAAATGCTGATCTATGAGCAAGAGAGACGAAATAAATTGGCACATAAGAATCCTAAGTAGAGGGATGCATTAAATTGGGGAGAAGAAGGAAATGAGGATAAGTGAGTTATGTCAATAGCCTGTTTCAATAAATTATCTGATGAAAATCCCATTTAAAATTTTTCAAATCCTATATAATAAAAGGCTAATATGCAAATTGATTGAACAGCAGAATGACCGGTCACTATGACACACACTGACCACCAGGGGGCAGACACTCAATGTAGGAGCTGCCCCCTAATGGTCAGTGCATTCCTACAGAGGAAGCCCTGAGCCGGGCTCATGGCTGGTGAGCACAGTGGCTGTGGTGGGAGCTTCTCCCGCCTCTGTGGCAGCCCTAAGGATGTCCAACTGATGGCTTAGGCCCACTCCCCCAAGGGCTCCCAGGCTGAGGAACCCCCACCCACTGCAGCACACGATTTTCATGCACAGGGCTTCTAGTAACACACATAATCATGATGGTGATAGCAGAGAAACTTACAGATACTTCCTCTCTCTTCTGTTCCTTGCTCACCTTAGACTTGTGAAAACAAAATCAGTCTTCAGTTGTCATTATGGCAGCTTTTCATCCATAAAGCCTAAACTGAATAAAACATCTGTTTCCTTCAGGAAAACGTGCAGTTTTTAAAGAACAGAATGATAAAATGTTATTGTTTTCTAATTTCCCTTCTATAAAAAGCAATATGATGAATTTAGGTAAAAGGTGGTTTCTAGAAAAATGTGTCTTGCTCCTGATGGCTTGTTTCTTTCATCTAACAATAAAAATGTACCCCCCCACCATGTTCATAGCAGCACACTTTACCATAGCTAAGATTTGGAAACAGCCTAAGTGCCCATCAGCAGATGAGTGAATTAAAAAACTCTGGTACATCTACACAATGGAATACTACGCTACGGTAAAAAAAAAAAAAAAAAAAAAAAGGAATTCTTACCATTTGCAACAGCTTGGATGGAAATGGAGAGCATTATGCTAAGCAAAATAAGCCAGTCAGAGAAAGATAAATATCACATGATCTCACTCATTTGTGGAATATAATGAACATAAACTGATAAACAAAAACAGATCCAGATACAGAGAAGCATCTATCAGACCATCAGAGGGAAGGTAGGGGAGGGTGGGGGTAAGGGGGAGAGATCAAAGGACTTGTATGCATGCATATAAGCCTAACCAATGGACACAGACACCAGGAGGGTGAGGGTATGAGTGAGGGGGTGGGGGGGAACACTGAGAGGGATAAGGACACATATGTAATACCTTAATCAATAAAGAAAAAAAACATATGATCCATAATTTTTCATCTTTACATCTTGGCAACCCAAAATTTGAGTCAAATTTAACTCTGATCTAAATTCTAATCTAAACACTGTGTTTCAGATTGCATACTCTAAACTTTTTTTAAGATCTTGCCTTCTCTTGATATTTCTGTATCTACCTTTTAGTAACTGAATTACACCAATAGAATAAGTATATTAATTTAGATTGGGTTGTATTTATTCTCCCTTCTCATCTGTGGAATTCCATTTATCTTTTAATATAAAATATGTATATGTGTCCATAACATACAAGAGAGCAATCTCCCTATTAATTCAGTCTAAGATCTCTTAGGCTTTGAAGCACTGATTTGCGCCATTTGGTCACACTGAGTCCCTGTTCTTTCCCAACCCTCCAGAGCTTTGTTATAAAGCTCATGTAGAGACCCAAGTCTTATATAGCCTGCATCCTGAATTCATATAACAGATTCTCTTAAGTATAAAGTTAGGACTTCATATTTATGTCTATTAAATTTTATTTCTGTGGTGTTTCCCAATTGTTCCAGGCAACATCCAACCAATTGAAGAGATGAAAAACATTTATTTTCTGGGGATTGATATGGAAACAATTTGTCTGTTAATGACATTTTTATCCAGTGGAAAGTATTCCTTCAGACTCTTTGCCAGATTCACCTTTTGTCATGTTGCACATCTGATTATCATTTGTTAATTTACTTGTATTAATTGATCCATTAAAATGTATCAATCACAGTTTAACTTAGTTTCCATCTCATGGAAAGGGCACAGGGATGTTATTAAACTGCTTAGGAAATAAAATCACCTTGTGTATGTTATTATCAATGTCTGTCATCTTCTAACAAATGTGTGTAAATTACCTAATCACAGAGAGGTTGAAATAGAAGATGCAAATATAAATTACTGATATCAAATATTTGATTTTTCCTTAAACCATAATCTTATTGAATATAAGTATATAAGAAAGTGAATTCACACATGGGAAAATTATGAGGTAAAGTGACTAGAAGTCTTGTATATGTGTTTCTAAAGTGTTTATCAAACACAGGTAAACTTGGACTAATTTAGTTCATCTTCCTTCTTCCAGCTGAGATAAATTTTCAGAAAAAAATGTATTATTGCTTCATAAAGAAAGACTGCAATCCTGACTGCTCCCACTATGGCAAAACAAACTTCCCACCAAATCACAGCTTAGTCAATATATAAATCAATGCATAGGTATGGTAAATGTCCAGTATTATCTTTAAGGTTAAGATGGATACAAGAAAAGATAAGCATGTGAAGCTATTTTTAATAATATAAAGCAATAGCAGATGTATGTCAAATAAGGGACAAGTCTAAACATACATGTTATAATACTGGGTAGGATCCATATTCCTTCTAGCCTCACATAAAGTCTCCAAATGACATATATTAGAAGGGCATGATTTCTCTCCCAATGTAAAGCTTTCATTCAATAGGTTAGGGGTAGGGGGTCTTAATATTTATGACATTCATTCATTGCGTGGATATACGTGAAGCTCTTTTTTGAATATTCATCATGCTCTCTCTCTTCTTAGGTAACAAGACCAAGTTCCCCATGTGGTGATTATCCTACTATTCATTTATATGTTTTGGATAAGGCTGAATAAACCTCCCAATCCAAATGTGAGCACTTGCCTCAGGTCTAAATCAATTAGAATTATATCCCTTCTCAACACAGTCATGATGGGCATAGGACCCCATTATTCAGGTGAAGGAGAATAAGATAAAAGACTTTTGCTTAAACTATTAGGGAAGAGAAGATTTCTTTCTTGTTTGTGTGGCCCTTGAAATGTACTGTTGGCAATCATTGTGCAATCATGAGGAATGACTAGGTGAGAAAGAAGTCACCCAAAATAAAATGTGGTCAATAAATGAAGAAGACCAGGTCCTGATGACCTCAGCGAATCATCCTAGAATTACGATCTTAATTCTGAAAGAGAATTTGTAGATGATCTCTTCTAATTTCATTCTAAAGAATAGAAAATTGAGGCCCAAGGAAGTTGAGTGACTTCATCAGGTTCACATCAGTTTCTAAATCAGTGATATTTGTCACCATGGCTGTTGGAATCAATGAAATTAAACGTTATTTACCTAACACCTACTGTGCTCTAGATATCAGCTAAACACTAAGGATCTACTGAGGAATAATGTTAAGTGTTGGCCATCAAATAGCTATGGGCTATTGGTCAAGGGAAGAGGCAATTCATATAAACTGTGATAAGTGCTACGGTAAGGGTAAGCACAGGGCTATGAAAACTCCAAAGAGTGTTGGATTGTGGGAGAGAATGAGAGAGTGACAACCTGTTAAACTAAAAGCATTGTAAACGAAGACTCTGTTAATGAGTGCATGACTAACACCCATGAACTTTAAAATCTGCTATCTCACCCTTTCAAAAATCCCTAGTGACTTCAAGTTCTCTACTGTGAACTTCCTCTATGTCTCTACTAATAAGATACCAAAGAGAAGCAATAAAATATTAATTTCAGGATCATAATTTAGAAATTATAAAATACATTTTTATGAAACTCTTTGATACTCTGGCCAAGATCCTTCCAGAGCATGACTATATGTCTAGAAACTTAGTGCATAAAACAGAGTCACAGAAGAACAGACACACACACACACAGAACACTCCAGATTCAAAGCACAACTTGATCATTTATCATTTTATTGGCCTCAGTGACATAGGAATAAAGCAAGCAAGCTCAGAGGTTTCCCAATTTAGAAAGTTATGATGACCTACTTCTATAGAACTTTGGCAGGTATACAGCTGAGACTTGGATATCAGAAAAGTGTTGAGGTTTGTAGCAATGACTTCAGAGAGAGTAACGAAACAGAGATTGCTCACACATTATTTGCAGAGAAAACAAAAATGAGGTGAAGATGAAATCCCAAGAGGCAGTAAAAATTGAAGGCCAAAAAGAAAAGAGATAACAGAGTCTACACAGTAGTTAACCTTTTTAAGTTGTACAAAGAGGTCAAATAAGATATTAATTAGGAGACACCAATTGTAAAAACTTAATAATTGAAGCAAATATTTTGGTGCTTGAAATTGTCTAATTAAAAGAATAAAATCATTGATTATCTGAATTTTTAAAGATAGGTCTATAACATTAGATTCTACCTCCAGGCCTTCTCTCCTCTTATAATTATGAAATCAGATCACACAAAATCAAAAGGAATAACTCTTCATTTAGTGCCTGGGTTTGCCAATGCATCTAAACATATTTTAGTTAGTTTACCCAAATTCAAATTCCAGTACACCCACTGACTAGCTGTAAAAAGTAGATTCTAAAGAACAAAATAAACTTATGAACAAATAGATCCAGAGACATAAAAAATGGAACAGACTGATGAATCTCAAATGGAAGGCAGTGTGGGTAGTTGCAAAGAGATTAGCCAAAGAATTTATATGCATATTTGCATAACCCATGGACACTGACAATAATGTGGTAGAGATCTGGGGCAGGGGGAGGGGATGGGCTATAAGGGGTCAATGGGAAAAAAGGGCACATCTCTGTATAACTTTCAACAATAAATATAAACTTTCATAAAAGAAAAAAAACTAGATTTATGTGCTAAGCTATTTGGGGTATTAAATGAGTTGCTATAGGACTGTCACAGTTGAGACTGCTTTGCTGTATGTGACAAACTACTATATTTTCATAAACCTTGATCATGCACAAGTTAGGACCCAAATGAATCACTGGCATAAACTCAGGTTATTTCTAAGCATAGCAACTAAATCCACCATTTGGAATAAATTGGTAAATTCTCTGCCCTCTGAAGTCTAATGACTTCATCATGAGTATTTATTTCCTAACATTTGCATGTAAAAAGAATAAAACCCAAAGCAAGGAAATGGAGAATCATTTACTTGAACAGGTTACCAGTATTGTAGGATCCATTTTCTCGCCTCTATATTTTGGGCTTCTCTCTTCAGATTTGAAGCTTCCATTGTTATAATAATTCTACTCTGTAGCAGGTTTTCTGAGGTCTCAGTCTTTCTTTTATAGATTTGTAGCTCCTATAGAAGCTATTCAAGTCCTGTGCACATGCTCAATAGTTTTAACTGATTGCATAGGTTTTCAAGCTATTGTTGGTTCTGCAAAAATGCAACTCAAATACTTCTTCCTAAATCTCTGCTGTGTGTGTGTGTGCTTAAAATAGGTTGCAATAAATGCTTAGAGAGAAACTCTAGGTTTATACGCTGATCAAAGGATTGATTTTTTTCCATGCAAAGGAACCTTATTTTCAACTTGGAAGTTCTATTGAAACTAGACTCCAAAGGAAACAACCTATTCATCTCTATGTTCTCATTATTTTAGATAACTGGCAGCTGATTACATTGCTTGATCTTTGAATTATATCATCAAATTTAGCAATTTATTCTGTGACTTTTAAAAAATAAAGTATTCTTCACAAATTGGCTTTAGCTCTACAGTTAGGCTATGAGGGCAAGAGCCACACCTTCTACTAGTTTGGTTCTCCATATTCTGTAGCCCAGAACTTTGCACAACAGTAGTTATAATCCATATACCTTTATTACTTTCTTAGCTAATAAGATCCCAATTCTCTCAGCAATACATCAGACAGTAGGATGATATAACTTTTGCTTGATTGGCAGGTGCTTATGTATTTTTCACATAATAGTTCTCCAGCTCCTTGCCTAGGATCTTTAATATTGTGAGCATATAATAACCGGCAAGTCAAAGATCTGAGAGACAAAATTAAACCTGACATTACAAATAATCACAGGGCTAGGGCATTCTTATGTGGGATTGTTTTGAGTCTTCAGTCTTACCCAAGATACGCTGTTGTTAATATTAGTGCCTACATTTACTTTAGGGTCTTAATAGTAAATGTGAATTCAGATTGGCCTTTGGAACTGAAATAAACATAATTTTCCATCCCTGCCTTTTTGGGATCAGGCATGTTTTCATGTCCATGTGTCCAGGCATAGAGTTAAACAATAACTAACAACATAACTAAAGACAACAAGCAACATAACTAAAGTATTTGCTCCCGGAAATATTTAACTAAAATTAGCTTCATATAAAGGCTTACAGCTTGTTCATCAAAATTTGCCTTAAGGTCTTCACCTTTCTGTACCCATCAATCCAAAGCCAGTATGTCATAAATTTTAAGCAACCCCAACAACTTACCCTCTTTGTGAGACTCACTTTAAGATCACATATCCTCCTTTGACCTTTCCCTTTCAAAACACTGCTAAGAGCTTATGAAGGTGGTGTTCTTGCCTACTGCAATAGATGTAAAACTCTGAGACTTAACTGATTAACAAGTTTCTATGGTGATCTTTTGGGAGAGTCAACAGTCTTTAAGATCAACGACCAGTCAGAAGACTTACATATCATGTGTTCTCATTTCTAAAAAGCAGCAAATTGTTTTGCACAGCTAATACATGTCTATCTCAAATGTTATTTTATGTGACTTAAAATAGTTTTTATATTCTTCAGATAACAAGGCCTTTTGGGAACTTGCTTTTGTTTGAGGTTATATTATTGGATAGAAAGTTTTCTTCATAAAGGGAATGCTCATAACCCTTCTAACAGTTTCATTTAAGCATTACCATGTTAACATTTATATTGAGATTAAGGGGTAAATTTTTATTCCAGAAGCACTTGGAAAGGGCAGAATAGTCACTCAAGATATACAATTATAAGAGAGGTTAACCATCTTCTGCTCACTGCTATAATTCACCAACTATATCACACAGTAAAATTCTGTAATAATTCAATTTTTCTGACAAAAGCTGTAATGAGAACAGAAAATGGAATAAATTCATCTATTCACTTGACCCAACATGTAAGTAGAAATGGGAAAATGCCACAGAATTATAACTACTAAAAGTCACCATTCAGCTGTAATCTCATGGTTTTCCTTAGATTACTTAGCAATATATCTTTCATAAATCTTACCTCCTTCTCATTTTAAAAAGTTCACAAAGTCTAATCAGCATTGTAGATAATAGTTACAGAGTTTAACTAGAAGAAGATACTGAATCCTGTTCTTTCTGTTGTGTATAGCATAGTTTTCAGACTTGTTTCAGACATTATATGGGAGGCAATAAAAATGGAAGATAGGCAGACATTTCATATATATATCTCACTATTCCATCTGAATGATGAAATTAGAGAAATTTTAGAATTTTAGTTTAAGATCCAGTATATGTTTACTGTCCTTATTAAGGATGATGTCAGGAGGAGAAACACTGGACAAAAAGTCACAAGAGTGTTCTAACCAGATTTTGCTTTGACTTATATGCCATCAAAAGGATAGGGGCTCTTTTTGAAATCATTATGGTTCATTTGCCTTCACAACATAAAGGGATTACACTAAAAACTCTCAATTATTCTCTATTGGGGAGAGGGGGAGGAATTATTGGTCTCTCCCCACAAAGAGACATTTTTGCTCAAACTTATTTGTCCATGAGAGTCTCTTAAGCTTATATTTATATCAGACTATACATTTGTGGACAACAGCACTGAGTTATTGTTGGAAGATAAACTAGTATTATGTTGTGTCTTTTTTGAAACTAGTCTAACAGATCCAGAACCTAAAGTTTTTCCAGAGTCCAGGCATTGGAGTTGGGGAGAGGGAGATGGAAATGGGGCAAATGAAGACACCACAAGGCTGGTGGCTCATCTTGAGTGTCAGATGTTTTTCTTTAATAAATACTCATTGACTGCTATATGCATACTAGAGGCCCGGTGCACAAAAATTTGTGCACTCGGGGGTGGGGGGTCCCTCAGCCCGGCCTGTGCCCTCTCACAGTCTGGGACCCCTCGGGGGATGACCACCTGCTGGCTTAGGCCTGCACCCCGGGGGATTGGGCCCAAGATGGCAGTCAGACATCCCTCTGGCAGCCTGGCAGCCCTCGGGGGATGTCCACTCTGCCAGCGGGGACCAGGCCTAGGGGC
>NW_006292687.1:1997802-2002950 GCF_000327345.1 Myotis davidii | reverse complement strand
CCTCTCCTTTTATTCTGAGATTTATTTACCTTCTATAATTGAAACATTTTTGCCATCACTGGTGCTCCCAGCTCTGATGCCGTGGCCGGCTGAAAGGTATCTGGGATTTGTTTAGATTCTATAATTGAAACATTGTTGTTTTTGGGCTCAGAACCGGGCCATGGCAATCTGGGAACCTTGGCTTCCTCCATCACTGGAGCAAGCAAGCCGCATGTTCGCTTCAGCTGCATGGCTGCTGGCTGCCATCTCTGTTGGCAGTTAATTTGTATATCTCCCTGATTAGCCAATGGGAAGGGTAGTGGAGGTACGATTAATTCCCCTTTTTGTCTTTTATTAGATAGGATGGTTAATTTTCAGAGTTTCTACAAGTTGATTTGGATTGTTTGTGTTTTTTTTGCCAGCATTCTCATTACTTCTTTGAAGAAGCAGAGTTTTGGAAGTCCTTACTTCACTATTCCAGATGGGCTTTTCTGTCCCAATTCAACAAAAATCATGTGGTTTCCTTTGGTCTCTAGCTGGAGAGAGTATTGGGAGAATAGACTGAAAATACCCTTCCCAGAAAGTGCTAGCTCTCCTGAGATGTAGAAACATTGTTGCCATTCTCTACATAGCCCTCAGTAGGCTATAGAGAGCCTTGTAACAAAACTGCTTTTTATGCATTTTTCCCCAGTGGGTAAGCCCTTAGGCATAGCCTGGAAGAGAGGAGATAAACTGAAGAGAAAAATAATCGCACTCTGTAAAGTCATGTTCATACATTCCCCTGATGGTGAGGGTCTTTGCAAGTCACACTTTGTGTAAGAAAATGTTTTTTTTCTCTTAATATTTATCTATATCAGAGAATCAACTTTTATCTTTAACTAGGGGTGTGTGTTTGTGTGTGTGTGTGTGTGTGTGTGTGTGTGTGTGTATCTGGGTCACAGGTCATTCATATCTTACTCAAATGTATGGAGAAGATGTAACTTCTTTACTTTGTCTATAATTGGTCTAATCTTTCTTACAAGACTTATACTGATGCATAGTGTGGGAATAAAATAAAATAAAATAGCTATATAACTATATGGGGCAATCTGCTTTAAAGTTTACTGGGACCTGATAAACAAATCATGTATTAGGTTTACACTGGATAATTTGCTTAATATTTCATAATCGTCCCCTTCAGCTTCAGCCACTTTCAAATGGTGCCTGCATAAGGGAAAGGGATTTGAGTCACCCAGTGACAGTTAGGGCAAGGAGATCTCTCATCCCATTCCTGGGGACATCCTCTGAGGCAGACCTGACCTAAGTGCCATCTCTGCATTTCCCTGCTAAGAGGCTGTGATTTGGATAGCAGCAGGTGCCTGTCTTTCATACTCCATCAGGGCCACCAGCTGACTTGGTTTTCTCTTTGACTCTCATGCCTCTGAGTCTCTGCTATATGTGTCATTTAGTATTTACTTCAGACTCTCTAGCCCACTATCTCTGTGGGATAGGAGAACAAAGGAATGCTTTGAAATACAGAGGAAACCATTTCCCTGTCTGACAAGGCTGTACCCCTCTATTAATAGCTTGACACTCAGCCCATGTTGGTACAGGAACATTGTGTTCAGGGATCCTGTAGAAAAGTGTGCTAGAGTTTCTAAAAGTGTGTCAATCATCTGTCTTCTCTTTCTGCTAACTTATCCAATTTACTTCCTCTCCCCTTCACAAAAAAATTCAATAAGGGGAAGATTCTGCAAAACTACACTTCTTTGAAAATTCTCCCCATGCTAAACAGGGGCTAAAGGAAATTAGAAAACCCTTTCTCTTTCAATAATAGCTGGCTTTTAATCCTGTTCTTCCAAAGCAGAATACTATTTTGAATGCCATAAATTCTATCTTTTTCTCTGTATTCTGACTCTCACAATCCTTCCACACTGAAAGTTGGACTTTGAAACCTAATGAGGCAGAAGGTCAGGCATGTTGAAAAGCAAAAGAGAAAAGCATATTACTCTTTTTATTTGAAAATATTACCATTACATACATCTATAATATAATCCACAGAGAAAAAGAGATGCTGGGATATATAAAACCAAACATATTTCATTGTGGCACGCAATGAAATTTCATCGATGTAATTGCATTCATCACAAAGCAGGAATCAACAATTTCAGGTCACTGTTTTCAAATTAGGGAACGTGGAGTGCCAATTCCATATTTTGTTAGTTCATCAAAACCTTGCCTAATTCTCACATAATCTCCATACATTTTCTGCTAATGCCCATAATGGTACAATCCAACATTCAAGCTGCCTGAACCCAAATCTATCAACAGTAGTGACTCAGCCTCCTGAGCAAGAATTGTCTTTCATTATAATTTAACTCTCTATTATGAGCACATCTAACCTTTTTAATAAGTTTATGAAAGTTCTGAGAACAAAGGACAAATCTCCTAATTCTTTATATTTCAATAACACCTATGAATAGCTTCTGGTGAGTTACTCTCCCAGAACATACACTTGGACGATGGCTGCAGAATAGCTCAATCCTTGAAAACATAACATATGTACTAAATAATCTATTACTATTTAGAGTCTTTATATACCCACAAAGATACTGGTTTTGAATTCACAGGCTTCTTGTTTTATTCTTTTTTATCTGGCGAATTGAGAAGAATCCTCAATTCAGGTAACTGTAGACAATATTTATAGGTCACAATAATCTTCTGGTTAGCAATTATACATTTTACTGTGTTGATATGACAATAAAATAAACTCTATTGTAGGGGAGAATTTTCAAAGAAGTATAGTTTTGCAGAATCTTCCTCTTATTGAATTTTTTGGTGTGTGTGTGTGTGTGTGTGTGTGTGTGTGTGTGTGTGTGTTTTGAACTTCTCATCACTCAAAAGGCCACTCTGTAGAATATTTGTTTTAGTTTGGAAATGGCCAGAAAGACTTCTATCCACATATATCCCTTCACAATCCTCAGGAATATTTGTTTTCGAATGCGCAATCTTAGGTTCTATCCCAGATATACTAAATCAAACTGGGGAGTAGGAAAGCCAGTCTTCTATAAAAACAAAACAAAACCATGAAACAAACAACCCCCAGTGTTGTTTGTACTAAAGGAAGTTTTTATACTTATTTAAACCATATGTGGTCCTTAGAGCATCTATCAATGTTATAAGAGTGTATGAAGGATTGGTCCAATGTTGGCCATAGCATAGGCAGTATAGGACAAATTTAGTGTTCCCTGAGGGATGCTTGAAAAAATTAAGGGATCCTTATACAGATTGTCATAGTTTCTTACTACCATTATTATCCCATCAAATATGCCAATATTTAACTCTTCCTTATTCTTCTTTTGATGATTTTAGAGATGAGAAAAAAAATCCACCCTCTATACATTTCCTAGTTTCTATAGTTCAGATAGAGAAAAATTCTCTGGATGAGAGTAACAAAGAATTTAGCTGGACCTCTTACAAAACAGTAAAGCAACTGCCTTCCAAGTTAAATTTAAAAGCAAAACATACTCCCACAGAAATACAGGAGAGGCACTATTCAATTTTCTTTGAATATTCAAAGGAACCATTTCTTCTTCTGTGCGTCCACTATTGGTGAGTTACTCTCCCAGAACATACACTTGGACTATGGCTGCAGAATAGCTCAATCCTAATCTCAGATCATGCTATCTAATTCCTTTCAAATAACCAATAAAAGGTGTATATTTCAAGGATAAATCTAAATAAAGTAGAGAAAAGCAGAAGTAAATGGCCCATATCTATGAGTTGGGATACTGAAGGCAAACAAATTGAGTCAGGTGCTGGGTCCATAGAAAAGGAACAAGAAATGATGGAATATCATATGGGGCACTAGCAACTCTATTATAAATTGGATAAAAGGACTGTTTATAAAGAAATGGAGAAAAACTATATAGAGGTGACACTGTTAAGTAACCAGTCAGTCCTTTCAATAACTTCCTGACCCAGAACACAGTAAATAACACTTTTTTATCAGTCACTCATGCCTGCTTGCTGGTTATCATGCCTGTTTCCTTTTTACCTGAAAAGCCTAAACCACCATAGAAGTAGAACCTGGTATCCATGCCGAAAATACTCACACGCCTAATGAGATTTTCAATTTGCTTTTCAATTTTATTCTTTTCCACGTTATGCCTCTGCATAATTGAAAAAAGTTTTATAAATTACAAATCCCCATGAAACCCATATAGAAGAGCCATTCAATTATTCAACCTTTTCTACTGTTGTTATCATTAATAGAGTAATTGGAGTTTTCACTGCACATGCTGTTCTCTGCTATATACTGAATGGAAGCTATTGTTTTCTGTGTGTTTTTCCCCCATAGGAAGTAGCCAGGTGTGAGCCCTGTCTCAGAATAAGTGAAGCACAGGGAGGAAATGAAAAAAGCTTTTTCTTTAGTAAGTTTGATACTCTTCAGAGAGATTCACTCATATTGATATTGTCAATGCTGTGCTAGTAAAACAATATCACTCCGCCTGCCATTCCATCTATTCATTGTAAAGAACTTTGATTCCTTTTCACTAAGCCTGATTCTACACAACTTCCCTCGTTCCTATGCGACTAGAAATTCCGGGAACTTCAATCCACAGTTCAAAACCTCCCAGTTCCCCATAAGCCCTACCAAGGCAGGCTACTTTTTTAGGAGCTTCCATACACATTGACAGGTAAGGATTGCTATAGACTCAGCTCTTCCTATGACCCCCCAGTCTTTGTTGATCTCAAATTTGAGAGATATTCTAGATATCACTCATTCATTCAAGAATACATTCTTAGATCCTTATACGAGACTAGGGGCCCGGTGCACGAAATTTGTGCACTTGGTGTGTGTGTGTGGGGGGAGTGTCCCTCAGCCCAGCCTGCCCCCTCTCACATACTGGGAGCCCTCAGGCGTTGACCCCCATCACCCTGCCTGGGCAAGGGACCCTCATTTCCCCGCATCAATGGTTCTGCCCCCAGCCCAGGCCTGATGCCTCTGGCCCAGGAATCAGGCCTGGGCAGGGGACCCCCAGACCCCTCCGATTGCTGGCTCTGCCCCTTCCCCAGGCTTGATTCCTTGGCCAGAGGCGTAGACCCCCATCACTCTCCAATCACCTGATCAGTCCCTTGTCCAGGCCTGACACCTCCGCCAGAGGTGTCAGGCTTGGACAGGGGAGT
>NW_006292687.1:1988360-1997381 GCF_000327345.1 Myotis davidii | reverse complement strand
CACAGTTAATTTGCATATAGCCCTGATTAGCCAATGAAAAGGGTATTGGTCGTATGCCAATTACCATTTTTGTCTTTTATTAGATAAGATAGCAGGCAACAAAATAGTGCTGTACTGTATTGTGCAGCAAAGAAAAAAAAAAGAATAAGACATTGAAATGCTAAGAAGAGATATGGTTTTGAAACAGCCAACATGAGAAACTTTTGGGTTGTCCCCATGCCCCTCTATTTCCAACTCCATATAAAACATTCAAATTACCAGTGTATAATTTAAAATAATGCACATGTCTTATCAGTCCTTGATCAACAAATATTTAATGATTAAAAAGGAACAAATGTACATCTCTCCCAAGACACCCATTATATTACCCAATATTAGTAAAGCAAACAAAAAACACCCACTCAGAGACAAGTGATCTGTAGATAGAGTGAACACTGGGCAAACTGTGAAGCAAGAAAAGATAATATGTATTCCATGTCTTTCAACCCCTAAACTCTCCATTAAACCACCTCCCCTTGCTCTGATATCTCTCCTGTATGTCCCATCCCAAATCAAGCAGTCACGTCCTTATTACTCATATATAGAATGCCATGCTTTCTATGTTCCAGGTCATATTCCCTTTAAGAATCAGTCCTGCCCTAACCGGTTTGGCTCTATCCCTGTGGATAGAGCGTCGGCCTACGGAGTCAAGGGTCCCAGGTTTGATTTCAGTCAAGGGCATGTACCTTGGTTGCAGGCATATCCCCAGTGGGGGGTGTGCAGGAAGCAGCTAATAGATGTTTCTCTCTCATCGATGTTTCTAACTCTCTATCCCTCTCCCTTCCTCTCTGTAAAAAAAAATTCAATAAAATATATTTAAAAAAGAAGAATCAGCCCTTAGTGCCATTCAAGATGACAATTATTTCTTTAAAAAATATTTTTGTTGAAAGTATTACAATGTCCCCTTTTTACCCCCATTCATCCCTTGTAGCCCATCCCTGTCCCCACCCCCAGGCCTTCACCATCCTATGTCTGTGTCCATGGGTTATGTATATATGCATACAAGTCCTTTGGTTGATCTCTTCCCCCCACCCACCCACGCCCACCTTCCCTCTGAGATTCCACAATTATTTCAATATTTACTTTGTGCTGGTTAAAGAAGGACAATTAAGATGTTGTCTTCTCTGGAATCATTCTCTCTTTCCAAATAATCTATAAATGTAATTTTGTTGCAGTGTTCAGAAGAAAACATATGCAACTCTTTATATTCTAAATATTCACCCACAGTATTATTTAGCTTAGTGTAATAATAAAAGAATCCATATATTTAAAGAGTCCATTTTCTTTCGGCTTGAAACACCATGGCATAATTTTAAAAGTCCTTACTGTTGAGTTGTGTTTCTGATATTTACTTTATACTTCTTTTACTTTTTTGCTTGATTGCCTGTAGGTCTAGGTCACTAATGGGGCATTTGCTCATTGAATCTTCTGCCTACAGTTTAACACCTTCAAACTTTAATTTTAAAAATCTCTACTTTACTTTTGTCAAAATTGAGCCATCATTTATTCAGCTTGAAATGTTATTTAATGCTCCTCACAAAACTGTTCTTTACCTTAATTGGGAGGGAACTCCTTTTTGACCTCCCACTGATTCCCTTTTGCTTTAACACTCCCAACTCTGCCAACATGAGAGCATTAATGAAATATGGCTGGTGACCACAGGCATTGAAGGGATTCTACCTGGTATATAATTTATTTCCTATGGCAGTGATTTGCATGTGAAAGTACATTGGAATCAGCTGAATGAAACATAGTTTGTTGTGGAAACTTTCCACAAGGCTCTAGATCTAGATTTCTGATTCAGTAAAACTGGGATTTACTTAAAAACTGTATATTTCTAACATTTCCTAGTAGATACAACTGGTCTACAGAGCACATTTTGAGTACGACAGTCCTTTAGAATTCAGTCTCATTGTGCCCTAACTATAAACTACAACTATACTTAGTCCACCAGACAATCAATTAATAGCTGTATATATAAAAGCCTAAGCAATATGTTGATCAGTAGCTATGTCTTACATTGACCATCAGGGGGCAGATGATTAACTCAGGAGCTGTCCCCTGGTGGTCATTGTGCTCCCACAGAGAGAGCACTGCTCAGCCAGAAGCTGGGCTCATGGCTGGTGAGTGCAGCTGTGGTGGCATGAGCCTCTCCTGCCTCCGCAGAAGCACTGCCAAGTGGTGGCAGCAGGCACTGCCTGCTGCTTCACGCACTGCTACATCCCTCAGGGGATGTCGGACTACTGGTATCCCCGGAAAGGTCCCGTATTGTGAGAGGGCGCAGACTAGACTCAGGGACTGCACTGGTGCACGAATCCATGCACTGGGCCTCTAGTCCAAATAGAGCAGGTGACTTAAAAAGTGCTGTTCTTGCTCCATGGTTCTCTGCTAAGGCTGCACATTAGAATTTTCTGAGTCCCTCTTAAGTCTCTGGAATCCCAAATCAATTAAATGAGAATTTCTCAGGTGTGTGTTCAGGCATAGTAGTTTCTGTAAGTGATTCCAATAGGTAGCCAGCATTGAGAACTTCCACCTCGCTTTAGGAGTATTTTTCCACAAGGTAAATCAAAATTAGTATGTTTGAAAGTTGAGAGTTAAGATAGAGTTTGTCTCATCAATTTATACTCCATGATTTACCAACTTACAAAATGGGCATAAGCAGAGTTTTCTATAGAGAAAATAAAGGATAGCTTAAAGATATTCCATAATTTCTCAAGGTCGTATGACTGACAAGTAAAAAGATAAGGAACAAATTTTTAAAAAATATATTTTTAATGATTTCAAAGAGGCAGGGAAAGGAAGAGAGATAGAAACATCAATGATGAGAGAGAATCATTGATTGGCTGCCTCCTGCATGGCCCACACTGGGGATCAAGCCTGCAGTGCCAGAGACCAGGGCATAGGACCTGAACAGGAATTGAACAGTGACCTTCTGGTTCATAATTTTACACTCAACCACTGAGCCACACTACCCTGGCTGGGCAATAAACATTTAATTTCACACATTCTTATATCTAAAACGTATTAAATGAGTCTTTTTTATTTGCTAGGCAGCAGTATAGGAACTGTGTTTGCTCTTAACTTCTACTTTATAATAGTTCAATACATATTTGTTGAATAATGCTCAACTGTATAAAGATGGAATATTCACAGAATTCATGAGGAAATAGCTCCATTTCTGTTAACATAAAAATCAAAGAAAGGATATGTACAGTGAAGACTCCATGACTTGGAGGTAATCATGTGCCAGGATGCTATTATTTAACTTAGTAATCATGTGCCAGGATGCTATTATTTAACTTATTATTGGTAGCATTCTGCTGCAAATTGGGATATCATAGAATCATTGTAGAATCAGTTCTCCTAAAAGTCATCTTTACCAGCCTTTATCCTAAGTTAGAATATCTATGATGAAACATGCTTGACATATGATGGTCTAGACGAACACTGACTGAAGAAGCTCTTATTTTTCATTGCTAGGTGGTACATTTTATTGCTGGAAGCACTAACTGGTGAATTCTTCACCAGATGAAACTCAAAATGTGTTTATATGTAAATTTTTCTTTGGCTTAAGTCCTAACATTATTTCTGGAACAAATTTATAATTTCTTCAACATGGAAATTTTTCAAATCTGGTTTTCTAGATGATAATTATTTAGGGACAATTGGCCTCAATACTGAGTATTAGAAAATACAGTTTTCTGATGACTTTGCTTTAATATCTGGTTCAAATTTATATATGAAGCAAACACTGATACTCAGAATTCTTAATAACAGAATCAGTTGAAGTTTACCCAACTGAGGATGACCTGCCTTCTATAATTCTTTCCTAGGATTGTATTTTATCACTTAATAATTATGAAACAACATTCTAAAAAGCATCCAACACTTTAGAAACAAGGATTCATCTTAAAAATATCACTAAAGAAGATTCCATATAAGGAAACTCTGAGAGGGAAACTAATCATTAGGTAGATCAAGCATTAAGACCACCTCACTGGCTGTATCCCTGTATATATGAAGGTTCCCTGTACAGTTGGGTAACATAGCAGCTCTGCTGTGGTGATCAAATAAGAAACTCATTGATAAGAACATTCAAAATAAACCTTTTTCCTTAAATCCTGGGACCTTACTCTCAGCTCTTTGCCCAATATACAACTTAATAGTTTTACAATGCACAAACAACTCAACTCCTTAAAGATTTTATTTTCATCCTAAAGACTGAGTACTCCATCTTAGGGATTAACTTTCTCATCAATAGGAACAAGTGTGTGTTTATTGTCACTGTTATTATGTGGACTGCAGAGGTTTTAATTAATGGGTTATGGTCATGTTCTGACAGTGATGACCTATATCACACAATGGGCCACACTTGCAATAACTACTTCATCATGGGAGATAATTAGCTAGGTCACGTTTGCAAAGCACTGCTAAAATCAAGTCTTTTAGAACTGTTCCAGCCAATATTCATCGGCAAACCCCTCTTAATTCTGTTGTAATTAATAAGCACTAATACCTTTTGGCACTTATATTCATCTAATATTTCCTTATCTGCTCTGATGTTTCATTTGGGAAACTACATTTTCGGACTATATTTTAAATTCTCTATAGAAGTCAATTATATTTATATGATGTGAAGATGATATTTATGGTATATTTCAACAATTACTGATTAATTAAACACATTTTATATTTCATGACGCCAAAAGCGAACTAGATCAGGATGTAATCTGTTTTATTCTAAATAAAGTAGCACCTGGACACACAGCAAATCCATTTGTTTAAGCCAAGTGTTTTTTATGTCTATAGGTAACTTAGTGCCAAGGATATATACATTATGAACAGATTTCTACTAGGAGGAAACTTAAAAACAGAGGATAGAGCAAACACCATCCCCCAACTCATTGTTCTACAGCTTAGCCAGCCGGATATAAATGCTCTATTTGCATCATAGCCAAAGGTGGGGTAGTAAGGGTGGGGGAGAGGAGTCCTGCCTTGGCCAGCAGGAAGGATTGCTTGCAACCTCCATCCATCCATTTACATGCAAAAACTGTATAAGATAGCCCAGGAGCTTCTAAGTAACTCTTAGCATTTTCAAAGTAACAAGAGCTATTTCAAATGACCTGTGGGCACAGGAACTATGGTAGTGACTACAAACAAGAGCCCTGGAAGTATCCTTGTGCTTCAGGAATGTAGACATCATCCTACGGCCTTGTCCCACAGACTCCCTTAGTCCAGGGACCAATCTCTTCTAAACTGCCAAATGGGGGAAGGAAATGAGCATCCAGGGCCATCCCATTTGTGACTTGTTACTGTTAACATTGATCCCTCCAGAGCTGAAGTTTAGATATCAAGTTTTAAAAAAATAACAATCTAGGAACATTCCAACAATCCCTACATTTATTTTGCACAGTTTTATTTTATAGTTCTTAAATTTTCTTTTGTTTTTCTAGTCTCTCCTTGATAATTGTTTTAATTACAAAAATGATGAGAGTGTATTAGGGAGAAACAAAGAACATTTTCGTTCTGCTTAACAGAGAGAATATTCACGATGATGAAGGAAGCTATTGGAAACATTGTAAAGCAATTCTTCCTCAAAAGCAAAATTAAAAGGAAGAAACCTTGTATTGCTGAAAGTAATTTCTCCTCAGAAAGGAGAGGGCATGTGTTCTAAACTAAGAAAAGAAAATTAACTTCTCTGTCCTTGGCGATGGTTTGGAAGCCAGAAGAGGCTGCATTGAACAGTGCAAAAAGCACTGAATTAGGAATCACAAAACACAATGGTGAGTGATGTGTGGGTCCTGCGAGAATGCAGTATCACTTCCTTACTGGTAATTGCTCAGTCCAACTTGGAGAGCACATCTTTAGACACAGAATGGGAAATGAAGACTGATTAACCATCACAGCATCATTCCAGGGAGACATGGACGGGAGCAAATTATGAATCAGCATAAACCTGCTCTCATCTCTGAATTATTGAGTATGAAACTAAAACCTTGGAGAGACTTAAACAATCTATCAGCTGCTAAGCTTTTGTTAGAAAATTAGCTCGTGATATGTAATGGTCTTTCTTATACATTTTAATTTCTTTTACCAGTTTAAATAGAATTTGAGTAATAGCTTCTTAATGTTCACCACAGAAGGTAACTGAATCTTTAATGGACTCCTGCTGCAGCCTTCTTAATATTATAATTTAATTGAGGTGTATGTAAAAGAGGATTTCCTTCTTTTTTCATATTTATACTTACAGATATCTTGAGAACCATGTTTTAGTCAAACTGTTTTGCATAAACACAATTAATATTTGTATGTGACTGAAATGGGATTCTTTACAATAGTTGCGTCCTTGTTTTCTTTTGCGTTGTTGAAACCCTTAGATTTCAAGGTATTATATTTGAACAGAGAAAGTAATAGTTGGCTAAATGCATAATTTCTATTCATGTATGAGCAGGATCAAGAACATGTCTTGTATTTCCATGACCTTGACTCTTTGAGTCACTTTTCACCTTCCTGATATACAATGTATTTCTCCTTCAGTAAAATCCTGCTTACAGAATCTTCATCACACTATTTTATGAATTACAAGAACAACTGAAAAAGGAATTTTCTGAGACTCACATGGGTGAATGAGCGGCATTTATTCTAGTGGAATTAAACCCCTGAGTTTCCAAGGTTCCCTTTCCATCCCCACCATGGAAATTTTTTTTTGAGTGCAGCTGTGTCTTTAGAGGAGCCAGATGAGAACTGTTGCCCACAGTCTCAGTTCCATATTTACACAGTCCAATCCAGCATCAGGCTGGTTGCTAGTTGCAGTCCATCAGTCCATTGAGTGTGGGGTCTGCATAGCCATGGGCCATGCAGCCTCCCAGAACACAAGTGAATGAAAGCAAGCAGGAACAACACCAGAGGAAAGAAAGAGAGAACTCCTTTGTCTGGGGATTGTAACCTTCAAAGATTTTGCACCCTTGCAGGGGCCCCACCCCTCTGGCCAATGATCTCTGTTCCAGGTTAGACTGACAGGCATTTCCCTATATCACTCTGACTTTACTGGACATGAGTCCATCTCTCAATTGTTGGACTCCTTTCCCCTGTGATCTGGAAGGAATGGACCATGGTTTCCTGGGGAATATAAAGTTGCAGCTTCCCGGTGAAGCTATCCAGATGGCCTTGCTTATAATCTCTGGCCTCCCTTTTGCTCCTTTCTTATTATTGACATCAGCTAGCTAGTTTCAACATTAACATAAGGATTTCAGCTTTACCCCCAAATTTTCTCTTAGCTAAGTAGGGAGAAAAATATACAACCAGAATAGTCAATGTGACACCATGACCATGAAGAGCCATAGTCAAAAATACATCACTTTTGCATATTGATTTCCCTTTTTTCTTTGCCTTTTAAAATACTTTTCTTTATTGATTAAGGTATTACATATGTGTCCTTATCCCTCCAATGTCCCCCCACTCATGCCCTCACCCCCCTGGTGTCTGTGTCAATTGGTTAGGCTTATATGCATGCATACAAGTCCTTTGTTTGATCTCTCCCCCTTACCTCCACCCTCCCCTACCTTCCCTCTGAGGTTTGAAGGTCTGATCATTGCTTCTCTGTCTCTGGATCTATATGTGTTCATCAGTTTATGTTGTTCATTATATTCCACAAATGAGTGAGATCATGTGATACTTGCCTATCTCTAACTAGCTTATTTCGCTTAGCATAATGCTCTCCAGTTTCATCCATACTGTTGCAAATGGTAAAAATTCCGCGGTGGTTTTTTTGTTTTGTTTTTTTGGTGGTTTTTTTTTTTTTACGGCAGTGTAGTATTCCATTGTGTAGATGTACCACAGTTTTCTAATCCACTTCTCTGCTGATGGGCACTTAAGCTGTTTTCAAATCTTAGCTATGGTAAATTGTGCCGCTATGAACATAGTGCATATATTATCCTTTCTGATTGGTGAAAAACCCCTATTCTGACCCAGAGTACAAAAAGTATCTATTTAGGTCCGTTGCCCATTTTTTGATTGGGTTGTTTATCTTCCTTTTGTTAAGTTGTATGAGTTCCCTGTAAATGTTGGACACTAAACCCTTATCAGTGATAACACTGACAAATATATTCTCCCATGTAGTAGGCTTTCTTGTTGTTTTGTTGATGGTTTCTTTTGCTGTACAGAAGCTTTTTATTTTGAGGTAGTCCCATTTGTTTATTTTCTCTTTACTTTCCATTGCCCAATTACATTTCACACTTAACATCATTCTGCATGAGCATCATATGTACAGCACAGAGGCCAGATAATTATGTTTATTACATAGTATTCCCCCAATATCCCAAGCACCCATTTATTAATTATTGTATTATTTTCTATATAAAAAACTATAAACCTGCTTTTGCCCCACCCTGTACACACACACACACACACACACTTCACAGAGTTGTCAGGCTAGAAGAATACAAGAGCAGATTGCGAAAGAGCATAATATTTTATGTATTATACTGGTAAGGGGTATTGTGTGATTATTGGTGTTTTATTTTTTCTTCATAAAAAAACAAACTTTTGCATATGTGAACACAGAGAGATGCTTGATATGCAGGTAAAACCTTTAGTTAGTGCTACTTCTATTTAATAGATTAATTCCATGTAGCTGCACTATTATTTAAAAACACATTATAGGTGATTTATAAAAAGAATTTTTAGAAACCAGGATGATTTTTATTATCATTTCACATAGTCACAGAAAAAATGAGAGAAAAGAATAGACCCTATTACTTATGCTACCCATTTTAATCTCCTTTGGCCTTTTCCACCCAAATATTCTTATCCTATTCCCCCCACCCTTACCATAAGAGACTGATCTAATTGACTTAATAATAAAGAGTTCCAGCAACCATGCTATTTGCATTTGAAAGAGCACTGTGGGAAAAGGTAGAATATTTTATACTAAAGATTTAATCTTAGATGATATCATTCTCAGCATGGAGCTTAGGAAGGAGA
>NW_006292687.1:1984335-1987752 GCF_000327345.1 Myotis davidii | reverse complement strand
TTGTTTTCAATTTCATGCCTCTTTGCTCTTCTTGCTTCTATTTGTGAGAAAAGTAATCGCAAGGGGAGGAAGAAAGAAAAAGCCTTGAATAACATTATTATGAGTATTGTAGTTAGTAAATAACACCGCAGAACACATGCCCAAGTATTTTGAGAAATGCATTTTGCATGTTCATTTACTAAGAGGTTCATTATTTACTTTAGTACATTGTTGTTTTTTTTCTAATAAGTAACAGCCAATGGCCTGGGAAGCAAATTGTTAAGTGATATCATTATTTTCTTACTAGAAGCCCAGCACAGGAAATCATGCAGGTAGGGTCCCTGGGGCCTAGCCTCCTGTGATCAGGGCCATCTTCTGCCTGTTTGCCAGTCCCCAGGCTAAATGCCACCTCCATCTCTGGACTGACAGGCCGTTGGGATCACCAGCTAATCCCCAGCTGCTCAGGTGCTCAGGCTTGCAGGAAAGCAGGCGCTGGTGACTTCACCTCCATGCACATGCTCCGGGCCTACCACTAATGGAACACGCTGCCTGCTTGGGGCCGCCACAACCACCACAGCTGCTGGGGCTTGAGGTAGTGATGGAAGCTGTGGGGTGTGCCCGTAACCTACCCACCCCAGCATGAGCGGCCCCGAGCAGACAGCATTTCCATCAGCAGCCAGCCCGTCCTACGTGCATGGAAGTGAAGTTGCCAGTGCCTGCTTTCCTGCAGGCCTGATCCCCAGAGCAGCTGGGATGAGCTGGTGATGCCAACAACCTGACAGCCAGCCAGGTCCTCCTGCCACCTACCCCGATTCCCCCATTCAACATCGCTGATCCATCGGAGCCTGCAAGCTGGGGGCAGGGACCAAGAAGTCAGCCGTTCAGCCTGCTCACCAGTTCCCAGTCCCTCCCCACCCCACTCGCAGGCTGGCAGGGGTGGGGGAGTCACGGGGTTTGGGGGGGGCCGAGAGGTGCTCAATGCACCTATGGTGATCGGTTGTTTGGTCATCACGGTTATCACACACACTGGCTTTTTATATATATAGTTGGCTTTTTTATGGGTGCATTTAATTCTTGGTCCATATACACTTTAATATTTTGTAAAAATGAACTATCATATGCACTAAAATCTAGCATTTGAAGGTCAAGTCTTTGAAAATTCAGAGAGCTATATATTTTTTAAAATCCTGTCATTTCTAGCAAGAACAGTAGAAAATTGAAGCCCTTTGAAATTTGCCTTCACAATTTTAAAATCCACTTCTACTAACTGGATATTTCATCCTTTAGTATAGGGAGTAGTTCCTCTAGTGGGGCATTGAAAAGCTAAATAAACAGAAGAAAAACAAGTTGATAAGAAACTGAGTGCATGGGCAAGACTTATCGATTGTGGGCTTCACCTTATGATGATTTGATTCGGATTAGATTGAGTCTTGATCTTGGTATATTTATGTGTTAGATTCTCCTAGGCTGTTTCTTTTCTCCCTGATAGACTGGCTTCAATCTTCTGATGTGACTATTGGATTTCTGGGAGCTGAACAGAAGAGAGTGAAGGTTTAAACCATACAGTGGTATATATATATTCTCATCACTGCTAGCTTAGAATCTTCTTTCCAGCTTGCAAACTTTTATTGTTTTCATCTTGTTTTCTCTTTTCTTAATCACTGTAGTTTTATCCTTTAATAACATTCCCTTACTATTGGTTTAGTGGGGTTTTGAGAGGGTTAAAAATAGTGTGTTCATTCGACCTACCATCTGTAGAAGGATCTACTCTGTCATTCTTTAAACAGCTTTTTTTTTACATTTTGTGTCTACATCATTGTTTTCTCCTTTTTTGTGATTATTTCTGTCATTTTTTTCCTCAGTACTTATCCCTCTTCTTGTCTCTAAATCATATTCCCAAGAATTTTTTGTTTCCATGATTTACTTCCCTTTTCTGGTATTTTTTAAAAAACTATTTATTACAGCTCCCCTTCAATATTACCTTGTACTGGTCACAGGTGTACAGCATAGTGGCCAGACTATCGTGCACTTCACAAAGTGTTCCCCTGAAATTCCATCAACCACCTGTCTCCATTCATAGTCATGACAACATTATTGACTATATTTCCTATGCCATTCACCAAGTTTATTTGGTAACTACCAAGCTCTAATTCTTAAACTCTTCACTTCTTTCACCCAGTTCCCCAACAGCCCTCCCCTCTGGCACTCACCAGTCGAATTTCTGTGTCTTTGAGTCTGTTTCAATTTTGTTTATCTACTTAGCTCTTTAGATTCCTCATATAAGTAAAATCAAATGGTATCTGTTTTCCTCTGCCTGACTTATTTCATTGAGCATAATACACTCTAGGTCAATCCATGCTGTAGCAAATGGTAAGATTTTATATTTTTGTGGCTAATACTTCACTTTACATATGTACCACAACTTTTTAAAAATATACTTTTATTGATTTAATAAAGGAAGTGGAAGGGAAAAAGAGATAGAAACATCAATGATGAGAGTCATTGATTGGCTGCTTCCTGCATGCCCCACACTGGGGATTAAGCCTGCAACCCAGACATGTGCCCTGACCAGGAATTGAACCATGACCTCCTAGTTCATAGGTCGCCACTCACCACCAAGCCATGCTGGCAGGGCCATACCACAACTTTTTTATCCACTTCTCTATTGATGGGTACTTGGGTTGCTTCCATATGTTGGCAATTGTAAATAATGCTGCTTTTCTCCCTCCTTTGAAATTTCATTATACCCTAAATATTTCATGTATGTTGATAAATTTGTATTCGGAACCTTGAGCCTGATTTCCACCCCTCTATTTTAGAACAGTGATTATAACTGCAAGTGTACATGCCCAATACACAACTATTTCTATCACTTCCCCACAAACTTACTTCTTCTCTGATACTTAAAACCTCATTGTGAATGACACCATATCCTACCCACTACATTAATAAATCAAAATAAACAGGAAAAACCTGGGATTTTGCTTAAAATCCTTGTTTTTACTGTTTTTCAGATCCACTTGGTCAATAAATCTCATTGACTTTGCTGTATCAATAGCTTCTTCTGTGTCTGTCTGCATTCCCATTGCCACTATCTTATTCAGCTGTTATTAATTCTTGTGTTGCTTTTATTGCAGAACTCAGGTTTTGTCCCTTGAATTTATTCCCTCTTTATATAAATTCTTGTGTAAAAGTCCAAAGCTCTCCATAATCCTACTTCTTAGTAACTCTAGCATCCCGGCTATCCTTGCTTCTCTCCTCCAAAGGCATGCAGTGTTCCAACAAATGACTTGAAATTATTTAAGTCTGTGGTCGGCAAACCACGGCTCGCGAGTCACATGAGGCTCTTTGGCCCCTTGAGTGTGACTCTTCCACAAAATACCACGTGCGGGCGTGCACGTACAGTGTGATTGAAACTTCGTGGCCCATGCGCAGAAG
>NW_006292687.1:1976338-1984206 GCF_000327345.1 Myotis davidii | reverse complement strand
GGGGTGTGGGTGGTGAGCCACAGTTTGCCGACCACTTAGTAAGTGGTTCATCTTTTTCTCTTTTCTGCATTTTGTGTTCCTTTTATGTCTTTGTCTAGCTACTGTTGGCTCTTAAAATCTCAACTCAAAGATCATCTCCTCTAGAAACATTCTTAGCATGCTCAGGCTGATTAGGTGATCCTCTTGTGTGGTCCCTATTTATAACTTTCTATTGGCATTTTTAACATTATGCTCATTATGGCCTACTAGAGCAAGTAATTGATGGCCCATTAGATACAGGATGAGAATTATATCTTACTGAATTCATGTTCAGTTACTGATACTTAGGTAGTAAGAAATGCGTACTGGACTAATGAATGAAAGCAAGGTTGAATAAGCAAAGCTGACTTTGATTATAAACACCACCTGCTGTGTGTGTCCAGGCAATGAGTACAGAGAACTGAATATCCACATGGACACATTTAAAGAAAGGAAGAATTCAAGATGGAGTGAAAGACAAAACTAAATTATTAATTGTTTTTCTCATATCTATTCCCGCCTATATCCATTAGCCTATGTGGTATAAAAGAGAGGCTATTTCTAATTCAGATTATTATGGCCTGACCACTCCTGACCTGGACAGAGAGCAGCTGACTATTTCCAGTCATGCTTTATACTCAGGAGTACATCTGCTGACTGGACCTACCATGCATGAAGGCAAATTTAAATCAACCAGTTAGCCAAGACCCTCACCCTACCATTGTCTGAGTCCACACTGAGTTTCCATATGCTTTCCTTGCTCACTTTATGCTTTGAATCATATAATTTGGATGTTTTATAATAGAGACATACATCTTAAATTTTTAATTGTATTCCAGGCATAGAGATAGATCTTTCTAGAGCTCACTGCTCATTTAAATTTAAATATTTTTTCTCATGATTGTAAAGACCTTATTTTCTCCTTGCTAAAGAAAATAAGCATTTCATGCTTTTTCCAAATTAGCCTCTGGTTGCCATTTACACCTCCCTATTTCAGAAGAATGAGATCACCTTGGGCCCTTGCCTGCCATTTGATTAGTTTTTTACTATCTATTTTCTGCCATTTAAGTTTATTGGTGAGAAGTAAAAGGCAAGTTTCTGGGCCCGTATTCAAGGATGGAAAATCATCCAGCACTGGGGCACTGAAGATATCAATTAGAGGCAGTGTTGGGCCATCCTCTCCTTACTTGACACCTGTCTACAAATGCTTGCAGGCCAGAATGCGAGGAGTCCGCATCTCAGACTGTGGTGTACCTCTTATTAGGAGCCTGACAGTTTGACATTCCTCCATGTTTTCTATTTAAAATGTGAGTCTTCTACTCTAGCCAGTTTTGCTCAGTGGATAGAGCATCGGCCTGCAGACTGAAGGGTCCCAGGTTCCATTCAGGTCCCAGGTTCAATTCCAGTCAAGGGCACGTACCTGGGCTACAGGCTCCCGGCCCAGGTCAGGGGTGTGTAGGAGCCAACCAATGGATATGTCTCTCTCACATCGTGTTTTTTTCTGTCTCTCCCTCTCCCTTCCACTCTCTTTAAAAATCAATGGAAAAATACTCTTGGGTGAGGATTAAAAAATAATAATAATAAGTAAATTAAATAAAATGTTAGTCTTCTAGCAATGTTTGTTAAATTCAGTGATGACCAATTATTTATATCTGGGACTGTGGCTATATACTTTAAGTACTTGGCCTTTAAGGAACCATCAGTCCACTTAAAGGACCCCCTAATTCACTCTTTATATTGATGTTTTGGGGTTGGCGGGTGGAACTGAGTAGGTAATTAAGTCAAAGCTGGTGAAGTTTTTCACGTCAGCATGAAAAGACTAAAAATTTATATCAAGATCACTGATTATGGTCACTGGCACTGTTAGCTGGCTTTGATTTCTGCTTCTGGCAAATAAAGCAGTTGGATGAGAGGAGAACCACATGAGAGGAGGATCTAATGCTGAGGCATAGAGTTTTGCTTGAATGATAAATGCTGGCTCCAAACACTTGTCGCAGCCTATGGTATGCTGCTTGTAATTCTTGAAAAATTGGAGAACTAAGAAAAATTTTAGATATATAATATTTACTACTCATCCATAAAAAAGAAGAAAATCTCACCCTTTATAACAGCATGGATGGACCTGGAGAATATTATGCTAAGTGAAATAAGCCAGTCAGAGAAAGACAAGCGCCAGTGGAATATAATGAACAAAATTCAGTAACAAGCAAAATAGACACAGACTTATATGTAAAGAGCAGGTTCCATTCGGGTCTCAGGTTCAATTCCAGCTGTCCATGAGGAAAAAAAAAAAACACACCTCAGGACCTGGACAACAGTGTGTGTGTGGCGGTTGTCTGTTGCAGGGTGAAGGGGCTAGGAAAAGGTGAAGGAGGGTAATGGTTGTGGACAAAGACTGGACTTGTGATGATGAATGAACACACAATAGAGAGTACAGATGATGTGCTGTAGAATTGTGCACCTGAAAACTGTATAATTTTCTTAACCAGTGTCTATAATATCCCTCCCCCCACACTTAGGTCATTTTTGACAGTGAGTAGGAGGATTGGTGGCTAAGGGGGTCCCTGGATGACCACCATGTGATTTGGGAATAGGGACTTCACTGACAGCACCTTCTTTTTCCAAACAGGCATCTTACTCCAATATAAATCCCTGTTTATTGAGCATCCTTATGTACCAGAAAATCTCCCAGGTGTTACTGACACAGTAATGAACAGTACAAAGTCCTCTGTGAGTTTACATTAATTACATCTGTGGATGTGGATGTAGATGAGCACCAATTTTCTCCACACAGAAATAATGAAAAAAGCAATCATAATGTTGATAGATTATACTTATATTATTTGAGTAGAAATTTTCTTGTCATAAAAGAGAATTTTTATTCTGGAATTGTAACTAGAGGAAAGATGTAAGTTTGTTTTGTCTAGAACATTTTTAAATTAAATAAAGACAACATCCAGAAGATTTTGATTAACTTCTATTTGGAAGCAGTGTGATAGCAGGGAATTTGATAGTATAATATCTTCTTCTTGAGACAAGATCCCTCTATGATTTTTAAAAAATTACACGCTTAAAATAAAATATGAATTTATCATCAGTGAAATTGTATATTCATATTAAAATAATTGTTTAATAATCTAAGAAAATGTTTTACTCTCTGTATAAATATGAGTAGTTATGTCTATAAATTAAACAGTAAGAACATTTGTGAATAGTAACTAAAGACATGCACTGGAGTTTTAAGTGGTGTGTGTGTGTGTCTGTGTGTGTGTGTTGTGCGTTTCTAAAATGCATTTCAGAACTCCAGGCAGACCTGGTGTGTTAGCATATGTAAAATCCTGAATACTACACAAAATGCTAGTAAGACTTAGTTTTGTTCCTGACCATAAAGCTAGTAACAGAGGAAGCTGGTGATCAAATATTGCTTAATGGACTATTCCATACTTCACAATGTCATTATAATTGCTCTGCAGTTAATTTGAGGTACTCTGTATTTGTTCCATCTACGACTATGCTAATTTCCTTGCCAAACATTATCATACTTCATGTGTAAATCCTCTGTCCCAGAAATTGGACATTAGAGCCTCAGCAGGAGACTGAATCCAAATAGCACTTTTGCAAATTGGTTATAGTAGGTGAATGCTTGAGGTTTCTCAGCTTTCCTTTTGCTTTGTCCAACAGAGAGGAAGAGTAAATCTTTTCTCACAGTGGGAAGCCCCAATGCTATTTCAGAAACAGCTGAATTGTGAATATGTAAATAATCTTTGAAGTAGCATTTTATGATCCCAAATACTTAGATGTTTGACTTTTCAGAGATCTTCTCTTCATATTCAGTACAACTATTACTTCTAAAAGAGAGGTCTTAAAGATCATGAGTCCAACTACCATCATTTTCTGATCAGAACCAGAAGTGTTTAATGTTATCCCGAAAATGATGTGAGGACTCAGTAGCAGATTAATTGGTGTCTTTTTTACCATAGAAGTTTAGAGATCATTCAACATTAAAAAAAGAACAAAACTCAGCAAGTTTGCAAGACAATAGAATTCTATACAAAAATGCAAATTATAAATGTCACATTAGAGTTGTGATATCCTGAGACTTAGCTTGGAAAAATGTTTTTGAAAACTGTCAGTTTAAAGACAGAGTACAACAGTAAATCTCAAGGGCTATTTTTCTAAGAAGACTTTGGTAACCCCAGATCTAAGCAGTCTCTCCTGGGAGCTGACAGTTCTTGAACTTCATATGTCTTCTGAGGCTGCCTGTCCCCATGGATTGCCAGTTGAATTCTCTTAGCCTAGAGGGTACTGACTTTCAAAGGAAATCAACCTCTCTCTTCCCAATGTCAACAGCTGAGGTGATAACTATGAGGACCCAAGGTCATGCTAGTCACATGAGAAATGTTCCCTTTGGAAATTTCCATACATAACAATGAAATAACTAAAAGGACCTTGAGGTCTAACAGTTGATAGATTCCTATCACATTTTTTTTTCTTCATTGTGGCCATTGAGGGTATGTAGACCTCTTAAGATGTGTAATTCCAGGGGCAGTGGATATCTCATTTGTTTTCAATATTCATTGTCTTATCTCACTCTCATTATTAGAGGCATTCATTTGACTCTCCTGGAGAGTCCTGTCAATGCATCATATTTAGGTTACCTGGAATAGTCATCCAGTAACCTGCTATTACTTAGAGATCACAGATTAATTTGTCAATGAGCAAAATGCCTTTTAACTAATTCTAGGATATAGACACAAAATGGGTAAGACTTTGGTAAAGGGAAATTAGAAAACTTTAACTTTGAAGAGAATAGTCCTGTTTGTTAAATGCAATGAGTGCAAGTCACATGAAAGCATCTTGGAACTCCATCTCAACAATTTTCCCTACTTTACAGGCAAATCTCTTTAAAAGCTATCTGTAATTCCACACCATTTATTACCCCCAAAATTCAGTATACATTTTTTAAAAGTTATCTGTAATTCAAACCTCCACTCCCTCAAGCTTTAGTTCACACTTCATCTAATTGTCAGAAGCTTCTGCTACAAACCTCTGGCGCTGTTCTCACAAAGCTGCCAAAGTGAATGACTCAATAGCTGTTAGATCATACCATTGGACTGACTCTAAAGTCAGCTGTGATATTGAATTGCTTTTGTTGCTATTCCATCTTAAATCAGGTAAATGATTGTTTAAAAGAGGCATGGCTGTAAGCAAGATAAAATGAAAACATTGACATTGAAACAGAAAATAAACACAGACAAGTAACTTAAATCCTTTAGGTGCTGCTTTTGTAAGTAATATTCATTTCAGAGGTGACACATTGGACTTGATTACACCCCTGATAAAAACACCAATCACTAATGGAAACAAAACAGGAGAGCATGTGGTTGTCAATTAAGAGAACAATAAACTGGAGTCCACAATGGGAAGAGATATAGGAAATATTATGAATATATTGTCATGAATGTTTGTTTTTAAAAGAGAAGGCTGGTGGGATAGCAATAACATCTCATTAGTTTTCATATTGTAGAGTGTTCCATATGGTTATTAAAGACCCACAATCAAAGTCACTTAAATTGAATGTAAGACCTTTTTGAAAGATTCAGAACTTATTTGCATATATAGTTTCTGGGATTCTGGCTTAATAATAAATCCCATAACTTTATAATACCAATGATTCCATATTTTAGAACAGGGGTCCTCAAACTATGGCCCGCAGGCCACCTGCAAATACAAATATTGTATTTGTTCCCGTTTTGTTTTTTTACTTCAAAATAAGATATGTGCAGTGTGCATAGGAATTTGTTCATAGTTTTTTTTTTTAAACTATAGTCCAGCCCTCCAACGGTCTGAGGGACAGTGAACTGGCCCCCTGTTTAAAAAGTTTGAGGACCTCTGTTTTACAAACTTCATAGATCTGCAAGAGACCATACATGGAAGTAAGCTTATTACATTAGTTTTCTGACATGATGATTGAAGGATTTAAGTCCAAAAACAATCCTACCTCCTCCTTATGAAGTGTTCAGTGAATATCTAGGATGTGTGGTCATAGTAATTCAATGTGTGCTTTTTCTTCAAAATGAACTCTTTTTTTTACTTTAAATGAAATTATGAAATAAAGGCAAAATGTTAATCTTTGATTTACTAGAATCTAGAAATATTTATGATAGTCTTCTGATAGGCTTATATATTTTTATATATTTTTATTGATTTCAGAGAGGAAGAGAGAGATAGAAACATTAATGATTAGAGAGAATCATTGATTGGCTATATACTGCATGCCCCCTACTGAGGACTGAGCCTGCAACCCAGACATGTGCCCTTGACCGGAATCGAACCTGAGACTCTTTAGTCTTCAGGCTGATGCTCTATCCAAAGAGCCAAACCAGTTAGGGCTAAAGTATACTTTTTTAAAGTATAAATTTTAAAAGATTTCCATTTCTGTCGGTTGAATTATTTGTTTCCCATCAAAAGCATAATCAAAACTATCACACAACAGAGGGACAGATATTTAAAACAGCTTTTAGTACTTGTATGGTGAACAGAATAACACTATAATGAGTTTATTATCAATTAATGGGTTATGAATAGATTCCAATAATAAAAATGATGATATGCTAGATATCAAATGAAAATGATAGACAATTATTAAATTAAAATGTGTGAACTTTGTAAACTCATTTCTTGGCTCTTTTGCCTCTATCATGAGTAAAGAGATTGCAATGCCAATCATCCTCAGTCTTCAATGGTCAAGCTGGGCCGCAGGAACATTTGGAAAATTATGAATCTTAGAAGAGAGAAGGTAACTGGGCACTTAGGTTTTATTGCCTTTTCTTGATTTAATGAAATCTATGCAGTATGTGAGTGGCTTGGCAGATTATTTTGTAGTACATAATGAATGCTAACAATTTCTCATGCAGAGCATTAATACAACAAATGAAATGAACCAACATAGAGAATAATAGGGGGGTAATGTGTAAATTAAGCTAGAAATAATGATGCTTATAAGATTGGCTGTTTTTAATTATGAAGTAATAAAGGGATGTCTGACTGCCTCCCAAATTTCCTTGCATTCAAAAAAGGTTAAATATAAAAGCATGCAAGAAAGATCTAATATTTCTCTTTGTAAGATCTCAGTATCATAATCTTTCTTAAAGGATTATATAGTTCAAATTCTAGGTCATTCAGCCTTGTTTCTAGAAATAAGTGACAGAAATTATTAGGCTAGATAAAAGCACCCAGAATTTTAAGGATTTGTTGCTGGAGTTACTGAGGAAATCAAATATATTAAACCAGGTGTTATAAAGTTATGATGTAGACAAAAAATCAAAAAATTTTAGTCACAAAAAAATATTTTATACATCTACTTAAATATAATATTTTCCATTTAATTCATCTTAAATTGTGGTTTTAGAGAAAAAGAGATATACTGCAATTGAGATCAATTATACCTCATCAGCTATTAGGCTAGATAAAAGCACCCAGAATTTTAAGAATTTGTTGCTGGAGTTACTGAGAAAATCAAATATATTAAACACTAGAGGCCCAGCACATGAATTCGTGCATGGGTGGGTCCCAAAAGGGGTTAGTGGTGGGGGTGGGGATGAAATTGGCCCTCCAGGTGGGTGGTGGGATGCCCTTGCTGGGCCAGAATCCAGATCTGTCCCACTGACATTTGTGCTGGTTGTTGGGAACCATATTGGTTCTTCCTTGCAGAGCATCTCCAGGAGGCTTATTAGGCTAGATAAAAGCACCCAGAATTTTAAGAATTTGTTGCTGGAGTTACTGAGAAAATCAAATATATTAAACACTAGAGGCCCAGCACATGAATTCGTGCACTGGTGGGTCCCAAA
>NW_006292687.1:1952471-1966557 GCF_000327345.1 Myotis davidii | reverse complement strand
ACTGCAATTGAGATCAATTATACCTCATCAGCTATTAGGCTAGATAAAAGCACCCAGAATTTTAAGAATTTGTTGCTGGAGTTACTGAGAAAATCAAATATATTAAACACTAGAGGCCCAGCACATGAATTCGTGCATGGGTGGGTCCCAAAAGGGGTTAGTGGTGGGGGTGGGGATGAAATTGGCCCTCCAAGTGGGTGATGGGATGCCCTTGCTGGGCCAGAATCCGGATCTGTCCCACTGACATTTGTGCTGCTTGTTGGGAGCCACCTGGGGGCCACTTTTATACTGGTTCTTCCTTGCAGAGCATCTCCAGGAGGCGGGAGGCGCTGTCAGGATCATGCTAGTGGTGCTGGTCCATCAGTGCCTGGCCTGTTCTCTGGAAATTGGACCTGCAGGACCACTGAGGGAGTGAGTGGCCGCTGCCAGGTTGGTAGGCCACCAGGATGGGTGAGTCAGCTGAGCAGCGCTCCCATTGTGGGAGGGCACTGACCACCAGGGGGCAGCTCTTGCATTTAGCGTCTGCCCCCTGGTGGTCAGTGTGCATCATAGCAACTGGCCTACCCATCATTGGGTCTTAATGGTTGCTTAGGCTTTTATATATATAGATAGCTATTCAATTGATAAGTATTGCACAACTAAATATAAAAAAGAGAAAACTGGTCCCTTTGAGGAAAAATAAATACACCTTCTATTCAGAAAAAATAATCTGAACTATAAATTTATACTTGATGATGTGCACATGCTACTTCATGGTGTGCCCTCATTGAGTTTGACAAGTAACATAGGAAGTTCCAGAGTTCAGGTTTGGTTGATTATGTCAAGTGTACCTTCCAGAGGTCCAGAGAAATATGTGGCCAATATATATATTTTTAATCCTCATCTGATATGTTTTTATAGATTTTTTTAGATAGATAGATGAGAGAGGGAGAGAGAGAGAGAGAGAGAGAGAGAGAGAGAGAGAGAGAGAAACATTAATGTGAAAAAGAAACCTCTATCAATTGCCTCCCACATTTGCCCTGATTAAGTATTGAGCCCACAACCTTGGTAGTGCCCTCTGAATTCAACCTGAGACTTTTGAGTCTATGGGATGATGCTCCAACCAACTGAGCCACCTGGGCAGGGCACAGATGGTCAAGTTTAGGAAGGTTCAGAGTGGCTGGCACATAATATCATAGAAAGTTGGAAGTACTGGCAATACGTTACAGAGGCTTAGTCATAAAATGTGTGATTAGTTTTGAGAAATTGAATGCTCTGCCTTAAATGGTGAGTGCCAAGTTGCATATTAAAGAAGATACAGTGACTGGCATTCTCTATCCAGAGTCCCCAATTATCTTTCATCACATACCAACTCCTCTATGTGCTTTGGGTTGGATGTTCTTCTTTCCTCAAATCCATTTCTATTTTAAGGGCTCCCACATATTGGGCTCACAGTTTATTAAACCAACTATCTTTTTAGATAAACTATCTTGCTACAGGCTACTCTCAAAATACTGTCTTCCCCATGTGGTCACAGGTGGGTATATTCTTCCCTAATCTGGTAGTAGCATTGACTATACAAGCCGTAAGTATTTAATTTCTTAACATACCTATCATGATGAGATACTTATGATCTTGAATATATTAATTCAAAGGGGTCATTACCAGAGGAAAGATGCTGGTTTTGCAATGTCTCAACTGAAGAATCAGTGATCTATTTCTTTTAGAATGGGTTGGTGAATGTGCCTTAAACCTAAGGAGAAAAGTCATTTTATGATGGACACATTATTGACAAGATTCCTTTAAAAAATGTATACCACTATCAAACATTTATTCATATAATTACAGAAGATAAACACACACACACTATTTCATGTAACATAAATAGGTATGTGTGTTGACAAAGAAGTGACAGAGAAATGCAGCAAGAACATTAGATTGTATTGCTAGTTACACTCTATTACCTTTTATACTCTCATGTCCCTACTTGAGTCACCATTCACTTATTTAGATTTGCCCTTAGCTTATGAACTTGTTTTGTTTTCTACAAAGGACACACATCTCAAGAGATGAAACCTCCTCCAATTTTCTCGAAATGGTCAGACTCTTTTCCTTTAGTTATCATTAAATATATTGACATGCTTAGGCATTGTGGTATTATGCATTATGCTATAATGCAAAGAACTGGGTGATTTGGGTACCATTTCTGGCTACCACTAAGATTACCACACAATTCTAATGTGTCTGTTTCTTTACGGGGAAGTGCATATGGTAACTCAGACAATTCCTTATCATTATTCCATTCTAAAAAAACTCCCAAACATAAATTTGAATCAAAGTTACCATTAGCAAAAGTGCATAGAAAAATATACCCAACAATAATAATTATAATTTTAGTTTTTATCTTCTTATAGGTAAATTGTTTTTAATAGTATTTCCTAGACAGTTTGAACTCTATTTGGTAAAATCCTTAGCTTTTTGCAATTCTTTAAAGGTTTAGAATTTTTCCCTCTTAGTTGTTTGCTATGTAATGGCCAAGGTTATTAATATGGAATTTTTTACTCACTCAATTTTGTTCTACAATCCCTTAGATATGTTTCCAAATTGGAAAAAAAGCAACAACATAAACATCAAATTTTAAAAATAATAAAGAGCCGAAACTGGTTTGGTTCCGTGGATAGAACATCAGCCTGTGGACTGAAAGGTCCCAGGTTTGATTCCAGTCAAGGGCATGTACCTGGGTTGCGGGCACATCCCCGGTGGGGGATGTGCAGGAGGTGGCTGATCAATGTTTCTCTCTCATCGATGTTTCTGACTCTCTATCTCTCTCCCTTCCTCGCTGTAAAGAAAAATCAATAAAATATATATTTTTAAAAAATAATAAAGATAAATCATCTTACCTCTATATTAAAGAATGGGTCAGTTGCCTGGAGTATAATTGTAAGAGGGATACTAAAATATCACGGAAAATAGGCACAATGAAGACATTTATATTTACGTAGTGTAAATATATTATAAGTAATGTTCGGTTTGTAGTTGGGAGGTTTTGATAAGGCTTTTAGGGGAAGGGGAAGATGGAATTCTCCAAAGAAATACTCAGCTCAAAACTGAATGATAATCTATGGCTTAAAGGGAAAAAGATCTGGATAACTGCAGAACTTGGATGTGGTGAAGTCCAGGTTATGGGGACAGAGCTGAATGACCAAGTGGAGACCCAACATGGCACCAGCTGTCCTTCTCTGCCTTTCTCTGATGCTGCACTCAGTATCAATTCTTAATTGAATAGTCATATTTTAAAAGTAGATACTTGAATGTATATCAAACCTCCCAGATATTTACAGTCTTTTTCTGAGTTGTCATATGATCGTATATGTCCATGTTAAAAACATATAAACAGTTATTATGATCTCTAAATAAGTTACTCAATTCATTAAAATATTCATTTGTATCTCTTTTCCATGGGGAATAAAAACCCCATCCAATGTCCACACAAAAATCTGTGAGTGGATATTTATAGCAGCTTTATTTAGAGTTGCCAAAGTCATGCTGCCCTTCAGAGGGTGAATGGATAAACTGTGACACATCCAGACAATGGAATATTATTCTATGCTAAAAGGAAATGAGCTATCAAACCATGAAAGGACATGGAGACAGTTTAGGTGCATGTTACTAAGTGAAAGAAGCCAATCTGAAAAGCCTACAAACTATATGACTCCAATAATACAGTATCCTGGAAAGGCAAAACTATGGTGACATTAAAAAGATGAATGGTTATCAGAAGTTAGGAGAAAGGGAAGAATGAACAGACAAAGCACAGAGAATTTTCAGGGCAGTGAAACTATTCTGCGTGATACTGCAATGATGAATGCATGTCATTATACATTTGTCAAAACCCATAGAATGTACAACACCAAGAATGAATCTAATGTAAACCGCAGACTTTGGGTGCTAATGATGTGTCAGTGTAGGTTCATTGACTGTGACAAACATACCTCTCTGGTGGGAGATGTTTATGGAGGTGGGGGTGTGAGGCTGTGTCTGTGTGAGGGCAGGAGGCTCTATGGAATACTACTTTATGCTCAATTTTCCTTGAAACCAAATAGTACTCTAAAAATGAAATATATTAAAAACAGCAAGCCCAGCTGGTGTGGCTCAGTGGTTGAACATTGACCTATGAACCAGAAGGTCACAGTTTGATTCCTGGTTGGGGCACATGCCCAGATTGTGGGCTCGATCCCCAGTGTGGGGCATGCAGGAGGTAGCCAATCGGTGATTCTTTCTCAACATTTATGTTTATATGTCTCTCTCTCCTTCACCCTTCCTTTATGAAATAAAATATATATGTACATATACATCTACTAAATAGCAATCCTATTCATTGCTGATGGCCCAGATTAATGTTATCTCCCACCAAAGTTCATGTTGCCTCCCCCACTCTACACTCTGTTTTCTTTTTTGAACTCTGTAGTGCATCTCACCTGGAGTACTAACTCAGACCTTAGTATTCAGTGGTTCCCCTAGCTGCAGTTTTATTTTCCATGGTTTTTATAACCCAGGTCAACCATGGTCAGAAAATATTAAATGAATAATTCCAGAAGGAGAAAAATTCATAAGTTTTAAATTGTATGCAGTTTGAGTAGCATGATAACATCTCATGTCCTCCTGCTCCATCCCTCCTAGACATGAATTATCCCTATTCCAATGTATCCATGTTATATCCCCTAACCACCCATTAGTCACTTTGCAGGCAACTCAGTTATCAGCTTGAATGTTGGGGTAAGGCAGTGCTTGCATTCAAGTGAACTCTTATTTAACAATAGCGGCCCCAAGGTTAAAGAACCTAGCAATTCCGGTACTGTAGTGTACTGTAGTGAGGAGCCTTAAAGTGGTTCTTCTGAGTGAAAATGTATATATGTATAGAATAAAACATGGAGTTGGTTGCATTAAGAAAGGAACCATGGTATAAATGAAACACTACTTTTGAAATACATTTTTGTGTTATTGCTAGTAGGGAATTTCAAAATATCTGTAAGGAAGAGGGAGGAAAGAAAGAGGGAGTCTAAGATAGAAAGATCTATTGTCTTCATTCTATCATGGGCTGGTGTACCTTTCTTTTATTTTTACTCCTTTTTTATCTTTTTTGCTCTCAGTCAAAACTCATATTCATAAAAGTGTTTTAGCTCATTAGATTAAAACAAGTGACCCTGATGTGAATGAACCATAGGATTAATCTCTTTAAGAAATCTTTGCATCAAACACATCAAATTTCAGTAATTTACTGATTGAGAAACTGTGTTCAGGAGGGCAAGCCTGAGAGAGCTCTTTGTCTCTGTCAAAGGCTGAAGGCACTCAGAAAAATAGCACAGCTCCGCTGAGCTCTTGCAGCTGAACTCCACTCTGTCACATCCCCACACAGCCTGGGTGTCAGTGACACATGAAAATGGGAAAAAGAAGGGGCGTGGCCATAGCCAAAGCAGTGAGTGCCTTATAAGGTTGCTGGCAAAATAAAAACATTCTCTATTAAAAAGGCATTGATGTCACACACAATGAATTTCCTGGAGGCCAAATTCCAGCAGAAATCAACAGAAAATCAATGGGAACCTAATCATCAACAAGACACATGGAACAATGTCAATCTCCAGTGAGAAAATCTTATCTAAGAAGTAAGCAGCATGCAATGGCCTGGAGAGAACCTCACCACTTCCTGGAGCGTTAAGAACAGAATTAGCAGAGCCACATTTGAAGTAAACATGTACTAGTTCCATCAACGTATGAGCTGGATTGTGATAATAAATGAAATACATCTTAAATGTTTCTGAAACTGGTAAATAATGGACTTTGAAATCAACTCTAAAGAGGAAATAAGATAGGCAGCCTTATAGAGTAAAAATTAAGATTAAATTGAGATTGAATTTGTAATTATAATCAATTCATATAAAATTATACTGTTTATGTGGAAGAAATGATACTGTGGTATGATAAGGCAATCACACTTTTTGGAAGGTGTGTTTTCTATACATAGAGATAATTTTGACAAGTTTTTAGAAGCTGTTTATGTGAAAATGTTCAGGCACTAATCATAATTACACTGTGAAAAGAAGCAGTTTCAGCAAAGGGTTAAAGGACTTCAAGTTTTACCACTCCAAGTAGCTAGCATGACAACAAATGCAGGTGTTTATTCAGTCTGTTCTCAGGTTATGAATATCCTACTTGAGAGGAGAAGACTGAAGTGTATGTAGAGGGATGAAGAGAGAGAGAGCTTCCCTCTTATCCTCAATGAGGAAACCTACAGATCTTTTTGCACTGAGGAATTAGGTTTTGGCATTTTAATCCCATGCAATCAAATGTAGGATGTGAATGGGAAACTTCTCTTAAACCTTTTCACCACACTTCCATCTTTATGATTTCAGTGATTCTCTTTTCAGCCATAAATACATTACCTCATTACAGAATACTCAGGTACTAGACTTCACATCAATAAAAATGTTTCCTTACTTTCTGACACTAAAGACAATGAGCAAATATGTTAGATTCTTGCTATTGAATTATAATTTACAGAAAATGAAACATCTTTCTCCACATTATAATCTTAGGAGTTCTAGTTGAATTCTATTCAAAACATATTTTTATCTACACTTCCTGTCTTTCAGTCTCCAAATTTGAATCATTTGAGGATGGAAGGATATTTGAATATAGAATCCAACATTAAAGTAACAGTGTTTATAGCACCAAAGAAAAAAAAGCATTAAGGGGTACTATCACTGGACTCTTCTGATTGAGTACATTTGAGAGGTGAAGGACTTTAGCTGAGATTCTAGACACCTAGATTCTTGTCCAAGATTTTCACTAAATAGTTGTGTTAACTTAGGAGTGCTAATCACCTTTCGCAAGTCTCACTGCCCCTTTTATCCATTGCAAAATCTGAGATCTGATTGACATAAGAGATTTCTCAGTCACTAGGTAGATTGGGAGAAGCAATTTTCAGAACAAAGTGTACTTAGTAAAGCATGAAAAGTTATACAAAAAGGTCCAGAAAAGTACACAACAAACTGATAACCATTTTTTGTTTTTTGTTTTTTTTCCTGGTATGGGAATCAAAATGGTAGGGGATTGAGTGGGTTCAGTGTAAGGTAATCAAAGACACTCTTTAGGTTTACTGCACTGTTTTAATTTTTTAAAAAGAAGTATGTTTTTATGAATCATTTGTAAGAAGGCATATGTGGTCAATTAATTTTCAACAAAAAAATCCAAAAAGATATAATGAGTTTTAAAGTTTAAGTAATATCTCTGGGTTTTTTCATATCTACCTTAGAGTCAAGATTTAAATGAGTCAAGGTTATTCCAGGCCAGACAGTAGTTTTCAGTAAGAACAAAATACCTTTTAGTGAAAGGGTTTCTTCTCATGGGATTGGCCATATCTAATACCATAGTATCATCTCCTTGGTTTAAACTTCTACTATAGGCCTCAAAAGGATAAATATGTTATTAAACAATTCTTTCTCTTTTTTTTTCAAAAATCAATGTTGATTGATTCATTAAGATAATATGTGGAGTGTATAAGAGAGATTAAGCTAAGGCAGAGCAGCTGGGCAGGAAAGAGAAAGTTTGAAGATGTTAGTGAAATAAAAAAAAATCATGAAATTATATCACAGAAAAGATAGCAAGGGGGCTGACCGATCTGAACCAGGAGGTCACAGTTCGATTCCTGGTATTCCAGGGTTCAAGGCTTGATCCCCAGTGTGGGGTGTGCAGGAGGCAGCCAATTAGTGAGTCTCTCTCATCATTGACGTTTCTGTCCCTCTCTCCCTCTACCTTCCTCTCTGAAATCAATAAAAATATATTGGGGGGAAAAAGGAATGGAATCACAAAGTACAGAGAGTTTATCTTTATCGGTGACTCTCAAATATGAAGCATAGAACTCCAAACATTCTGAAGACTTTTTCAGCAGATCCCTGAGGTTAAACAAAGCTACTTTCCTGCATTTTTAAGGTTTTATGTGCCCTTTTCACTGGCACCTGTATTGATGCTGCAAAACCCATGCTGGGTAAAATGGCTGGTGCTTTAGCATGAATCAAGACAGTGGCACCAAAGAAAAGTAGTACTATTGTATTCTTTCTACCACATGCTCACATGATCAAGAATGGCAGTTTAATTTAAGAATAAACTTAATGAAGCAGTAATCATTATTAATTTCATTAAATATTGACCCTTGAGTTGACATCTTTTTAATATTCTGGGTAATGAAATGAGAAGTATGAATAAAGCACTTCTGCTGCTAATAATGTACAATGGTTGTCGAGTTAAAACCCTTACACAGTTGTTTGAGTTATGAGATGAACTAGCTACATTTTTATGGGAACACTATTTTTGCTTGAAAGGACGATTAATAGATAAATGATAGTTATTCAGACTTAAATATGAGGCATCCATTACCTTGACAATTAAAGCAATGAAACTTTCATTTCAAGGAGAACAATGGACAATATTTGTGGCAAATAAAATTTGAGCTTTGAAGCAAAAATAATTTTGGAAAACTTATGTCCTTTCCCATGAGTTTAACAATTTACTACTTCTAAAAAAGTTTTCAATGAGATTGATAGTAAAATTAATAAATATGATGTTATTGTATGGGTTACCATTTGGAAGATCTGCATAACTTAGTGAACTAATATCTTCCAAAAGTTCAATGTTACAAAACCCTGCATGTTTTGTCAAAAGGTCCTTTAAAAATGGGAGGTAAACCAGTGAATTTCATTCAAGGGAGGAGGGGACTGGACATGGCTTTGAAGGCCACATGGCAACTAATTCTTAAGGAAATTCCCCTACTTGAATTGCCCTGTATTGACAGAGAATAGCCACAGTACCTGGAAGAGCTACAAAAATATCTTCACATTTCTGAGCTTGAATTTTATTCATATACTTAAACCAAAACATGTTTACTGCAGGTTGAATAATGAAGCAGATAGGGGAACCTAGCAGTCTTCATTTAGGCCAGACATTAGAGAGACTTGCAAACATTATAGAACAATGTCATTCTATCACTAATTAGGGGAGGGACATACGTTATCTTTATTTTTAAAATTTATATGGATATTAATTTGTAAGCAGCTTAATATTCTTAATTTCAATGACCTATAAATAACAATAAATTTAAAAGTTCTGTTTTAATTTTTAATATGTAAATACCAATATATCTACCTCAAACAGAAGGTCCCCAGGGGAGGAGGGTGTGCAATAATTTTAAGAATGTAAAGGGATCTTTGAGAACCATTGGCCTTTATGGTTTTTTTTTTTTACCTATAAAATGTGTTGAAAAGGGTCATAATGATGATTAGTACATAGACATGTAGTAAGAATCTAAATTAAAGAAAATTATTATGAATATAAACACAAATTCAGAAGATAACAGCAGGGAAGTGCAATCACAGATAAGCCCATAGGGAGCTTCAATGTTATTAAGTATGTTTGGATTCTTAAGTTCATGCAGAGTTTATTGAAATGCATTTTAGTATTATGAACTTCATAATAATTTACAGATATTCTGTCATATTAATTATGTTAACATTTTAAAATAACGAAGTAGGATTCTAAATAACAGCTAACTAGAAGATGACAATGGGAAAAGTCATAGGCCATTGAAGTATGCTAATGCTTTGTTTGACAAGAAAATAAAGACAACTAATAATTTTGGCTCTTCTTAGGAAAAAGTAAAAATGAATATTTTGTGAAATATTGGAGAGTAAAACAGAAATGTAAGCTATAACTTCCAAATAATATGTGGGATAAAAAAGTAACAAGGAATTATTTATTAAAGACAGAAAGGCATAAGAGAGAAACAAAGAAAAATACCATAAATAAGAAACACTAAGTAAATTTCAATGTATTGATAATTATAAAGTATGCAAATGATTAACATTGTCTTTAAATAAATACTAGATTTCAAATTTTAAAAATATTTTATATGCTACTTACAAGAAGACAATTTAAACAAAATGACAGAAAATAAAGGAATAGAGATTACTACAAAAGGCATAGTACTAGAATGTGAGGAATAAAGCAGTAAAAAAGATGAAGAAATATAAAGAAAAGGAAGCAATCTGGAAGGTTCAATAATCACATACTCATATGCTGTTAATAAAATCATCTTATATATGATTAAAACTAACTAAGGTATAAGATCTCAAACTTAGTGTAAAAGAACTAAGAAAAAAACTCACAAGAAAACAAAACTATAGCTAAAGTCATAAGACTGAATGCTTTCCTCTAAGACTGGATTCAATGTTAGGATGTCTGTCTGTCTGTCTTACACTTCTGTTACATAGTCCTGGAAGTTCTTGCCTCTGACATAAGGCAAGAAAGGGAAAGAAAAGCAAATAGTCTAGACAGGAAGAAATAAAACTGTCCCTATTTCAAATGGCAAGATTGTCTACATAGAAAATCCCAAGAACTCATATAAATACTCTGAGAATGAATAAGTTCAGTGAGGTTGTAGAATACAATATTAATATAAAAAATTTAATTGCATTTCAATATATTAACAAGGAAAATTTGAAACAGAAATTAATATCCATTTGAAATTCCTTAAAATTAAATACTTAGGTATGAATCTACAATTTATAGTTTCTGCATGATGAAAATTATAAAATGCTGATGAAGATATCAAAGAATACTTGGAGAGTCATATCATATTCATGGATTGGAAGACTCAACATAGTAAAAATATTAATTCATCATAAACTAACCTATATATTTAATAAATTTCTATAAAAATCTTGAATTTCTTTATAGATGTAGAGAAGTGCATAGAATTATACACATACACACAAATGAGTATATGTATAGCTGGTAAAGTTTAATAACATCTATGGATTGAACCAATATCAATTTCTTGTTTTTGATAGTATTCAATAGTTGTGTAAAATAAAAACACCAGGGATGCTAAGAAAAGAGCACATTACCTTTTCTACATATGTTTTTGCAATTTCCTGTACCTCTATAATTATTTAAAAATAAGATATGTAAGGAAAATATGGATTATGTAATTTCCTAAATGTGTGGTTCGATAAAGTTAAAATATTCCCAATGTGCAAACTGCAAATGCTTCTTTTTTAGGCTATTTGTAATTCAACATATAGGTATTACTCTCATTTTTAAAATATATTTTTATTGATTTCAGAGAGGAAAGAAGAGGGAGAGAGAGAGAGAGAAACATCAGTGAAGAGGGAGAATCATTGATCGTCTGCCTCCTGCATGCTCCACACTGGGGATTGAGCCCATAACTCAGGCATATGCTGACAGGAATCGAACTGTGACTTCTTGGTTCATAGGTCAACACTCAACCACTGAGCCACACTGGCAGGGCTTGGTTTTATTCTTTTGGATTTACAGAATTGCCTTGGTCTCTCATTTCCCATACCTATAACTATGTGTGTGTGTGTGTGTGTGTGCATGTGCACACACACACACACACACTCACACACACACTCACACACACTCACACTGATTTATTATGTATAGAGCCTGACTGAGAGCTGAGGAAAATTCTCTCAAACATCAGAATTAGGCCAGGGCAGGATACCTAGGAAAGGGCATGGAGAGCTGAAATCTTAGCTAAGACAACAGAAACATGAAAAATGTCGCCCACTTGGTGTTTGTTTTCTTTAGGGAAGATCTTTTAAGTGATTAGTTTGAAAAATGATGAGCTCAATTTAAGTAATTTTACCCACTGCCCTCCTTCCCTAGCATTCATGGCTTGTACAAACTCATAGCCCCACAATCCATTTCCTACTCTTCAGATTTACTCTTGCTGGTCCTTCCTAAAAGAAGTATCAGCATTCACCAGATCCTTCCTGCCTAGTCAGGATGCCTCTCCATTTGGCATCGTCCTTCCTCAAAAAATGCTGCCCACATCATCTATTCTAGTTCTCAACAACAATTGCACTCAATGCACAATGCCACATTGTTCAACGTTTTGTTTTATTGTTTAGTATGGTTTTCTGCCCTATTCCTATGTATAGATCCTTTCTGAGGAGAATGAAAGTCCTTGAGGAGAAAGATTGGCTTACTCATTCCATCACCGTGCTCCAAATCTGCCACTACTCTGCAAGGATAAGTAAATGCTTCATATAATTATAAATAGGTGTTTTTTCTTAATACTGTGATTGTTGATCCACACAGCTTCCAGAGGCCCCTCTCAGTACAGGAATGGCACAATTTTCATTAGATATCTCACTGAAGAATAAACAGAGGCCTTCACAATCCACAGTCAGCATTCAAAGAGTTACTCAGGCTGTGCAAAGCAGATATTCTAAGCTTCAAGCTGAGTACTAAGCTGCAGTCACCAGTAGACTGTCAGTACTGAGGGTTTTGTCATGGTCCACCTCAGGATAGAACAGTTTGTGGTCTGGAACTGATGTCAAACTTTGCTAATCTATCTCCCCAATCCCTGGAACCCATTTCATTATCAGCATCATTTTTACTTGCACAGTTGGTCAGGGTTTTGCAAAACCAAAAACTGGAATTATTCCCTTCCAGTTCCCAGGTGACTGCAGAAAACAATAGTAGGGACAAAGACCTTGGGAGCTCAGGGACCTAATGTTGTCTGGGACTTTTAAAAAAAAAAGGCTTTAGAATAGACTGGGTGGACTGTGGACACATTATTTAGTTGATTAGCAAACAGAGCTCTTCAGTGGAATTGACCCTCATTTCTTTACTCTTACTTTTCTTCACATTCTTGCCCCATCCCCAACTTCTGACTTGCCCATATCCTGGAATTCCACAATCCACATCCAAACAGTTATCATTCTGATCCTTCCTGCTTTAACTTGACAGTAGAGTGCAATTGCTCATGTCCCATTCTCTGAGGAACATGCTAAGATCCTAAAGCTGATAAAAAAAAACAAATAACTAACTGATGAAAAATAACAATGGTTTTCAAATCAACATTATAATATTATGAGATTTTCCAATCAGAACACTGGGTATTGCCTCTCAACTCTAACTAGCCCTCTTACCTCGAACAGGTTACTGGATGCATTAAAGAATCAGTTGATTCAGGTATCATGCAGGAGTCTATTCATGGGCTTGTGGAAAGGAATACATACAATTATGTATGGTAATAGCCTGTCACAGAGCCTTTTAACTACTAAATGTACCATCAACATTGTCAGTGTCAACATGAATATTGCTCCCTGATAAAATACTAACCTTTAAACAGAGCCCTTCAGTATTTCAGCTCAGATTGGCAAATGATGATAAAAACATCAGGCACTGAAACTCATTTATTTTCTTGTTAGAAAGGGAATGAGTATTCACTAAAATGCACTAGGAATGCAGCCATTACCTACTATACCAAGTAAACATGGTAAGAAATAGCTTTTATTTCCATCTCTTTCAGTGTAGACAGGAGAAGGAAGAGCTGCTGAGTTGGGATCCCACTTCTCTGGATCCCAGCCCTAAACCAAAACCAGAATGATTTCCCTCAGGCTCTGTGAGAGTTAAAATTTCTTAGTCTAGGAATCTTCACAAAAGTCTTTTGGGCAAGAGATGATGCAAGTGTCAGCATCTTTGCTTTTGTTTTTAGATGGAAAAACAACACACCTCACCTTTAAATACTGATGCACTAAAGGAGGTATGCATGATCTGGAGTGTAGTCTTAATTTTGTTACAAACAGCAATCGTTTCTTAAAATCAATTTCTGTCAATAACATTTCAAATATCTCCATTATCCATCATATGCTTGCCTTAAAACTACACAGGGCAGTTCTACGATTCAACTAAAGTGTGTATTGAAAGCATTTTGAAAAGGAAAACCACTATACAATTATAGGAATAATTATTTCCAGCACAAACACCACAGCCAGAAGCCAAATTTGCATAGCAACACATCATTACTGGAGACCTGGGTACATGAACATTTTTTAAAAGATTATAATTTGAGTTTTCATGGTTATTGCACTTCCTGTGACTACCTTGTTTACTTTTTTAATCTAAAAGGGAAAGTCTGTCAAATCTGCAAAATTACTCAATATATTTTTTGGTATTTGTTTCAGTGATATTTGTGATGCAGGGGATTCACATCACTGCTAAAATGCAATTAAATGAGCTG
>NW_006292687.1:1937466-1952134 GCF_000327345.1 Myotis davidii | reverse complement strand
TATAGATTCATATTTAGCTAGTGAGAAAAACTTGAATTTCTATCTCGTAGTAATGTAACCATATTACGCTAAACATTGCTTGGAGAAAGAGAAAGCAATAAAGCAAGACAGAAGAACAGGTGCAGAGGAAACAAACAAATATCAGAGCTCCTAAAAAGCAGATAGTGTCCACTTTAAGATGCTTAAGCTTCCAAGTAAAATATACAAAAAAAAAAGTCATCACAAAAGTGCACTGCAGGAAATCACAGGAATACTTTTCTATGTTAGGCATAAATTCATAGACATTAGCTCCATACGATAACTTTTCACTTTAACTTAAAATGCATTAGATATAAAAATCCAAATGTAAAAATACTTAATGTAGGAGAAAACTAATTGCTTTAGCGGAGATTCTCACCTTAGCAAAGGCCTTATTAGCAGGCTACTTTAAGACATCCAATATAAACCAGTTCAATTTTAAAGTCGATGCAAATAAAGTTGAAGCATCTCAGATTATAACTAAGCCACTCGATTTAGAGACTTGGATTTACAAAAATTTGATTTGCATGTAACTGTTCCGTAATGTAACTTTGCACAAAGTGAGTCATGGCAATGAAATGATGAAATGGTTTGTCTGGACCTTGAACTAGGTTTTTGTGTTTTAGTCTCTTCAGGAGTCCCAAGGACAGCTGAAGTATTACTCAGTAGACATCTGAGATGAGGCCGTCATGGTTTGCCCATTAGGCCCTGATAGTATCTAATGACATGAGAATAAACTGTGATGCGCCACATGAACTCTGGTAATGGATTTCAGTCTAAACTAGACATGGATTCTGCGTTATCAATTTTGTTTGCTTGGAGAAATTGTGAGACTCTCTGGGGCTCACGGTGATATAGCTGGGGCAACTTGAAGCAGGTTCATTTCTTATTCAACCTGAGATGTTGTTGCTTGTTCTGATTCTGGAAGGTGGCAAGGGTTCTGTTTTGCTCAATTTTTCATGAAACAATAAAAAATCCCAAACATGGTGATTTTAACAATTCCATGTTATTTGCCCAGGATTCTGGAGGTCAGAAATCCAGACAAGGATCAGCTGGGAGGTTTTCCTGTTCCATCGGATAGGGTATCTGATGAGGTAACAGTCAGATCGTGGTTGGTGCTGGCACATGCACAGTGGTCATGCCCACGGATCTGGTACCTAGACAGGGACAGCCATGAGACTGGATGTTGCTTTTGGGCTCTCTCCAGTGGTTAGCTTGGTCTTTTTAAATGGCAGCTCGACCCTAATAGGCAGGTGTTTCAAGTGGAAAAGGAAGAACTTCACTCTTGAGGCTCAACCTTAGAAGTTATACTATACTCTACTACTTAAAATAAATCACAACACCAGCCCAGATCCAAGAGGCTGGGAGAAGAAACCTCCTGATGGGGGAGTGAGTGGTAAGGACACAGCAAAGTCACATACATGTGAGACGGGACATATTGTGGTGGCTTGCACAAAATACCACAGAACCTCCAAGATTTCTTAGAAAAATCATGTGCATCACTTCTTCCTCAGAATTCTCCATATGAACCTTGGAAAGCAGCCAGACTTGGTACTATGTGTCCGAGGAGGAAAGGAGAGAAGCTAACGGATAAAAGTGGCACTCACCTGGCGGAACTGTTCCAGGTCAATTTTGTTGCCCACCAGCACCAGGGGTATTTCGTAGGTGTGACGGACCTGAAAAATGAGCTCTTTAAACTTGGCAGCCTCCTGGAATGACTGGCGGTCGGTGACAGAGTAGCAGACGATGAAGCCCTCCCCACCTCGCATGTACTGCTCCCGCATGGCTGTGAACTCTGCCTGCAAGCAAAGAGCAAAATCGGGATACAGTTTAAGACAGTGAAGCTAACACACACCACTAATAAAATAACACGTCAAAAGCAGACAAATTATGAGACTTAAGTGTTTGGGTAGACAGTTTCTAAAAGTGTTTTTGTGGGTTTTGCAGATAGAGTAGCACTATGAGGTCTAAATATCTATAATAATAAAAGTGTAATATGCTAATTAGACCAGATATCTTCCGGACATCCTTCCTGACAAAGTGGGACCAGAGGGAAGCCAGCCCAGGTACCGGGTGCCTGCCGGCAGCTGGAGGAGGGAAGCCCAGGTCCTGGGTGCGGAGGAAAGCCAGTGCTGGCAGCCAAGGGAAGGAAGGCCAACTCTTGCATGAATTTTCATGCATTGGGCCTCTGGTACCATTATAGAAATAATGTTTTAAATTGTTCAGGGCATTGATCTTTAGTCATAGAAGATTTAAGAGATCTTGGGGGATATATGTTAAATAGCAGATTCACTGACGTAATGGTAGGATTTTATATAGAGAAATTATATACTTTTAATAGTGTTCTATTTAATTACTTAATTTTAGGAAAATGGATCTAAATTTGTATACCCCAAACATTAAAACATAGAAGAATTAAAATTTCCCTCAAAATTTTGAAAACAAATTAGCATTTCACATTGATACCTCTGTGATAGAAGGAAGTTATTAGATAATTGCAGACCCATTTATATATATATGGGTATTCGTGTGTTTTTATCTTTTAATCTTTACTGTTGAAAGTATTACATAGGTCTTCCTCTCCCTCCCCTCCCTTTAACCTCTTCCAGCCCTTATTTGGGCATTCTTAGATTTCTCTCTTTGAGGGGCACAAACAGAGGGATCATGATGCTGAGTCATGAGTCTATTTTTACATTCTGTCCATTGCTCCTTCCTCTTCTGTCTCTGCAGGAGACAGAATCACCTCCAGAATATATCAGTGTCTCATCCTGGGGATATTGCTGTCTTAGGTTTTCATATTGCATCCCCCTGAACTATTGAACAGTACTTCTGGCAACTGATAAGTCAATTAGGTTTGAATTGTGATCTAAAAAGTTCTCTCAGTCTGAAATATCTGTTTTCACTCACTATTATTCTGGATTTATTGTTAAAGTCACAAGAGCTAATTAGGTTCATGCAATGGGAAATAGAAAATTTAGACTCTGCCTGTGGAACAAGCCACCCTAAACAATAAAAGAGCACCAAAAGAACAAATTGTGAATTGGACAATTTGTGAGATAAATAATCAAAGAAAGAAAGATTCACATGAACTTGAGCTGTATTTGAACCATGAGGCAAAAATGTGAGTTCTTCACCCGGGAAAGGGTTTACAAGAACTACTAAAATATTCTGCTCAGAGTAATTGTTTAAACAAATGTTCATTTGATTTAACGTGACTTGTCTTTTGAATGAGAAAATTTACACAGATCCAGAAATTTTGGAAAACTAGAGAAAGTAATAAAGTTAATAAGGTCCTGAGTCAGTTCATGAATTTCTTAAATTGTTTTCAGTCAAATGGAATGGGTGCAAACAGCTTCCTTGGGACCCACCAAGCATTGCAAGGTTGCCTAGAGAGCAAAGGAGACTTGTCCATGGATGGACAGCCAGCTAACAAAATGTTGTTTTGAATAATTCATGTTCTCTGATTCTCACTGTATCAATTTACTTAGTATTAAATTTTACTTGAGGTTAATCCTAAATTTTGCCATGTGAGTCAAATGTACAAGCACAGGAGACATAAATCTACTTGGTCTCAATTTTCTTTGTCTTCGAAAAAGTCTGAGGCCCTTTGTTGTTCTGACAGTCTCTAATTTTGAAAACCCTATTTCTCTGTCAAAATCTGATAGGTGATATGGATCAACTAGAGAATTATGGACTGAAATTACTAAATGTGTTTCCCAGACATATAATTAGTTTTCAAATAGAAGTGACATAATTATCATAGAAATATATGTAATATTTAAGAAAATATAAATGGATTTGTTACATGAGTTTTATATTATTAAAACCATAGTAAAAGTGCTAACTAAAATAAAGTGAAGATATATTTTACAACTTACAGTTCATTTTATTTGACAATTATTTTAAGCACAAAAATTATTTTCAATTACCTATTGAGTATTAAAAAATAAATACACATTGCAAGGTATTTAAGTGGTATAAAGCATATATAAAATTAATTTTCTTTTTACCTCAAACTATCAGTTTTCCTTCCCAAATGTGTGACAGTTAATAGTCTCTTTATCGTTAAAGAAATATCTATGTGTACACAAGCATAGACATACACATTTTAACTTTATACGCCTTTTCATACTCAAATAGTAACATATGTAATTTTTACCTTAATTAAGATTTAATAGCCCTAATGTATCTTGAAGACAACGGCATAGTAGCACACAGAAGTATTATTATTTTCATGAATGCATAAATTTTTATGCATGTACCATAATTTATTTAACTAGTTCCCTCTAAGGAAGCATTTAGATGTCCTCCATTTATTTCTGTTACATACACTGTTGCAATGTCTATTCTTAAACACCCTTGCTGCACAGATTTATGTAATTCTGGGAGGTAGTACTGCTATATCAAAGAGAACATACATTTTTACTTTTGAGAAATAGTGCCGATCTCACCACCTGAGACATTGTTCCCATAACTCTCTCCCAACATTACATAAAGTGCCCATTTCCACTCATTCTCACAGATGTCACATCACATTTTTCTACCTTTCATACATTTTGAAGTAAAAAAATAGCATCTTGTTTCCTTCATTTGTATTTATGAGCCATAGTATCTCATGTTTATTATCCATTTACAAAGTCTCTTCTAGATATGGATTTTATTTTGTTGTAAGAAATGAAATAGCTTTATAATCTTTTAAGTTTTTAAAATTTGGACTGGAGTAGGGTTTTCTCTAGGTCAGTCATAAGGAAACAATAACTTTGACATCTTCAACAATAACTACACCACAGAGAAAAGGTCAGTACATTTGAAAAACTCCAACAACCTCTGAGGAAAACAGGCCAAGTACATGAAGGTAGAATTCACAGGGAACAGTCCTGGATGAATGAATGAGTGAATATCCAATCATGTTGGTTAACTAGACTCAAAGCCACATAAGTGCTCTATTACGAATAGATGTCCTGGGCCTCGAATCTGAGCTGAATTGGAGTTTCCAGACGTGGGGCTCCAGCATTACCATTTGAATGGGCTCCGTGTTTGATTTTGCTTTGCACCCAAATGTAGGCGTATGTAACTCTGTGTCTGTGTTCAAAAATGGTCTTTCTGATCTGTGAGCACAAAACCTGGGAGGCACAGAACACAACTTCTAGGTCTGTTACTCACTTAGGACCTGTCCTCTAACCAATCGCCTAACCCCTCAGCGCCTCAATTTCCTCTTTTGTCCAAAGGGAATAGAACACACACTTAACCCGTCTTACAGGACTGCTGAAAGGATCAAAAGAGAGAACAGATGCGAAAATGCTGTGATGAATTTTTAAATACTCTGCAAATTAATCCTATTATTATCTCTGGTACAAATCCTGCAGAACAGAACCTTTCACTGGGAGTACAGGCATGAAATCCTCTTAGAGCGGCATTAGATATAAATGTGGAAGTAATTCTCAAATACATGTAATCAGAAATGACTAACCTTTTTCTGCTGAAATAGGAGAATCTGTCTACCAATAAAACAGATACAATTGAATTAGCTCAATAAATGGGGGGGGGGCTCCTCTTAGCTGACCTTGTCTATACCAACTCTTTTCATAGCATAGCATACATATGTTGCTTAAAGATGCATGGGAGGCTGGTGGGGCCTAGAGAATTGAGCAGAAACTCTGCGACTATGTATCAACTTAATAATATATGACCCTGAAACCGTTTTATAAAAAAAATGTGATGTTCAACATGTTGCTTCCATTTTTGTTCACCCATGAATTAAAGATCCCTGTACTTTCTGTTCTGTGTATCCTGAATGTCAATATCTTCTTCATTTGCTCCCTGCTATAAATGACACTTGTTGGTTAATTATTTAGGAACAGTACTAGGTATCATTTGCTGTCCATAAATAGCAAAATATCTATGAAACCTACCCATTGTGTAAAATGCTACAAACAGAAGCATTTATAATATTTTCTAAGCTATTTTGAGTACAAGCTGCAGCTTATTATTGCTTCCTGGTGTTAAAATAGTGTAAGAATTCTCTTAATTCCGATAGCTGGTATGGCTCAGGAGGTCACAGTTCTATTCCAGGTCAGGTCATATGCCCAGGTTGCAGACTCAGGCTCAATCTCCAGTGTGGGACATGCAGGAGGCAGTTGATGGATGATTCCCTCTCATCATTGATGTTTTTATATATCTCTCCCCTCCCTTTCTCTCTGAAATAAATAAAAAATATATTTAAAAAAGGAAAATAAAGAAGTATTTTTTTATTAATCTCATATCTCAGTTTCTTGATTAGCAGAGTAAGTTTTTCTAGCAGGTTTTCAGAAACTTAGGGAATGAGCCTGATCACCAATGCATTCAATTAGTGCTACTCCAACATATAAATGACTCACTGTTTCCAAAATGCTCTAGCATTGCACTTAGACCCTCCTTTCAACTGCTGCCTCACGCACACACACATACCATTGCCTATACTGATGGCCATTTATCCAAGATAACACATCTCAACACCAACTTTATTGTCCTAATAAAAAATAGTAAATAAAAAAATGTCAGTCATACTCCTGACACTATGCCAAGTGGTAAGCTATATTAAGAAGTTAAAAAAAAAAAGTCTGACCCTGTTCTGGTTGGAGAAACTCACCTGGACCAGGATAGAATAAAAGAAGAGCGATTGAGGGCTAAATGAACCATGAGGTTCAGAGAAGGGCAGGAGCAGTTTATAGAAGGAAGGCAAAGAAAGCTTGGGGTAGAAAATGAGATGTGATGTGTTTTTATTAAATTTATGATTTGTAAAGAGCTCCTCAACTTTAATGCAACCCTACTTCCAAAGTTTTGATATTGTCACCATTAAATAACCTTTTGTGATTCCAATTCAGCCTTTGCAGGGCAATTACACTTCTGGGACCTGCTTACCAGTCAACAGTTCAATTCTGAGGGTCTGTCAGAGGAGCACTGTGGTTGTTATTACTTTCATTTGCAAGTTTTTAAAGAAGAAAAAATAAAATATAAAAATGCAGGGCCACCCTATATTATGAAAGTGATAAAAGGGTAGGTATCATACGTTTATTGTATCTGATGTAAAGTACAAAGACTGAAGTCAGGGAAAGTGGTAGTCCTTCAGTCTGGATCTGATGTCTGAAGCTGGTTAAGAATATTTAATTGAAATGGGAAGGAACAAAGGGCTTTTATACATGCAGATACCATATGCTCAAAAATTAATTCTGAAAGGCAAAATATAATTCAGGACTTTATATTATTTTGTAGTTAAAAGAGAACATAACTATGGCCACCATTTATTTGTCACCTGTCTTTCAATATTTGATACTAATGTACTTTTAGGAATGCACTAAATCATGGAATGCTGCCTAACTCATTCATCAGCTATTCATTGAGCACTTACTATGTGACAGGCATCTAGATTTGAGATATAAAACAATACATATAGTAAATAAAAAATAATACATAGAAAATATATATAATGCTTATAATAAAACAATATATATTATAAAACAAAAATGTGAATAAGTATGGAAAAGAACAAATAGAAATTAGAACATCAAAGCCAAGTTACACTGCAGATACAATTTCATCTGCAAACTTAGACTCTCAACTTTTAGACAACAAAAGCTACAGTAGAAACACAATCAATTATACCACTTTTGTGGTCAATAACAATACACTAATGGGTCACATGACACAAATCTCTGCCTAAGCATTGAGAACTGAAAACAATTTCTCTTATGGGGATTCAGATAAGGGACAATACTCTCATTATCAAAAGGATCTGCAGATTCAGGTTTCCTAATTCTAAGTCTCTGATTAAAATGTAAGTTTAATTCAATGTAAGTCTCTCCAAGCATTTTATAGACTTACTCCATGGTCCTACTGTAGCAAGGCTCAAGTAAGATACAGAAATGCTGTTCTGAGGAAGATAGAACAGCATATGAAAATTGAGGATAATAGTTAAAATACTTTTATTTTGCTGCTTGAAAAACTATAATGACCCTTGATTCTGATATGGCATTGATCACTGGAGGATTTGGCGTACCTAGAATCTGGCTATAATGAAAATGACTCTTATAAAGCTCTTACCTCAACACAACTCAAAATAATGCAGGGCAGGCTAAATCTTTTGTAGGCCCAGTGAAAAATGAAGATGTGGAAACTCTGGTTCAAAAATTAAGAAATTCAAGACAGCAACAGCAGACCCTTAAACCAAACACATGGTTCTTCTGAGCATAGAGCCCTAGACAGTCACACAAGTCACAGGCACACAAAGCTGGCCCCATTGACATGCATAACCACCAAAGAGCAGCCAAGAGTGCATGTGAGAGAGCTCCAAAGAGAGACTCCCGGGGCGGGTCTTCTGGGACCGTGGCAATTCTGCTCACATGTTAAATCACTCATGAAACTCCCAGACCCCAGTGAAGGACACAAACCCGGACATTGATAGGTGTGCAAGGCGGTATACTGTGTGGACTTGGGAGAAAGTTAGGGACATGTGGTAGGGGACTGGCATATACACTTCATATGAGAAATGATGTTACAGAAAAAAACACATCAGTGTGTATCGTGTAGAGTGGCATGTTCCTATTGTCAAGGGAAGTCACACTGCTGAAAGCCCTGACAACTTGGTTTTAGATTAGATGGATAGGAAACCAAAAACCCAAGGGAATTTTTTTAAAAAATATGTAGCCCTATTTCAGTAGGATTTTTCTGGCAATAATTGGATGAGTGGCGAGAAGAGAGGTTTAAGGCATGGAAAAACTCTTGAAGGTTTTTGCAGTAATCCTAACATAAATATCTATGGGAGAGGAGCTAGAATGGAAAATATTTGAATGAGAGATTACAGTAAAGAAAAATGGAGAGAAGAGAAATATTTCTGACATTTCAAGGATGAACTAAAAGAAGGAAGACTTGATGGACACTAGTTTGGGAATGAAGTGAATGAATAGAAAAATGCTATAGATGGTTCAATTAATACTGCTGAGCCATTGGTTGGGTTTTTGCTCATGTTCTACCTCTGTGGTCTATATTATTAGCTCCCACAATAGATAGGGAAAAAATCAAAGTATAGAGATACCAAATGATATGGCCGAAGTCTGAGAACTACCAATTAGAAACCAGAGACATCATACCACACTGCCTCTCCAAGGAAAGGAAGAACTAATTTAATGTGGCTCCAGTTTTTGTAGCTTTAGAGCCTGGAAAACAACAGCAGTCATAATAAAAAGACATCAATTGAGAAAGCAAATAACTGAAGGGCCCCTGGGTCATATAAAGGTTGGTATTTGTCTAGAGTTGACACTAAAAGCCTAAAAGGAACTATCCATAAGTACCTAGAAATAGGGTAAATGTGAAAGAACAACTGAATGGGGCAGGGTTGAAAGCCACAATCAGGAGAAAAGTCCTTTGGAGTGATCATAGGGATAGGAATTAGGATATAAAGTTGACCAGTCTGACTTAGTTTTGGTGAACAGAGATTGTTTTTGCTACATTTTAGCAAGAGAGGGTTGGAGCTTTGTCCCATTGAGAGCATATTTATCTATTTTAAATAAGATGTGAAAATGGTTTTAGACTGCTATCTTCTAGTTCTGTTCTCTCTTGCCAAATATGCTCAGTACTTAGTCCAGATTTATGCACTTACAACATTGCCTCTGCATTGTAATTAATGTGCTTTGCTCTCCTTCCCATCACTAGACACTACACTACCTGAGAGAAGGGCTATTCAGGACTGTTCTCTCCAAAGCACTAGGGGAGATGCCTGGATCAGAGCCCAAGGCATAATTATCTTATCATTTAGTTAATTACTTACTTTAAGCTAAATGTTTTTAAGTGATGTTACCATTCCCTGGATGATATACACTTTAAGGAGAGTAAGGTTTGGAGAATGGAGGATGGAGATAAAAGGAAAATGGAATCAAATCTCTAAATTAAATGGATAAAGCTTTTAGTCATTTACTCATTCCTGTACACAAAAGGCCAGGTCTAGTTTACCTTTTATGTAAATGTATATCCCACTGAAATCTGCATTAATTAAAATGCAATTTAATGTTTCTCATATCAGTTTTACCTTCAATAATTTGTCTGATTCTAATAAGAGAAGAAAAATGAATCTCGCTTATCTCTAGATGCATCAAATTTCTTTTCCATAGAAGTCTGTTTGTCTTTTTCCAATCTGTTTGACTTGTACTTTCTGGAAGACTTAAAGTTTCATGACTGCCTCTGGTGGTACAAATCCACTAAAAGGTATTTTTATCACAGCTGGTTTCCTGTTTATCCTGGAGGTCACTCATACTGTGAGCTGCTTTCTTGCTAATAAAACCTGCAGCAATGCATCTTGGGAGAAGGCAGCAGAGCCATTACAAAAGGATTTCATCCACAGCATTTTAGTCATCCCTAATATGATACTGAAAGGAAGGTCCCAACAAAAACACAGTTAATAAAAAATTCCCATGCCAAAATTGCACTTGCTAATTGATTTAGAGCACATGACAGGATACTAGTATCACTTAGAAAATAATGTGTGAGATATGTGTGTATACACAGAGTGGAGCAAACATAGGTTTACAGTTGTGAGTATGCAAAATAGTTTATTCTTTTATTATTTATTAATTATTGTATTATTTTCCATACAAACTGTAAACTTACATTTGCCCCACTACACACACACACACACACACACACACACACACACACATACACACACATATATATATATATAGATATATATATATATCTCCCATATATTAAAAGCCTAATATGTAAATTGTCCTCTCAGCCAGGTGTTTGACCAAGCAGCTAGGGGAAGCCCAGCTGGCAGCCTCTAGGGACCTTACCTGTGCATGAATATACACACACACACACACACACACACACTCACAAACACACATGAAATGGTGTGAAAAAACTCACTATCACACAAAGTAATTCATATTGCTATTGGCTGAATAGAAAAAAATATATTACTATTTAGTTCTCCAGGTAAAATCCTAATCACCTTGTTTTGTGATACTTAGAATAATCTGTTACCAGATAATCCTAAAATGTTATAGATTTATTGCGAAGCTCATTTATCCTCACCATAGAAATGAGGAAACGATGGCCAAAGTGTTTGTCCTCCAAACCAGAGTTACAATTGACCAAGATGCTTTCCTTGACCACATTCTATTCAGGCTCCCTTGAACCTTTCAGCTAGGTCTTGATGATTGGACATTTATGTTTCTTTCTGCATTGTCCAAGTTTAGCAACATTTCTAAATTGGTGTAGCCAGAACCTCTCATCATCTTCTCTTATTGTCCTGGATATTTCACCAGGGTCCTCAACCTCTACCACCTTCCATATGATGTCTGATCACCACCCTGGTCTGTCTCAGTAAGAATCCTACTAGGTCAGTTTAGCCCAAATCCTCCCTTATCTCCAATGATTCCTTTTAGCAATTTTCCATCCACCCATCCCCACCCTGCTCCTTGGTTACAAATTCCTACTGGTCCATTTGGAATGAATCCCGGTTTTATACTGAAGTCTCCTCTCCTTATTGTAGTGGTCCTGAATAAATCTGTTTTACCATTTTAACTGCTGCCAGCTCTGATTTTCTTCTACAACCAGGCATAGCTTACAAGGTTCCAGGCCCTAGTAAAGTCCTTGGTATACCTCACCCTCCAGCTTAGTCACAGCCTCCTGGGTGGCTGCTCTAACCCCAGGATCCCTCTTCTCCTATCAATCCATCATTCCTTTATTTCCCTGTCCAACTAAGCTTCTTTAAGCACTACATTCATTATGCCGCTCTTCTGCCTCCAAAGGTCCAGTGGTTACCCACTTGCTTTCACATCAAATCTATACTCATGTGCTTGATTTTATGACTCTATATAATCTGATATCATGCTCCATACCCAGCTTTATCTCCAGTCAATCCTGACTATGTACTTCCTACTCTAATGAGGTCACTTCTTTCTCATATTAATTATCTCCTTTCACCACTATGCCTTCACACACATTGGTCCCCGAAATTGAACTTTTTCTAGCTAATAGAGGATTTAGTGATTATTGGCTGCATCTCTAATTCCTCAGATGAGAACATCGGGGCTAAGGAACATAGTGATGACATCATTTTCTCATAGCTACTATTAATTAAAACGCAGCTAGGTCAGCCCTGGCTGGGTGTCTCAGTTGGTTGCATCATCCCATACACCAAAACATTGTGGGTTTGATTCACAATCAGGGCACATATCTAGATTGGGGTTCAATCCCTGGTCAGTTATGTATGGGATGCAACTCATCAATGTTTCTCTCTCACATTGATGTTTCTCCCTTCCTCTCTCTCTAAAATCAATTAAGACATATCCTCAGGCAAGGATAGAAACAAACACACAGCTACGTCAGAAAACCCAGACTTTCAATCTCTTTTACATTATTGGGACGCTGCCCTTTCTCTTCCGTGAACCCTGTTGTACACATTCTTCAGAGTCAATTACATTTTTTCTTCTTTCATGAAACTATGGCTAACAAACCCAGTCCTTACTGATAATCTATTGTGTATATTTCCCTCACTTATGAAAATCAAAAATTAGCAACTGATTATATCTCTATGATATAATTAATTAGCAATTATATTAGAGTTAGGTTTGTGTCATCAAGCAGATTTAAATATTCTAGGGTCAACATCAAGGCTTAGACTATGTTTAATGTTTCTATTGCCCAGTAGATTTTGAATATATGACAACTTCCATTAAACTGCTACTGTTTAGCAGGGGTCCTCAAACTTTTTAAACAGGGGGCCAGTTCACTGTCCCTCAGACTGTTGGAGGGCCGGACTATAGTTTAAAAAAAAAAACTATGAACAAATTCCTATGCACACTGCACATATTTTATTTTGAAGTAAAAAACAAATGTTTTTGGCGGGCCGCATGTGGCCCGCGGGCCGTAGTTTGAGGATCCCTGGTTTAAATGGATAAATGCCATTTCTAATAAATAGTTATGCTTGCTCTATGGAGAATGGGCATGTTGTAGAGTAGAGATAACTAGAAAGCTTCTAACATCACAGAAGCTTATGAAGACATATAAGACACATTTTCCTTGATTGATCTTTTTTATCTCACGAAAAACCAAAGAAACAAATCCTAATTTCAGTGTTTTATTACTGAATAATTTGGTCACCAATTTGATTTTCAAAAGCCTTTGAAAACATGACTGCTTTGATGAGCCAAACCTCTGTGGAGGGTACTCTGTTATAGGAGTGATTCTGAAATGGTTTTATGCTACTTAAACTTCAGAGGTACATCAGAGAATCTGGAGAGGGGAATGGTAAGAGCTTGACTTCCCTGGCAACATGGTGGCAAGTTGGCTGGTATGTGTGGATTCCCAGTTAAGTAGAAGAGAGTAAAAATGATAAGTAGGAGATGTGTTCTGGAGAATATCAAATCCGTATGCAAAGCTGATTTCATTATCAACTCACCACAAAGTTTCCTGTACTTTATATCTCAGGGTTGGATCTAATTTTCTCAAATATAGATTGAATAGAAAAGAGTAAATAAGACATGGATGGAATATTTCACAGAGTTACATAGATTTGTAAACAAGAGATAAGAACGTATTGGGGAAAAATAAAAGCTAATCCAATTTTAGCAGATCAAAGAACTCAGGAAATAGTGATTTTGACTGTTTAATAAGGGGAGATAATCTATATACCAGTATATAAAAGCCCAGCGACTGATGGCGGGATGACCAGAATGACCATTTGACCAGTTGCTATGATGCACACTGACCACCAGGGGACAGATGCTCAATGCAGGAGCTGCCCATTGGTGGTCAGTGTGCTCCTACAGTGGGAGCGCTGTTAAGCTGACCTGGATGAGCGGCACTCCCACAGCAGGCCAATCCCCATAGGCCATGCCTCCACCAGTACACAAATCAGTGCACCGGGCCTCTAGTAGATAAATAAAAGCCTTCAGGAAGCCAGGGATTGACCATAATGTTTTGAGAAGCATATGTAGGATGGGACAATACCTCAGGAGTTCTCTACCTCTGACAGAGGCTATGGAAGGTTGTGCTAACAAAACCTAAGCATCAGGTGCAGTGTAGATAAAGGAGGGTGTTCAAATATGACTCTCCAAGATATTTCAAGAATTTAGTACTTGGTACAGAGGTTATGATGGATGTGAAGGGGAAAAGGGTAAAAAACCCACTGTGCTCTTAAAACAGTATATGTTTGAAATTCAAAAAATGGGAAAAGAATAATGGAGAAAATAAAAACAGGGACTTTTAACCCGCACTTGCAGAAAACCTAATGGCAGAAATGCCAGTCCCAGAGATATTTGTAATGAGACTGCATAAGTGTGAAATCATGAGATTTGTCCTAGATAGAACAGAGACAAATGACAGTATAAAATAAGTCTCTCACCTAATTTTCATATTAACACACTTGGTAGGTACTTCCAAAGTCTGCAAATCCTTTCCTTCTCTCTCTTAAAAATACCAGCTTTCAAAGTTGCTGAATGGAGACATCATAGTGATCAAATTTCCAATTGAAAACTCACTTTAAGAGATAATTTTGCTGCCACTAAAAGCAAAAAAGGGCACATATGTAATACCCTTTGTAATACTTTAAGCAATAAAAAAATCAATCAATCAATCAATCGGGCAAAACTAAGGGGGGAAAAAAAAG
>NW_006292687.1:1935154-1937173 GCF_000327345.1 Myotis davidii | reverse complement strand
GTCCTTTGATTTGAATTATGATTCTACCACTTGATAGCTCCATGGGACTTGCTTTTTGCACCTGTGCAATGGGGCTAATAAGACTGCCTACCCCATGAAGTTGTTGTGAGGACCAAGTAAATTAATATAATTAAAGCTTTGACAATTTCTCTCTTTGTGAAGCATTTCTAAGAGTTCCTGAGACACATTAAAATCCAATAGATATTGGCTATTATTAATATTCCTTGTCCTCAGGTCTGTTTCCTCTGCTTAATCCAAGATAGATCTATTAGCTCTATTTGTCATAAATGGTCATGAATTTGCAATTGGGACCTGCCTCTTTAACCATCTAGTTTAGGCAGACAAAGTTACAAATGACTCTTTTGTAAGATAAATTCTTATAAAAAAAGCAACTTTTAATTAGCCTCTAAAATAATTTTCTAATGCTTAATCCAATATTGCCACTAAAAGTAAATACCTGTTTTAAATTTTTGCTTTATTTCATATTGATTTCCAATGCTTGTTCTTTATTTCAAGTAAAAATACCTTTGTAATATATTTTTCAAATAGTTTATTGATTTTTTTTGTAGAAAAAGGGGAAGAGAGAGGGATAGAAAGACATATCCATGTGAGACCTCAACATCAATCAGCTGCCTCCTGCACCACCCCCACAGGAATAGAACCTGCAACCTGAGGATGTGCCCTTGACCCAGAAATGAGCTAGCCATCTCTGTGCACTGGGCAATGCTCTACTAACTGAGTCACACTGGCCAGCACATATACTAAGTTTAATCTACTGAAGCAGGTATTAATTTCCAAATTGAACTACAATTCTGATTGCAAACACAACTCTCCCGTCCAACACTATACTAGCAAAACAATGACTTTTGAGAGCTCTTGGCATCTCATATAATATAGAAAATAATTTTTTAAAGATTCTGTAAGTACAATAGTTTGAATATAATGACTAGAACCAGAAGAATTTGCTCAAGAGGATTTCATATAAGTCCATGGGAATTTACATTAATCTGACCATTCTCCTATTGTTTGTCTACCTGAATGAAGGTTTTCTAGGTATAAATCCTGTAGATTAACACTCCGAGAAAAAGCCAACACTGGTGTTTTAATGCATTGTGCAAGCCAATGTAACAGAAGGTGAATAGCAATGGCCCAGGAAAGATGCATTTTAATGCCCTCTGCATTTGCTTATCCGGTTCCTTTGCCTTAAATTCCCTTTTCCATGTCTCAAAGATCAGTTTCAATGTTGCAGGTTATATCTTCAAGCTTCTTTCAAAGTGAAAATGAATACTCTCTTTAAAAATAAATGCTTTCTTAGATGTTTGAAGTCTCGTAAAACGTTTATATATATTCATATATGTGTATATATATGCATACATACATATACACATGCATATACACACACACATAATGTATATATACATATACATACCCTATATAATAAAAGAGTAATATGCAAATTGACCAAACAGTGGAACAACTGGTTGCTATGAAATACACTGACCACCAGGGGGCAGATGCTCAACGAAGGAGCTGCCCCCTGGTGGTCAGTGCATGTCATAGCGAGTGGTTGAGCAGCCTCAGCATATCATTAGCATATTAGATTTTGATTGGTTGTTTGGTTATTTTGTCATTTGGTCTATTTGCATAATACCCTTTTATTATATAGGACAAGTGGCCCCCTGCATGAAATTCATGGGGGGGAGCATGTCCCTCAGCCCAGCCTGCACCCTCTCTAATCTGGGACCCCTTGGGGGATATACAGCAGTCGGACATCCCTCTCACAATCTGGAACTGCTGGCTCCTAACCACTTACCTGCCTGCCTGCCTAATAACCCCTAACCACTGTGCCTACTGGCCTAATTGCCCCCAACTACCCCCCACTGCCAGCCTGATCCTGCTTGCTCCCAACTGCCACCCCCTGCTGGCCTGATCACGCCCAACTGCCCCTCCAGTGGCCTGCTTGTCCCCAACTGCCCCCTCCCAGCCTGATCTCCCCCAACAGCCCCCCCTCCCACCAGC
>NW_006292687.1:1915090-1935127 GCF_000327345.1 Myotis davidii | reverse complement strand
TGCCACCCTGATCGCTCCTAACCACCTCTGCCTCAGCCCCACCACCATGGCTTTGTCAAGAAAGTCTCCCAGAAGGTCTCCCGTTCTAATTAGCATATTACTCTTTTATTAGTATGGATGGCTTTTTCATAAGTTTTGTTTCTTTAATCCAATATTGAAAAGTCCAGTTTACAGGTTAGAAGGATGAAGCTCAGAAATATTCAATATAATGATTAAAGTCAGACAGATAGTGAGTGGGAGGACAAGTATTTTAATATCACTCCACCTGGTGCTAATTCTGGTGCACTCCCCACAATACTCAGCTGACCCTTAGAGCAACAATTGCCATTTATTATATTGTACAAAATCTCTCTGATCTAAGACTTTAAATGCAACCCTCCAATAGTGTGAACCAGTGTCCCATTTATTCCTAGATTAGATCTTGGGAAGTTGTGCTTATTCCATCAGGCTTGTCAAGCAGGCTTCTAACACATATATTTGGCTAGTTGACATTATTCAGCAGGGGGGCCATTTTAGGCCATACCTAAGAGAGGGAAGGCATAGTTTAATCCAGAGTGTGGGAAAGGGATATCCAGGCTGAGACTATACAGAAGCAGAAGAGAAATGAGCAAGGAGCACATACCGTTTTAAGCAGATGTGCATGACGACAGCCAGGAGCTGCTGTCAGGAAGGAAGACAGACCGGCTGTGCACGGAATCCGATAGGAAACTGTCAAGATGCTGTGATTTGAGGAGCACCAAAAGCCATTCCCTCGCCTAACAGTACTTTCTCTACTGACCTCCCTCCCCACCCCAGGTTTACTTATTTTTCTGAGTTAAAGCATCAAACCTTCCTATTCACAGGCAAGTACATTCCCTAGGAGGATGAAACTCCTTGTTTGCTGCTCAGACATACTGAGTTTTTAAAAGAATAAGCTATTTGTTCCTGGTATTCAAATCCTCAAGGCATCATTTCAGTGTGGCTATTTAGACCTGTCATTTTAGAGTTGTTATCTGAATTGTTCAAATTAACAAAATAGTGATTACGTTGATTACTTATATGCCATTTGCCTTTTCAAAGTAGGAACAATCCCTTAGAACCTAGAAATGACCATTGATCACACAAAAACTTTTCCATGTGGCTTGGAATACAGACTCTCTTTTTCTAGGATACAGACTGGATACTGATGTAAGGTCTCAGCTCCTACAGTAGGAAGGAACACATGTCCCTCCATGCTCAAGACAGTAGATGAGTGGGCTCTCAGCATCTGAACCCTCTCTCTGTTCAGAAGCCCCTTGGCTTGCCTGCTAGTGTATTCACTAATCAGTCTGTTTTCACTGCTATACACAGGCTTCCTCTTAGTTAATGGACACTCTAACTTCATTGCTTTGGTCGTAACTTATGGAGTCATCCTTGACTTTTCTCTCTTATTTTCTGCACTTCACATTAAATCTACGACCAATTGTGGCAATTCTACCTTCAAGATATACCCAGAATCCAACTACTTTTCTTTTAGCACTGACACCGCCTGGTTGCAAATCCCCATCATCTCACTTACTGTATTGCTCTAGCCTCCCGGTTATTCTTCCTGCTCCTGCTTGTTCCTCCCAGGTCTGTTATCAACACAGCCTTCAAAGTGAGCATCTCAAATGTAAGCCAGACCAAGTCCATTCCCTGCTCAGAATGGCTAATGCTCCCTGTGTCATTCAGTGGAAACAATAGTCCAGAAAAATGGACCACAAAGCCTTATGCCGACTGCCCTCTCCCTAACCACTCTGATCATGGGTCTTATTGCTCTTCCCACTAAAGCTGCCTTGTCCTCTTCTCTGTGCCCCAAATATAATTATCAGACTCCTGCCTCAGCAGTAGCAGTGGGTCCTTCTGCCAACAGATGTCCACCTGGCACACTCCCTCACCTCCCTCAGGACTTTGCTCAGATGTTACCCTCCAGAAAGTCCTACTCTAATCACCTTTCTAAAACCCACCCCCTCATTTCCTGCTCTTATTCCATCCAACAGACCATTGAGTTTGGTTGTTTATATAGTATGTTGTTTATCAACTGTCTACCCTCTACAAGGTAAATTTCATGAGGTGGAAGATCTGCTTTCCTTTTATTCACAGCTGCATGCCCTAGTGTCTCGGCTCTGCCTGGCATAGGGCAGGAAATCACTGAATCTGAGGAAGGGGTGATTGGTACTTGTCAGATGGAGAACATGTCTCCATGAGACATGCTCTACCTAGCACCAATGTCCAGTTTTCACATGGTAATGAGAGCCACAAATCTGGATCTTTTTGAGGTAGCTCCTGATTTAAGATTAAAAAGTGATTCAAAAAAGTTTTTATTCTTTTAGTCCTTCAAAGCAATAAAACCACACATCATGGCTTTTGGGGTTCTGCTCAGAGCTTCTGAGTTGCTAAAAATACTTTAGATTTAACACTCATATATTCTACCAAGGGCCCATTTACTGGAACAAACTTATTTCCAGAAAAAAAAATGTATAATTTATAAGTGCCAATATTTTCAAACATCTTAGAAGAAAGATTGTGTCACTTCTGAAAAGTCTCTCTCCATTAAGCCTTCCAGGAGAAGCAAGAAGGCAGTTACAACGATTACAGGAGTTCTGAGAGTGATGTCCTAATTTATAAACCTCAAGCATTAGTGTGTGGGCTTTGTTCTGTTTTGTTTACCAAATAGCATTTATCAACATTTTCCTTAATAATTAATTACATTATTGAATGTGGTAGATTTCTGTCCTTATTTTTTCTCAAATGTAGTTTCTTTCCACCTGATAACTTTAGAACTGGTACTTTATTAGATATTTTACAGGTGCATTTATGTCACTGACCATTTAACATTAACTTAATTAAACTGCTCATTGATATCTATTCTATAAGAAAGTTTTCTGCAAAGGATGATCACATTTTACACACATGCATAGCTGATGGATGCATCTAGCTTCTCTTTAAAGCTTCTTTTCTTGTCCTGGGGGAGAAAAGGTTAGGATTCCAATTTAACACTCATAGATTTCATTTTTGATGAGACAAAACACACTGGCAAAGGTTTTTTTCTGTTAGAACAATGCAGACTGGATGTACCTCTTTGGGAACTGAGTGTTTTTGACACTGAAAATCTACATGAGCAAACACAAGTTGTGTTGCGTGTTTCCACATGGAAGAATACACCTATTTCAGTCAGGCAGTGATAAGGTTACAGTTGACATGGTGGTTCTGTAATTATTTTGTAGTAAGAGTGATCTTTCATTAATTTCTGGTTTTTATTTTAAATCATATATTTTCATTCTCAGACTTGTGCAATGACTCATTTTCCATCTGTTAAGGATTGCGTTTACAAGATGAGTGAGCTACACAGAGCAAATCATATCAGTTTATCAACAAGTAAGAGACAAAAATGTTAGTCACCACATGATTCAATAGATTTTAAGTTGGTTACATTTTGAAATATTCACATAAGAAAACACAGAAAGAGGGAATATGAGAGAAATAGCATTGTTGTACACACAGAAGGACTGATTTGGAAAAGTTTTAGTTCTTTTTTTAGAAAAAAAAATATACAAAAACAAATTTTAAATTCTGTGGGTGCATTGGACGGACATCTTATGTAAGTGTACATTATCCTGTAAAACAAAATTAAAGTTCTGTGAAGTTTTTTAAAAAACTGGCCATGATATGTGGATACTATGAAATAATATAGTTCTGTCTGAAGGGGTAAAACACTTGCAAGCTGATATGCCATTATTATAACAAATAAGTCCAGCTTTAGCAAACTCCTGAGGTAGACCAGTAGTTTAGAAACTTTGGCACATGTGCACATCACCAGAGGGGTGCTTAACACCTTTCTGGGCCCAGAATTTTCATTTCTAACAGGTTCTCAGGTGATACTGATACTGACGATCTAGGACACACACTTGGAAAATCACTGGTGCTGCTGATGTGCTTTTCCGTCACTCCTTTTTGCTAAGTCTGATGCAACTCTATTAAACACAACACAAAACAAAATTCTGTGACCAGGAAGACATCTCCTCTCTTTTAAACCCCAGTGAATCTAATGTTTCCTATTAGCTATTAAAGTAATTTGCAGCATAATTTTTTTAAATGCTCTATTTAATCATATATACAGTACCTATAATTCAGAGGGATTATACTCAGTTAAAGACTGGGCATTTTCTTATTTGTTAATGGGGATATTATTTTAGGATAGAAAAGAGTATTCTTGCTAAACAATATAAAAAGCTCTACAATTGGGATCTTACAAATTTTGTTCTTGTGAAGGAAATTGTATACCAGCTGGGAATTAGGGATGACCAAGGCGAATATATTGTCTTAATATCTCAAAAATATTATTCCTGCAACATAAGGTTTAAAGATAAAGTACTCCTCCAGTTCAGGGGAAATGTAAATGAAAGTGGAATCAGTCAATCAGCTAGGATCCAAGGTGGCAATATATAATTTGTGCAAGAGTAGGCCTTCCTTCCCCTGGCTGCCGGCACCGGCTTCCCTCTGGCATCCAGGACTCAGACTTCCCTCACAGCCCCGGTTTTGTCTGGAAGGATGTCTGGAAGGACAGCCAGTCTAATTAGCATAGTATACTTTTATTAGTATAGATATATACAGGGTCAAAATTAGCCCTGAAAATCCCTTAGTTGTCTTGAATCCCCTGACATATATTTTTAGAAGCTCAAAAGAAGATGGGTTTTTTTGTTTGTTTTTGTTTTGTTTTTTTTACTTTTTTTACATCTTGGTTCTAGCCTTAAGGAATATGGGTCAAAGAGAGAAGGGATCTTCTCTCTCTCTCTCTCTCTCTCTCTCTCTCTCTTTCTCTCTCTCTCATCTCAATATGAAATGTATAACTGAATATGGGAAGAAACTATAGAATTTTCAGCTGAACAGATTGTGGAGTGGTTCATGGAAGAGCTAGGTTTGTGTTAGCCCTTGACCCAAGGGTATAATTTGAAAATGCAGATATGGGGAACATTGACTCTGCAGGATTCACAAAGGCAGAAAGGTTAGAAATTGAGATGCCGAGTAGTTCCATTTGGAGAGAAGGCTTAATAAGGGCAAAGTGAATTCCTTTGTCTTGAAAACAAAGTTGACAGCTGGCTGAATTGATTAATTCATTTGTGGAGTCCGGATCAAATTGTGCATGTTGTGATCAGTTGATTCTTTACGATATAGTGACTGAATCTTCCATTGCCCCTGGCTGAGCACGTTAAGAAAATGAAATTGAGCTTCTCCAATGTTTTGTTTTGGGTTTCCTGTATTAACCTCTCCTCTTTTACTTGCTGTGCCTTTTCATGATTATGGTTTTGCACAGCGTATTAGAGGAAACAGGCCCCTTAAAATCACTTGATAAATACTGCACTTAGGAAATTTTAAAGGTACAGATATAAAAATAAAGGATTTTCTGTAAAAAGAATCAGGTCCTGAATTAGCACCATTGCTCCTGTTCCAGCACAATAAGCATAAGGCAGGCAAAGGTGTGAGGCATAGGAAAAGCACACGGACAAAGTATAACTCAGATTGTGTCAGCACAGAGAAATGTAGAAGAACTGAGAATTGATACAGAACACCACTGTTCAGTGTTCATGCTAACTGTATATAAAATAAACTTCAGTATACAAAACAACCAACTGTATGTAGTTCTTATCCTAGAAGGTAGGTGCTGTTATTTTCTCCATAGTTTTTATTCTATACCTAAATATCTGAACTGAATAACTTCTCCACGTATAATTTGCATATCTTTATGTCAGTGTCTGTATCTATATGAATTAGATTGGATTGTACCTAATTAAAAAAGTTAGCAGGACTACTTATAGAATTCAGTTTCAACACTTATTTCCATCTCTGCATGATACATCATGCCTCCTACCATTCTAAATGTGGCACATATAATACAATTTTAATTGGAATGAATTAAATTTAATTTTATGCAGAGAATAGAGGCATTTGTAGTATCTTTAAGCATAATGAGAGATGGAAAACAAGGACTGGGAATAATTTTCTTATACCATAATGGCCTGACATGTTGTTCAAATGTTCCAAGGCATTGTCAAGCTTACTTAGAGAAGAGGTTTGGCTGTCACAAATTTACCTTTGATATTTGATCTTCCTCAGAGACAGTCTGAAGTCTGCAGGAGCAGCGGAAGGTTGGCCATTTTAAGGGAAGTGCAGTGTGTCAGGTTCTAGGGCCATGACAAGCAGGCATCTTACTATTGAGTGGTCAGTCTAAGAAAGAGCCATATCAGAGGGGAGCATGAGAATGGAAGTTGAGACACAAAATACAAGTTCAGGAAGTGTTCTAGCTAATGGACTTGGACAGAACGCAAACTAGGGAATGTCCCAGTTTGCCCAGAGTCCTGGGTTATACCTAACTTGTCTTGGGTATTTATTAATACATCCATTATATCCTGAAAAGTGTCTGGTTAGATGATAAATTCAGAAATGTTATCAGAGAAAAAGCTGTCAGCTGGAGCAAATCTAATTCAAGCAAAACATTTTGATAGTAGGACCCTTCTCTCTAGCGACCTGCCGCCACCCACTCCAGTATACTTCAAGACTCAGCCACACCCCCACGTATAGGGAAAAAAATGAGGAAGTCAGAACATCCTGCCTACCCTGGGAGCTTAGAACTCTTGGAGTGACTCTTTTGTTAAAGCTTCATTGGGTTTTCAACTCACTTTCCAATTCTTCTGATTTCCCACAGCTCTACTTCCCATCTGTGTTTCAGCCAGACACACAGCTGGGGAGAAATTAAAATAGCGATTGCCACAGCTATACTCACAACCTGGAGCTCTGATAGACCTGGCCTCAAAGCCAAAAAGAACCAAACCACACATCTTCCTGCCCAAAACGTGGGGAGCAGGTGGGGTGCATCAGATGAAGTGGCAATTTCCCTCCTTTGACTTAGGGGGGTTAAAAAACTCTAAACAAGGGATAGAAAGAATTGGAGCTTTGGATTTAATAGCCTGAGAACAGTCTCCCTAGTGGAAAGAACATTTGAAGAACCAATTTGGTTGAATATGAAAGGAAAAATTGCATTGAATCTCCATCCCAATTGATCTGCATTCCAATTTGTTCCCCAAAGTCGCTTTCTTAGAGGTTGGAAGATATATTCACAAGAAGGAAAGAATCAATATCTGATTCTCACATTCACATGATAGAGAACCATTTCTTAGAAGTTCTAAGTTGTTGTTTTTAAAAATTTGAACAATTCATGTACAGGATGTAAAAATTAAATCATATTTCAAGGCTTATACCAGAAAACATCAGTTCCCTCTCCTATTCCTCCCTGTACTATGGCTCCGCTTCTCAGCTTTTCCGGGAATCTACATAATCAATCACATTATTTTTCATTATAATCTTCCTCTGCAGACACCTAGGTTTTAGTTTCCTGCAGTCTACAAAATCAGCCCTATTCATCTGTTCACTGTGTTTCTTCCCCAAATGTGTTGCAATCTCTCATCTGCTGTCCTCCCTGTCTTTGTAAGTTTTAGTTTTTTAATACCAAGTCTTAATCTTTTGATATCACTTTAATATGTTTTGAAAGAGAGAAAACAGACACATTTGACCGTCTGTCATGTTTATCTGTAAGTCATGGTCCCTCATTTAAATATAAATTTAAATCTCTCCTCAAAGCCTTATCCTTTATTATGGCATCAACTTACTAGTATAACAAAGAGAGTCCATGTATCAACAATTAAAGGGGAAAATACATTTTAAAAAATGTATTTTTATTGTGTGGCTCAGTGTTTGCGTATCAACCTGTGAATCAGGAGGTTACAGTTTGATTTCTGGTCAGGGCACAAGCCCAGGTTTCGGGCATGATCTCCAGTAGAGAGTGTGCAGGAGGCAACAGATCAATGATTCTCTTTCATCATTGATGTTTCTATCTCTCCCTTCCTCTCTGAAATCAATAAAAATATATTTTTACAAATTATAGATGTCCCCCACACCCCCCCTTAGCTCCCCTCCTCTTGCCCCACCATCCCTGGCCTTTATTGCATAATTGTCAGTTCTTTGTTTAATCTCTTCCTTTACCCCCACCCCTTTGCTCTCTGAGAACTGTCAGTCTGTTCCATGTACCCATGCCCCTGGACCTATTTTGTTTGTCAACTTATTTCATTCATTAGATTCCACATATAAGTGAGATCATGCAATATTTGCCTTTCTCTGACTGGCTTATTTCGCTTAGCATAATAAAGAGGAAGATATTTTATGGAAGAGTGAGACATCTCAGTGTTACCTAGAAGTGAGCAATACATACATAAGTGCAGATACAGTGGCTGCTTTTGAAATGTGGCTGGGCTGAGAGAATCTTATCAGTTGCAGTGGAGCCAGTGCTAGTTTGGCTACCATTGTAATTAACCTAGTTATTAATAGCAGGAAAGGAGCAAAGGGAAGGCCAAATATTACAGGCATGACATTTAGGCAGCTTTGCCAGAAAGCTGCAGCTTTATACTCCCCAGGCGTCCAAACAAAGGGAAGATAGACACATGCCCAGTAAGTTGGGGTGACTAGGGAAGGTGCTTGCTGCCAGTCACACCTGAGAACAGAGGTCATTGGGCAGAATGGGCATGTCCACTGCAAGCTTAGGAAGATTTGGGATATTTAATTCCCTGAACAAAGAAATTCACTCTTTTGGCTCTTATGTTCTTGGCTTCTCTTGTGCTCTCTTGGTTCCTCTTGGCTGCCCTTGGGACACTTGTTGTGGGGAACATGCTCTCTTGGCTCCCCTGCATTCACCCACGTGGCCCACAACCATGTGGATACCTATACACAATGGACTAATGGACTGCAGCTAACCTGATGCTGAAATGAACTGAGCTGCAACATGAACAGAAACTCTGGACACTGGCTTTGGTTTTAGCTTTACTGAAGGGATGTAATAAAGCTTTCTACCATACCTCATCTTCCTGTGGGGGCCTCCGGAAATGGCTATTCCAGCAGTACCCCAAGATCCCCAACCCCACTCCCAATGGCAAAAGACCACCCATGCATTTCTCTGATATCAGTTTGACTCCTAAGTCTTTCTGATTTGGGCCTGTTAGAGGCAAAAATACTCAAAAGGCATGGGTAAGCCCAACATTTGGTTAAGACAATTTGTTTCTTACATGTGCTTTGGAAGTGGCTTGTTATTTATCCTTATAAACAACAACCATAAAGGGCTATTCCCCTCAGGGTCTCTTTCCTATAACACATCAAATTCTTCCAAATTTTGTTGTGATCCCCAGTGCTATCCTTGAAAAAGGTTTCCATTATTATCTCCAAAATAGCGGTTTAAAAGAAATATCAGCAAGTGCTAAAGAATTACACTAGAGACCAGATATTATCTTGAGTCCTTGCAGCAACACAGTTGCAGGCTGAGCACAGACATGTACTTTCCTTATCTTTCCCAAAAGATTATATTTCTCATGCGAGACTTGTACAGAAAGCCATATAGTTTGCTGAACAGTGTTTCTTTTTTTTTTTAATATATTTTATTGATTTTTTACAGAGAGGAAGGGAGAGAGACAGAGAGTCAGAAACATCGATGAGAGAGAGACATCGATCAGCCGCCTCCTGCACATCCCCCACTGGGGATGTGCCCACAACCCAGGTACATGCCCCTGACCAGAATCGAACCTGGGACCTTCCAGTCCACAGGCTGACGCTCTATCCACTGAGCCAAACCGGTTTCGGCTGAACAGTGTTTCTTTGCAAACTACAGGATATGTGTTCCTGGATCCCCAAGAAAAAACTCTCATAGAGAATAAAATGGCATTATACATTTTTAAAAAATATAGTAAATAGGGTAAATAAAATTTCTAGTAAGTATCAACTGCCAAAAGAAACTAGATAGTAAATGGTAAAAGTCTAGTACATAATCCTCCTACTAAGCCTGTTCTTTCTCATTCAGTATGCAGACATCCCCATGGGATACATGGTACAGAGACTTTGATTTGGTTTTTCATTTTTGAGCCATGTATTACTAGCTTGAAATGGAATATATTTTAAATTTTCATTCTACTTTAAATTTTGTTTAGACTTAATAAGATCTGAATATAAACACATAGCCTTTTAAACTGTTTTTTCAAGTGCGTTGAGCCAGTGCTTTCTTCTTCTTCTTCCAAAAAGGACTTTCTAAAGTAGACCTGGCTCATGGGAAGATGGAGAAATGATTGTTGTCAACCTCTTTGGTTTAAAATGACTGATGTTAAACTCGGTACATGTTTTTTAAGACTGATCCTGAGTTTTCACTTGTCATGAACAAATACAAAAATCATATTATCTTAAATCCATTGTTGGCAAAACTATTGCTGAGGAGTTGTCCTAATTACTGGCAACACGGCCAACTGAAATGGTGTGAAATATTGAGCAAATGCTCATCAATATGCAAGGAATCCAATCTTTCCTGCTCTCCTCTCAGAATCAGGCAGAAATGTTTGAGAACTTTGGATGGATAGATAGGAATGGCCGAAAGCAAAAGTGTATTAATAAGTGTATAACAATCAGATAAACACAGGTGGTATTCTGAATAAGTATATTCATGCACTAGATATATCGTACACGTAAACTGTCTTAGAAATACAGTTTTCATTAGTTTTCTCCCGGTAGTGTAAAACCATGCTATATACTCTTTGCAGAGATAAACTTTGCCTCTGTTGAGTATCCAAAGGATTCCATCCTTCCCTATTTCTATTATCTTCATTCACAAAGATGCCCATAATATTTTGTCTTAGCATTATCCTGTTAAAAATATAAACCACTTTACGTTCACCATCTCTCTTACCATCTTTAACATATTATTTTTCCTATTCTGTAGAGCAAATTTATGTTACAATAATGAGAAAGCAATAGGTGGTATTTTTCTTAACAATACTTGTGCTATTGAGCATATCAAAGTCTTTTGTGTTAGGCAACCTATTTATTCCGTGTGGGGCTCCGGGAGGCCAGGCTGGCACATGACTATCTCCGTGTTAAAAATAAAGAGGCTTAGGTAAGTCACATGAGGTCATGTCTTACATTTTTGAGGAGGTCAGTAAGCAGTGGTCAAATGATCAGAAAAACAGTTGAGTATCAAATGTTTCAAAACAGAGACCACAAGAACTATATCCACAAATTGAAGTTGTTCTGTAGTACTATAATTAAGTCAGCCAAGAATTACTGCTGCTGGAACACAGACTGCAAGCAGAACAATGGGGGCTGGGGTGTTCAAGGATCATGATAAAACCAGTGACAGGTAGATGAGTAAGCAAACAAATCCACAAAAATGCAGGTTGATGGGAAAGCAGGAGGCCAGTCGACCATGAGGGCATTGACCATCACTGCACATGAAAGAATAGAGGCTCCATTATGAGCTGACTGTCCTTTGGTGTTTAAGTTGCCCCAGATGTTCTCCAGATGAGCTTCACAGAGGGTACTGTCAGGTTAAAGCTTGAACATAAGGGTCACAAGTCCTTCCACTTCTCACCTTTTATGATTTCATGGCTTTCCCATGTGAAACAAAAAGTCAATGTCAGAGCAGAGACTAGGCCTGCTCTTCCTTGGTTATAGGCCCCAGATGATCTCATATAAGTGCTCTGTTGTAGCCTGATCCCTGTGATATTGTTGAATTTGAACTTTTTTAAAAATATAGTTTTATTGATTTCAGAAAGGAAGGGAGAGGGAGAGAGAGATAGAAACATCAATGAGAGAGAGTCATTGTTTGGCTGCCTCCTACACGCCCCCTACTGGGGATCGAAACTGCAAACGGAGCATTGAACCCGGGACCCTTCAGTCCACAGGTCGATGCTCTATCCACTGAGCCAAACCAGCTAGGGCTGAACTTTTTTTAAATTGAGATTTAATTCAAATACCATAAAGGTCATCATTTGAAAGTGTACAATTCAGTGCTTTTTAGTATAGTTAGTTACAAAGTTGTGCAACCATCACCACTAAGTCCAGAATATTTTGTCACTCCCCCCAAAGAAAACCCCAAACCATTAAATTTCATGTGTTATTAATTCCCTTTCCCCCAGATCTTGCAACCACTGATCTACTTTTTGTCGCTAAGGATTTGCCAATTCTGGATGCTTCATGGAAGACTGAATCAATGGGGAGTCAGAGGGTCTAGGTTTACTTAGGGTTTGGAGGCCATCCTTGACATGTGAGAGAAACCTACCTCCCTTTGCACCACAAGAGCAATGCTAGTTTCTACCCACATCTGACATCCCTACAGAGAACACTAATAATTATAAAAAACAGGTCAAATCCCCAGTAACCCAGCCAACCCTGGCTCAGTGTCCCAGGAATAAGAGCAGGACACTAAAAACGTCCTTTTGATCCCTCCATGTGTTTCCCCTCTTGCCGTCAGACTGCTGAATCTTTGATCACTTAGGCGTCAAGATAGTGCATCTATAACCTCCAAAGACCAATCGGGGGCTCTGTGGCATGAGATGAAGGTTAGAGATAAATGAAACATGTACTGAAATTTGATTTCCTCTCTGCTCCATTTCACTGGATTGAGATACGGTGAATCTAATCACAGATTGATCTTATTAAGGCTAATGACCTGATGATTAACAAGAGAAAGGCATCTGTGGTCAAATTGCCTGTTTTAATTATTCTGAGGAGCGGCACCGTCCAGGGGCAGCAGGCAGCCGTCTCTTGGATGAGGGTTCGCTTGCTTGCTTGCATCTGGTGCTATACTGATTATGACTCTCTTGGTACCTAGCAGAGGAAATATACCCAAAAAGCTCTGATGTACTCCATTTCTCACTACTTACAATAGGCAGTATGAGGCAGAGGTAAAAGGTTTGATCCTGATACGTGTCATACATTGCAATGGAATCCTGGTGTTACAACAGCAGCTAAAAGGAGATGAAAGCAGGCTGGATAGGATTTCTTTTGGCAGGAGGTAAAGTGGAGACTGTTGTAAATCAAGGAAGCCAGATTCTAGCTCAGGAATGTTCCATCTAGAGGCCAGAATGTTTACTGATGATTCAGGCAAAGAATATTTGATGTCTATGGCTAAGGACAATAAAAGACCTGATCTGACCTCACGCTGGTTAATCGGCATCAGTTTAAAAGGAGGAAAGTTTCAAATGATACATACTTTAAATATTTTATGTTCATTTAAAACATACAAATGTATATTCATTTTCTCATCCTTGATGGTGAGCCAACATGCCTCCTTTTTAAAATGAGTCTGCCAAATGGGGTTGTATTTTTGCACAAAACATCCATAATGCATGGTTCATGCTTTGAAATGTTGATACCTTTAAAATGGAGCAAGAATGTAAGACATTTGTGATGCCATCAGAGTTCAGAGTGTTAGAGTTTTAATGCCAAATTTTTAAACCATCTTGCCCATCCCTATTTCAATGACAATTGGAGATATGAGGTAGCAGAGACTCATCAATTCACACCTTTATGAAACACACTCAGCTTAGGTTAAAAGTTGACTCCCAGCCCTGGGCAGATAGCTTCGTTGGTTAGAGTGTCATCCTGATATGCCAAGGTTGCAAGTTTGATCTCCAGTCAGGACACATATAATAAGCAACTAATAAAAAAGAGTACATAAGTGGGACAACAAATCAATGGTTCTCTCTCTCAAATCAATTAAAAATATTGAGTCTCTTCTTAAAATATTCCTTCAGCTCATTAACTTATTAAATAACATAGTTATAACATTAGGTACTACATAATAATCTGGTTGAGGAGTCAACATCACCAGCTCTTGGAAAGCATGTGGGGATAGCTGGTTGCAGGTGGAGTGGCCAGTAATCGGGCTGCCAGGATGAATCAGGATTTAGAGGAGTAGGGGCTGCTGGCTAACTGGCGGGTGAGTTAAAGGGAAGGCTGTTTAAAAGACTTCCTATTGTAACAAGTAGAACAGAGTGAGGTATTCTGTCACAGGCCTGGTGAAGACATTACAGCTTATGGAAAATAACTGAGCCGTTTATCTTATGCCTACATACATTTCTGAGAAATTTCTAAGCTGATAACTAGGGAGATCATAATGCATGTGGTATCAGCTGGTATTTCTTCACTAAAGTATATGTAACAAAGGTAAATTTACAAGAAAATATGAATGAGACTATACATATTCCCAAACAGGTAATGAGATAAAAAGTAAATGATATGAATAACAAATAATCAGAAAATATATTTCCATAGATTAATTGGAGCCCAGCAGGGTAGCTCAGTTTGATGAGCATCATCCTGTGCATTGAAAAGTTGCCAGTTCAATTCATGGTCAGGGCACATACCCAGGTTGCATGTTTGATCCCTGGTAGAGGCACTTGCGTAAGGTAGCCTATCCATGTTTCTCCATGTTTCTCTCTCACATCAATGTCTCTTTCTCTCTCTCTCTCTCTCTCTCTCTCTCTTTCTCTCTCTCTCTCTCATAATTAAAAAAGAAAATCAATTGGAATGTCTCAAGCCCTGTATAAGCTTTGCTCTTCTGTGGTATATTACCAAGGACACAGAATCTTCATTGTTCTAAGGATCATCTCAGAAGGAATTTTAAGAATTGTCACAGAAATCTATGTTACTTAGATTTATAACAACTTAGGTCTATAACATCATGAACAGACTTATATGGGCAAAAATCCTAGAAGGCATGTAAAATTAGGAAGATTTGGGGAAAATTTCTTTAGTTACTGCCAAAATGTGTAATCATAAATAATCATGAGTCCAAGCTGAAGATCAACACTAGCAGTTCTGCAATATTAATAAACTATGACAATATTTTTCCAACTATATTTTCTTTTTTTAATATATTTTATTGATTTTTTTACAGAGAGGAAGGGAGAGGGACAGAGAGTTAGAAACATCGATGAGAGAGAATCATCGATCAGCTGCCTCCTGCACACCACCTACTAGGGATATGCCTGCAACCTAGGTACATGCCCTTGACCAGAATCGAACCCGGGACCCTTCAGTCCACAGGCCGACACTCTATCCACTGAGCCAAACTGGTTAGGGCACCAACTATATTTTCTTAACAGGTCCTATGCCAATGATATAGACTAACACAGATTCATTAAGATTACATAGTTTGCTATTACCAGAAAATATGTTGCCACGTATATTATTATTTTTAAAGGAACACATATATCAATCTTTATTCTCTCAGAATAGAAAAAATATTTGAGTTATTAAACATGCTTCTCAAAATATCATATATTTGTATATTTTAATCAATTACCTCTCTTCTAAAGTTTTTATGACATATAAAATTACTTGTTTGTTAATTTTTGTAATTATTTATGCTCTTGGAGGTTCTCAGTGCACCTTAGAGAGTCTGGTTTGTAGAATTCCAGATGTGGTGCCATATTTCAAGACTATATTATTCATGGGATGAACAGGTAATATAGCCTTGGGGATTATTTTAAAATGCATTGTAGTTTATAAGGCTTATACATAAACCAGTAAAAAAATCAAAAGGCATGACTTTTATAGCCACTATATACCCAGCTGGCATTCACTCTAATTCTCGTGTATAAAAGCAATTCAAGAATTTTCCTTCTTCCTAAAGTATTTCAAATTCTACAGTCTTTCTTCTCTCAAATATGAATAAATGTCTAGTGAGAAATGTTATGCAAGTTGTTACCAGTTACTCCAAAAGCGGAGTTTTGTAAATGACTAGGCAATAGGGCCGGTCAGTTTACTGCTGGACATATTAATGCAGGTCCAACTTAGGAATGCTGAATCCCTAATATGAGTACACAAATACTGAGATTCTCATCAAGACCTAGATAAAAAATAATTCAAAACTCCAGCAAATTAATAATGAATAATATAGAATAAATGTGCTTTTGCATACTCACAACTGTGAACCTACTTATTCTAATACTACCCATCTGCTAACTGACTGAATTAGAACTACACGTTTTTCGTGTCTACAACTGGAGTGAAGATCAAGATAGCAGCAGACATGGCACCGTGTTGTCCTACGGTGAAGACATGTGAGCCCATAAGTGACATGACCCCCACAGTTAAATTTTATAAGCACATCCCTGGAGCCCCTAGATGTATTGTTTCCTTAGGCTACATGTCAAATGGTCTCACCAGAGCCACAAAATGAAAGAAGCAGTAATTCTTCTTTAACTAACACAACCACAGAAATTAAGCCATATGATATTGATATCAATTCGAAGAACCTTACCAAATGGTATTTATCGTGGTTAATTTTATGTGTCAACCTAACTGAGCTAAGGAATCCTGGAGTAGCTGGTAACATCTTTTCTGGGTAAATCTTTTAGGGTGTTTCTGGGAGAGATTAGCATTTGAATCAGTGAATGAGTGAAGCAGAAGGCCCTCCCCAAAGTGGGTGGGCATCATTCAATCTCTGGAGGATCCAAACAGAACCAAAAGGTGGAGGAAGGGTGAATTAGCTCTTTCTGTGCTTAGCTAAAATATCCATCTTCTCCGCTAAAACATTGGAGCTCTTAGTACTTGAACTTTTCCACTCAATTAGGGCTTACATCAGGCCCCGAATTCTCAGGCCTTTAGCCTTAACATGACAGGCTTCCTTGATTCTCCAGTTTGCAGACTGCAGGTTGTGGTATTTCTTGTCCCCCATAATTGTGTGAGCCAATTACTTCAGTAAATCTCCTCTCATTATCTATATCTATACAGGGGTGGACAAAAGAAGGTTTACAGTTGTTCATATAGAAAAATACAAATTAATAATGAATAATACAAAAATAAATGTGATTTTTGCATACTCACAACTGTGAACCTACCTGTGTTCACCTTTATCTCTATCTCTATACCTAAACGAGTATCTTTCTATATCTATCTGCATAGATATCCTATGCATAGATATCCTACAGGCTAGATAGCCTATGGGTTCTGTTTCTCTGGAGAACCCTGATACATTATGCTCTCAGCGAGGAAGGATGGCCTGCCATTCACAAATCACTGGCACCAGAGCTCCTGTAATTGTATGGGTACCATTGACGTCCTGTAGTTTAATGAGAAGATGATGTTTAGCTGGATTTTGCTCATTATAGTTCGGTATGTTTTCTTACAAAAATGTCTGTTTCCTCTGTATTTTTTTTTATTGCTCTGTGACTCAAATTTTATTTTCTCTTAAATTTCAGGTATGAGAATAAATGAGAGCAAAGTGTGGGAATTAGAGCATGGGTAGCTATAAAGGGAGACCTCTCCCAAATTTATACATGAAGCCTGTCCAAAATAAAACAGTCAGGCATTCTATAAGGAAGCACTCTGGGTTTCCCAGACAGCAATTTGATTTTGAAATCAAAATGGGATATCTGCAGAGAAAAGTAATAGCACTTTGCATTTTATCATAAATGGGGCTTTCCTGGATTATAGTAGAAAAAAAAAACATCAACAACAAAGAACATAGGAAGGGGAGGCCCATTTAAAATGATTTTAAAACTATTTTTATACTTTGAGAGACTCAGTTTATGATCCATTAAACTATTACTGATAAAAATGCTTCTTGGTTTTCCATTAGGTGGGATATTTTAGCTTTCATTTGAAACTAAATTCAGGAAGAGAGAACAGTATTTTTGGATAACAGCATAGAAGGACCTAGATAACTGTCAGAACCACTCATGGAAATATTAAGTTTAGGGGATGAATGTGTATTTATCTGAAGAGCCTTTGGGAGTCAAACAGCTTTGCATCAAACATGTATTTTGATCTCTTAGTGATACTAAAGATACTTATTATCCTGACCTAGTGGGTAAACTTACCATTTAGTTTTCAAACTCCTATTCTCATATAGACCCCCTATAACTGAGTAGTCTCTGAATGAGATGTTCATTGTTATTTTCATTTGCATTTCATTTCATTCTTAAAAAGAATTCAGAATTCAGAGCATATTTAGAAATACAGATAAACAGTATCCGAGATAATCCTATATTAAGTGGCTCCTTGTCAAATTCTCTCTCTCTCTCTCTCTCTCTCTCTCTCTCTCTCGTGTGTGTGTGTGTGTGTGTGTGTGTTGCTGCTCTAATTGAATGAAGATTCATTCTCAGAAAACAGAAATGCAATCACAGCATGGAAACAGACATTAAACAGAGTTCTGAAAAAAGATCCAGCCCCATCCCAACTCCTCTCCTCAGCCCAAGTAGGGCTGTATAAACAATTTGGGAAGAATAAAATGCATTCCCAGAGCCTGACCTGATCTCCCCAACCCTGGTATCTGGAATGAACCAGGTAGAGCAAAGGGGACCCCAGGAACAGAGCAGCCAGGAGTCTTAGAACTCGGACCGCTCAGTGTAAACTCCAAGGTTTCACATGTATGCATGTGTGTGACCAACACAGAACTTGGCTGAACACTGGATGGAAATTTAGGAGCCAGCCCTAGTCCTAGAGAGTCTGGGATGAGGGACATAGGGAGAAAGTTCATGTCCCTTTCTTGAGTACCTTTCCATGATAGGCACTGGGGTTCCGGAGGTGGTAGAGGAGGCAGGATGGGGTAGGCTCTTTGTATCCTCCCTCCTTTGCCCCCTGACATTCTTGGGCAGTGTTAATGGCACTGAAAAGCCCCTAGCTGGGGCTTGGCAGGACTAAGGACCTAAAAGGAAAAAGGAAGGAGAAGAGTGAGTTCTTTTCCAATCCTGGTGCTAGCATCAGGGGGCTAATGGAGTAGGAAGGTGGCCTTTGCATTCAGCCCCTCAGGTCAAAGAAAGTTGATTCGAAGAGTTTCTTATTTTGAAAGCACTTAATGGCTCTAGGGCAATATAGTTTCCAGCTCTTGTGGTCACAGTTTGTCTCCAGTTGCTTATTGAAGTCAAAATCCGCATGCTATTTACTGGTAGTTGGTCCAAAGAACAACCAGAGTTCTTCTAATGGGAGCACTTCAGAAGCTTTGCTGCCTAATTGCAGAATTGATTTCTAATAGAGGTTTGGTTCCCCAAACCCTATCTGTTTCCAAATTTTAAATAAAATGCAACACACATTTTCCAGGGTCCTTAGAATAAGATTAACAGAAAATGTTCACCAAGAGTCTTAAAACAAACAAACAACCAAACAAGGTCTGGATTTATTTTTTTCTTTCCCAATTTACTGAAAAAGCTACATGATTACTGGTAAGAAACACTGGCAGTATACCTACCGAGATACCAGACATAGACTGTGACATAAAAGAAGACATAGTCCCTCACTTAAATGATTTTTTAACCTTGTAGAGGAGACTAACATTTTGATATATTAGCTATAATGTATATAATAAGAACGAGTGGTATTTCCTAAGTGATTTTCTACTGCAAACTGTTTACCATACCAAGGATCCCTAGGTCATGCCAGTTAAATTCATGCCCTTATTATCATACATGTTGCCAACCTGCCAACCTGGGCTGTAAAATGTAGAAATATGACCCAGAAAAAACATCAAACTTCTTCCTTAAGCTTTGATTTAGTGTCAAGAACCCAGATTTCCATTTTCAGTCCTTTGATTCCTATTGTGGCCCCTTGAGGGTTTCCAGATATACAAGATGCTGCAAACCCACCCACAAATCTCTCTCATTCTCTATCCCTACCTACACATACACACACAAAACAGAGAACAATATTAACATCATAATCCTATCTAATCTAATAAAAGACAAAAAAGGTAATTAACCGTACCTCTGCTACGCTTCCCATTGGCTAATCAGGCGATATGCAAATTAATTTCCAACAAAGATGGTGGCCAGCAGCCACGCAGCTGAAGCAACCAGGAGGCTTGCTTGCTCCAGTTATGGAGGAAGCCAAGGTTCATCGCCTGCAGCAGCCCAGCTCTGAGCCCGAAAGCAACAATGTTTCAATTATAGAAGCTAAACAAACCCAGATACCTGCTTCCAGCCAGCCACGGCTCAGAGCTGGGAGTGCTGGTGATGGCAACAATGTTTCATTTATAGAAGGTAAGTAAACCTCAGAATAAAGAAAAAGAAAAAAAGGAGAGGGTGGGAGCTTCAGTTGCTAGCCAGCCTGAAAACGGCCCTCAGCCCTCCCCCAGACTGGCCAGGCACCCCAGTGGGCACCCCCACCCTAAAGGGGGTGTGGCCAGCCTGAAAACAGCCATCAGCCCCTCATCCAGGCTGGCCAGGCACCCCAGCG
>NW_006292687.1:1892146-1914913 GCF_000327345.1 Myotis davidii | reverse complement strand
CAGGTGGTCATCCCCCGAGGGGTCCCAGACTGCGAGAGGGCACAGGCCGGGCTGAGCGACCCCCCACCCCCGAGTGCACAAATTTTTGTGCACCGGGCCTCTAGTATTACTATATTCCTAAAGGAAGGAAAAAGAGAAATCAAAAAAAAATGTTTGTAATGCTTTTGGTTATATCATCAAAAGGTCCTATTCCTATAATGTAAGATGATAGGCATTTTACCCATTTGTTTTTTCTTTTAACGGACTCATAATTTGAAGTGATGTGTATACATACATCTTCTCAGTGAAATTAAAGCTCTATTGGAAGAAGCCATCCTGCATTATTCTTTTCTGATTATCATTTGCCAGAGCAAAAACAGTTGGTTTTTCTTTAACTTAATTGAAAGCTGCCTTTATACAGAAGTGACATTTTCTCCTAACAAACTAGGTAAACCTTGCCTCCACTGCTAAAGTGCAAATTTCTTAAAGGCAGGGAACATTTTTCAGATTTGTTTGAACCTACCATAGTGACTAGCATTGTTGAGAGAGCATAATGACTGTCCAAACATAATAGTTCCTGTTGAATCAATGAAATAGCTTTGAGAATGATAGAAAGATAGAGCACAAAGTGTTTTAAATAACATTTAATCTAAACTCTTTATTTTTTAAAAATGGAAAGAAATTGAATTACAGAGACAGTAAGTATTTTGTTTAATTCTACACCTCACTTATGTCAGATATAGGAAAAATACAGGTCATATGCCCAAATGTTTCATTCACGTTTATTGAGTACGTATCCTTAACTGGGCCTCTTCTTCATGATATAGCTGTATAAAAGTTAAAGAAAGTGGTATGTATTGTCCCTATTGATCTTAATAATTTTATCATTAACATAGATGCCAAAGAGATGCAATATTGCTATATATTTATATCATCTAAATCTTTTCCTAATGGGCCAATATTCTGATGGTGTAACTCAAGGAAAATCTGCAAAGAAATACCCTTTACATTTAGAATTAGGGAAGATAAATATTTTGTGTAAAACATTGTAAAAGATGTAAAGAATGAAAAAAGATGGTTATAAATAAAGTCTGGTACTGATGGCATTTTTTTCCCTTCAGATTCTTCCTTGATTTTACCATCTTGAGTTTTTAAGCCATTGTTCTTGCCTGTTTTCTGCACTGGTGGTTTTCAACTAAGACACTTTTAATAAAAATATCATTGACATTGTCAAAAAAGTAATACACAAGTAACAAGCATTACTAGTCATGAACAGTCCAGTACTATTTACACGGATGGCTTGGAGTGGTAATGGAGCCACATCACTGTAGGCTTTCGGGAATGACTCATGAGCATAGATAGCACCTGAATCCCTCCAGTGTTAGCATTTAGAAGCCATGTGATCTTGGGTAAGCCACTTGCCTCATGGCTTAAAGATACTGAGTTCCAGTATCTTTATTTATAAACAAAAGAAGCCATGTGATCTTGGGTAAGCCACTTGCCTCTTCTGAGTTCCAGTATCTTTATTTGTAAACAAAGGAACTAAAATATTTCATCTCTAAACCCCATCTATATTAAATATTCACAATGATAGTCATTTACATGGATATTAAGTTGGATATTAAGTAGAAACAGTTATGAACTGACTTCAGAGTTTCTACTAAGGACCATTCTTCATAAAAGTCCTGCTTGCACAGTGGCCCAGTAGTAATTATAGGATGAAAAGCTCTGCATTGTCCACCACAAAAATGTAACACTGAGGAAAATGCTTCGAATGATGAGGTCATTGAATGGAATTCTGTTTTTCATATCTTTGTATAAAAGTATACTTTAGAGAGTCTTGGTAGTCATTTTACTTAGTATATTTATGCAATGAGTACATCAAATTTATATACTTTTTAAATTTGGCAGTTTTAGTTTTGAAATTGCCAAGTTTCAGTTAAAAATATAAATGATAAATATAAATCCTAATGTTTTACATATCACACTGGTGAGTAATTAGATGCTTAAAACATGGTTGGATAAGGAACACTCACTGTTTATAAGAGAAAGTTAGAGGTGATATGATTAAAGGCACAGCATACAAATTTGATGTCTCTTTCTTCAGTTTTGAGTTGATTCTTTCTTAAACATGTGAAAAAATAAAAGTGTAACTCTTCAAGATCGGGGACTACAGTGATTTAATTTTCTGTATCACTATTGAGCAGTGTTTCATCCAGTGTTGTAACCCTATGGATGACCAATTAATCATATTGAAAATGTGAGATGCATACATACACACTGATATGTAGACATTGAATCTCACATAGTTGCATTTCACATGCATTGAATTAGTAAGTACATTGTGATTGTCCTTTGTATCTCTTTAGATTTTTATACAATTGATAGTCTAGTTAATTTTTCCATGAGCCAATAGAAATGTTCCTATTCTAAATCTCTCTAAGGCTTCAAGAGATTACATCCCCCAGTAGTCCATTATCCAAATGTATTTTTCATATATGCATTTCAAATAGTCTGGATATATTTCATAAATATAGAAAGAGATCACCTATTTCCAATGACTTACACAGTATCAATATTCCAATTAATGCAGTTATATTTTAGTTACATCAAACAGATGAAATAATAAAATATTTTTAAATATAAGTTAAGTACAAAGGAAAATATTACAGTGAAGATCTCTGTACCTATGACCTAGGTTTTGTTTAATCAGAACTTGAGGAAACATAAATCATTACATGTATAGTTGAAGTCTACTTTGTACCTCTTCCCTTTCCTGATTCTTCCCTTTCTCCTCAAGAGGTAACCACTAGCTTAAACATATTACAAAAATTTATTACACTCTAAGTCAAAGTAAAATTCTACATATATCATATAATCAACCTTCTACAGACCATATTCCTTGCTTAGATTAGAAATAAATAAAAAAGTAAAACCACATATGTGTGTGAAAATAATGCCTACCCTCATATTGATTGCAGAATTCTGTATAAATTAAATGGGTTTTCAAATCTTCTACAACTATATTATTTTTTTCTAGCATTACTGACAGAGGAGCTTAAAATTTCCCACTATGCATGACTTTGGAGTTATATATTATTCTATATAGCTCACTCCATTTGTCTTATATTACAGACTAGATGTTTTTAAATAGTTTGATGATTTTTATTACAAATCAACACTTTTACATCTTAATAATGCTTTTTTCAATAAAATTTATTTTGTCTGATATTAATAGAGGTATATCTCCTTTAGGTTTGGTTATTTTTGCCTACTTTTAAAAATAATCTTTTTTTCATTTGCCACTTTTATGTACCCTTTATGTCTCTTATAAACCAAATAAGTACAAGAGGTTAGTATTGTTATTTTATTCAAAATGATGCTACCAATTTACTTGTCTAAAGGTATTTATTTAGACATTTCCATTTATTTTGGTTCCTGATATATTTATATTTATTTATTGTACTATGCTTTTTGGTTTCTTTTCTTTCTTTTCAACCTTATATTATATGCATAACTTTAGAATTTATTCTTCCCCTTTCCATCTGCTAGTTTTTAGGTTATATTTTTCATACTTCATTTTTGGAGCAGTTTATAACAAAGTATAGAGCTATTTTTTCTGTCTGTCATTTAATAGATATATTAATTATTTTAAAATTATGAAGTTAAAAAAATGTCTATTCTCCTCCAAAATACTGCAAGGCTTTGAAATACTTTTATATTTTTCATACTTCATTTTTGGAGCAGTTTATAACAAAGTATAGAGCTATTTTTTCTGTCTGTCATTTAATAGATATATTAATTATTTTAAAATTATGAAGCTAAAAAAAATGTCTATTCTCCTCCAAAATACTGCAAGGCTTTGAAATACTTTAATTCTGATTCCTTTCTCACATTTCATTTATAACTGCTGTGCAGTATTTTAGTTCTATCTTTATTTTTATATCATACCAGTTATTGTCTCTTCCTTTTCCTCATAGTTCTCTTTCTCCTTGCTCCTATCTATAGATTTTTAAAATAATGTGTCAGATTATGCTAACTCTTGATTATGTTACTTGTTCCATTGAAGTGTCTGCCTAGCTTTGGTTGCATGAGTGGTAAATGCATTTGAGCTTAAAGCTTAAACTGGCCTCAGAGATTGGAGAGATCTAAGAAGATTACCTACCTGACCAGCAGTGTCCAAGATGTCCAAATAAGCTGGCTCATTGTCAATCCTAACCTGGGTCTTATAAGCATCTTCTGAAAACAAAACAAAACACAAGACTAAGTTTGTATTGAAATATAGTTAACAGAAAAGACATATTTAGTTTTTAGACTTAAGAAGAAAAAAAAACTTTCTAAATAGGTTACTAATCTCCTGACGAACACTTGAGCTGGTTCCAAATCTTGGCTATTGTAAATAATGCAATAATGAACATAGGGGTGTGTATATTCTTTTGAATTAATGTTTCAGGTTTCTTCAGATAAATTACCAGAAGTAGAATTGTGGGTCATAAGACAGTTCCATTTTTAATTTTTTGAGAAAACTCCATACTGCTTTAAAAGCTCTGATAAAAGCTGTGATTTACAGAATGGTATACTATTCGGCCATGAAAAAGGAAACCTTACCCTTTGTGACAGCATGGATGGACCTGGAGAGCATTATGCTAAGTGAAATAAACCAGTCAGAGAAAGACAAGTGCCATACATTTCACTCATATGTGGAATTTAATGAACAAAATGAACTAACAAGCAAAATAAAGACAGATTTATAAATAGTAAGCAGGCTGATGGCTGTAGAGGGTAGTTGGGAGGGGTGGTGCAAGGACTGAGCCAAAAAGAAAAAAAGATAAAAAATTCATGGACATGAACAACAGTGTGGTGAGTGCTGAGGAGGAGGGAGTGGAGGGAGGTGGAGGAGAGTATAAGGGGGATACATGGTGATTGACTTGGGATGGTGAACATACAATGCAGTGTACAGATGATGTGTTGTAAAATTGTGCATACATACACAATTTTTAACCAGTGTCACTCCAATAAATTCAATTTAAAAAGAAAAAAAATGGATTACTAAGTAAAAGATTCAGATATTCCAGTCAAGTAGAGTACATAGAGTGAGAGGGATACATCCCATAAAATATAAGAAAGGGGCATGGGCACTTGAGCTGGTTCCAAATCTTGGCTATTGTAAATAATACAACAATGAACATAGGGGTATGTATATTCTTTTGAATTAATGTTTCAGATTTCTTCAGATAAATTACCAGAAGAGGAATTGTGGATCATAAGACAGTTCCATTTTTAATTTTTTGAGGAAACTCCATACTGCTTTAAAATTCTGATAAAAGCTGTGATTTACAGAATGGAATACTATTCAGCCATGAAAAAGGAAACCTTACCCTTTGTGACAGCATGGATGGACCTGGCGAGCATTATGCTAAGTGAAATAAACCAGTCAGAGAAAGACAAGAAAGGGGATTTCTGCTTAAAGTAAAATAAAGTATATTTCTCCTTTGTCAGGAAAATCTCATGATCGGAGGTAACCTGGTGATGTTCCCTAGAGAACCAGTTAATGGAATAAATGCATGCACCACAAGTCTGTATGCTGACATTAAGCCCAGTGTGAAAGTCTACAAGCTTTTCCCAAAGATCAGGAACAAAACTGCTTTAACCATTGTTATTTAACATAGTACTAGAAGTTTTAGCTAGACCATTATGGCAAGAAAAATAAATTAAATGCATCCATTTTCTGTTAGCAGATAACATGATCTTACATGTAGAAATCTCATGGTTTCTAAAGAATTCAGGGGCTGGTAATAGGGGTGAGTGGGAAGTTATTGTTTAAGGAGTACAAGATTTCTGTTTGGCAAGATGAAAAATTCTGGAAATGGATAATGGTGATGATTGCAGAGTATTGTGAATGTGCTTAATGCCCCAATTTTTAAAATTATAAGATTTCTCTCTCTCTCTCTCTCTTTCTCTCTCTCTCTCTCTCTCTCTCTACAAACCAAGTATCTATCAACAGATGAATAGATAGGCAAACTGGTATACACACACACACACACACACACACACACACACACACACACAAAATAGAACTTCTAAAAAAATTTAGCAAAGTTTCAGGCTACAAAGTCAACACACAAAAATCAATTGTATATCTAAACAATAGGAATGAACATAAAATAAAATCAAGAAAATGATTCCATTTACAATGACTGAGGTGAGGACTTGTACATGAAAGCTACAAAAAATCAATGTATTTGCTTCTGTACTTTGCCATACCTGTGTATCATTTCAATGAAAACAGTGAATATCTGGGTCTGAAGCTCTGGGGTGAGAGCTGAGAATCTTACTTTATTAATCCATTTATTTCCTCATCCATGCCAATCCCATCCTATATATTCCAGCCTGTTCAAATATCTACAGTGAGTATATCATCATTTGTGAAACATGGTTGAAACTTCTCAGTCTTGAACTCACAAACTCATAGAGTCAGCCTACAATTTCTGTATTATTTTATTCACCAATTATAGTATAAGTAAATAGCAAACTGAATCACCACAGAAATATTTAGAACAGCATTGAATTTTGACACAATTCAATAATTATTTATACTATTGATTTTGAAATGCAAATACATAAATTATTATTTTCACAACCTTTTGATTTAGCAAGTAGTGAGACACAAATAAATACACACACACACACACACACAGTATCATGGTCTCCACTCTCAAGGAACTTAGCCTATCTAATAAAGAGGGGGTATGATAATTGACCCTCACACTGTCACAAAGATGGTGGGGCCCACAGCCAGTAAGTAGGGAATATGCTAATTGACTGCTCTGCCCTCAAAGATGGCAGTGCCCACGGCCAATAAGGAGGGAATATGCTAATTAACTGCCTCACTCTCCAAGATGGCAGTGCCCACAACCACAAGATGGCCAGCAAGGGAGGGCAGTTGTGGACGATCAGGCCAGCAGGGGAGGGCAGTAAGGGGTGACCAGGCCAGCAGGGATTAGGGGTGACTGGGCCAACAGGGGAGGGCAGTTGGGGGTGATTGGGCCAGCAGGGGAGCAGTTAGGGGCCGATCAAGCTGGCAGGGGAGTGGTTAGGGCAGCCGTGGACAAACTACGGCCCCGGGGCCGGAACTCTGGCTGGCAGGCAGAAGCAGTTAGGGGCCATCAGGCAGGCAGGCAGGCAAGCGGTTGGGAGCCAGCAGACCTGGATTGTGAGAGGGATGTCCGATTGCTGGTTTAGGTCCGATCCCTGGGATCGGGCCTAAACCAGCAGTCGGACATCCCCTGAGGAGTCCCAGATTGTAGAGGGTGCAGGCTGGGCTGAGGGACACCCCGCACCCCAGTGCACGAATTTTGTGCACTAGGCCTCTAGTAGAATCATAATGGAAGATACACATATATGCAGTGGGATGTGAAGATCTAAAAATGTACAGGACATATAGCTTACCTTCAAGGACATTTATTCCTTACAATTGTGCTCTAAGAAGCTGAAATTGTGGGAAATACAACTTGCAAGGAGGTAAATCTAGTGTGTTTTTAGTCACTCTCAGCCATCCTAAAACCATTCAGTGTACAGGCAACCGCACAGTCTATTTTTTATTACACTGCCCTTTATATTCTCACTGATCTTCCTCTTACAAAAGAGAAATCTTGTGGAATTGCTTGCAATATTTTTTGGAGATGCATAGGGTTGTTTTTCAATTTCATAGGGAAATATGAGTAGTTACTTTGGAAAGGGCTCTGTGACCCGAGGATCGCATGTAAGTCTTTCAGATTTCAGATTTGCTCATTTCAACTCAAAGGCCCCCAAAAAGAGCCTGCTGAGGCCAGGATCATGCTGAGTAATCCATATGAGAACTTCACTGTGTGATTATCTGAGACCTAGATAAACCCAGCACATGAAAACATGTCAAATAAAAGCTTCTCCTGGGATTAGAAAAACCCTTCAAAGAGACTCGATGTGAATTGGCTAGAAATTAAGCCAGGCCCTATATCCAAGATTTCTTTCTCTCTTTTAAAATGTATCCATCAGAGTACACATCCTGGTGTTGTGAATCTAGGTCACCTGCCTGGCCTCCACAGAAACTAATCCCTTTCATTTCCTCCCAATAAACAATCTTCCTTTCTGTTTCCATCCATCCACTCCCTTTGTGACCTCCCATGCAGAAATGCAGTGACAGAAATACTCCTCTTGAATGCATATAAACACCTCCCTGAAATTCAATCATCTGCTTATAGACACAACCCTGAAGTGAGCTCATTTATCTTCCCAAGCAAGAGGCCAACTGTACACAAAGCTTTATCAGGCAGAAATGGCAGCAACTGCCTACTATATTGTTTGCACAGAAAAGCCCAATGGGCCCACTTTCTTGGAGGCATCTAGCACTGCAAAATTCATTTTTACAAGAATGTTTGATTTGAGACTATTCCTTCGCTTGGCGTATGTCTTCACTCTCCCTCTCCGGCAGTATTTTACCAGAAGTAATAATCAAAGACCTGTATTCAAGCCTCAAAATCATCTCTAAATATTGAAATTATGATTGGCCAGACACTTGATCTTTTTTGCAAGATGGAGATAAGAGTACATGCTAGTCAATGCATGGGAGCTTTAGAAGGATCAACAAAAGTTGCACATTTCATGGTGCTTAAAATTAAAAAAAAAACCCCACACAATTCAAACTCTAGGCATGTTATGTTGTAATTTAAAAAATGTATATTGCTTCAAATTAACCATGAAATTATATTGAATCTAAATTACTTCTGCTATTTATATTTACCCATGTGGGAATGCTTTCTTCCCAAGTAAATCATAGAGGATTTGGCAGGATGTTTTCAATAATTATAAAAAATATGGAATTTTAATTTAATTAAAAAAACTTAAGGTGTTCTGGAAAATTTATTTAAATAATTTATTTAACTCCTTTGTAGAACAAGCATATGCATTTAAAAAACTTTAAAATAATTTAGTTGTAAATATGAAATTAGGATAACTTAAAACCACAACATGTATCTGAGAGAAAATATTAGATAATCATTGAACTTTCACTGGATGATGTTTTAAAAATCATAAAGATAATTTAATACTTCTTGGATGCCTTACCAGAATATCTAAAATGTGTGACAATTAATATTACAGTGAAGATATATATATATATATATGCTAATATATATCTCTAAGATATTAGTCATTTACTTTTTTAAAGGACAATAAAATATAAAGGCTTGAATAATATATAAGAACATTGTCAAAGAATTTCTTAAATGAATTATCTTAAGTGTGTGTGTGTGTGTGTGTGTTGTGTAAGCATTTTGGAACATACTGTACTGGACACTTTCACTGGAACAAAAAGTTAAATCATGGCTGAATCAGCACTGATACAAATCCAATATATCAGTATATTTATCAATAATGATGTCAATAGGTATTTGAGTGTGTAATCTATGCTTCACACTCTGATAGGCACAGAATCTAACACTGGTTACTTATACAAAACCTAAAATGAGCATTAAATACTAAAATTACCTCCTCTGAGGTTAGATACAAGATAAGAATAAATACTCATTATAAATACTTTTATTCACATTATACTGGTGGTTCTAACCTGTTCAGTTAGGCGAGAATATGCCTGATGTGAATAAACTTAATACAGAGAAAATGTTATTCATAGAAAATATCTTTTGGGTATGTATAAATGTCAAAGATTCCAGACATAAATTAGCAAATTGAATAAATGAATATATTAAGTTTTTCTGGGAACAAAATCAACAGAACAAAAACAATTTTTCTATCTATAAGCAACAAAAAAGATAAGAAATGAAGATATTTAATGGTATTCATTATCATAACAAAATCAAATTTCAAAGAATGAATCTTTTAAAAATTTTGCAAGACTTCTACTTAAGAAGCTGTAAGACTTTATGAGAAACATTAAAAATGATATAAATAAGTGGAAGTGTTTGCCATGTTTATGGATTAGAAGATTCAATATTTTAATTTTCCCCTAATTGACAATAAATATATTCCAAACAGATTTGGGGGAACAGTGGCGATCCACCAACTAATTCTAAATTAATATGGAAATGAGAAGAGTCCAAAATAGTTGAGACAAACTCAAAATAGAACAATAAGCTCTTCTATGTATCAAGGCTTACACTTAATTTGCAGCTATTAATACAATGTGATATTGACACAAGGATAGAAAAATAAATTGACAGAACAGGGAACCCATACATTAAAGAACGCTTTTTTAGATGGCAGAATTGACATTCAGGGCAGTAGGAAAAAGGAAGTATTTTCAAGAAAGAGGTCTGTCAATCAGATATAAACATTAAAAATAATGGAACTTGACTACTACCTCACAGGATATAGTAAAATAAATGCTAGCCAGGTTATAAATATAAACATGCAAAGTAAAACAATAATGCTTCTAGAAGGCACTGTAGAAGAATACCTTCATTGTCTGGAGTGGTACGACTTCTTAAATACTAATCATGTATAATAAAATCCTAATATGAAAATCGTGTGGTCCTTTGACCAGGAATTCAACCACTCGCCATGATGCGCACTGACCACCAGGGGGCAGCGAGGAACATGGCAGGCATCAGCAACAGGGCGCTGGCAGTGGGCAGCAGTGGAGGCCTGCTGCCCTGATGGCCCCCAAGGAGAGAGCGAGCGAACTTTGGGGGATGGTGGAGCAGGTGAGCGGGCGGTGCCAGGCCAAGGCAGGTGTGAGTGGGGGCTAGATCACCCCGCCAAATACCCTCTCCGATGGCGACCAGCGGTGGCGGTGGTGCACTGAGGAGCCAGGAGGAAGCACAGCCCCAATCGATCGCCCCTCAGGCAGGATGGTGGAGCAGATCAGGAGGCCATTCCAATGAAAAGTGAGCAAGAGATTGGTATGTTGTTTTCTTTTAAGTTATAACTTTATTACTGTCATTTACTGAGCACTGACACTGTACTGGCATGGTCAAAATATATGCATTTTTTTAACGTTCCATTACGTCATTTACTAGTAATTCTCATAATAATCCTATGAAGGAACTATCCCCACCTCCATTTACAGAGGAGGAATTGAAGCTTGGAGAGGTTATATAATTTTCTCAATTTCACACAACTTATAAAAAAACATGCTATTTTCACTTACTTTTTGATATTTATAAAATATTTGGTTTCTAATATGTTCCTAAAAAATAACATTAAGTACTAGTGATATGAAATTCAATAAGATGTGGCCCTTTTCCATGAATGAGACCACAAAGGAGGAATAACAAAGTGCACTTGGATTTGGAGGCTGGTGAATAGATAAAGATTTCATAGAAGTCTTTCAAAAAACTTAGCATATTATTCATGCAGTGTATAGTTTCTGCTATGAAATTTAGAAAACTACAGCACACTACAAATGGATGAAGCTTAGAAATAAAATGTTGAGTGAAAGAAGCTAGACCTAAAATAATATACATTGTAGGTTTCCATTCATATAGAATTAAAAGATAAATATCCAGACTAAGCAATATTTATTGGAAGATACTTTCTTAACCAGGACAGAGATTACTTAGATATTTCCTTGTGATAAATCATTGTTTGGTATACTTTTCTATATACGTAATACACTTTTCCTACTTAAAAACATTTTAAAAGAGGAATGTTCTCAGTTACTCAATTATAAAAAAAAAAAAGAAGGGGGGTGGAAACTACCCAGTTCCAGTTCTCTAATTGTTCATATTTTATGGTGACACAATATTTGCATGAAATTAACCCATAACGTAACAATTTTTTCAATGATTTCCATTTTGTCTTCTAGCCTGTATCAATTATCTCACATCATGACAACTTCGAGATACTTAGTTCATATTAAGTGAATTCCGACAATGTTGAGAATATGGTTTATAGGAATGGAAAACAGAATGATACCAAAGGACCCTCTTGTCCAAAATATCTTGGTCTGGCAGGGTGCCCCAAATTCCACCCCTTCTGTTTTATTCTCTCTAGTGAAGATAAGCCATTCTGTTTCCAGGCACTCCCTATTAAAATGCAATAAAACTACAGGAGAGGTAAAATATTAAGCTATTATCAAGCACAAACACCTTACTCTCAGATTACTTTTGCACAAAATTAGCTGTCATGAGAGAAACAGGAAGCAGAGCCCGAGGGGATGATCAGCAGAGAAGATAAAAGAATGGAAGGGGAAGGGAAAACACTGCTAACTGCTATGGGCACAGAGATGGGGAGGACCAGGTGAACAGAGGAGCTGCAGGAGGCAGGAGGGCACCTGGGGACCAGAATGGACCCTGGGTTTCGGCAGCAGCCTGCTGAAGAGCAATGCGTGCACAGGAGGAAATGCTTCCTGCTGCTTCCTTCTCAAACCTGATAACATGAAGTTGTTGTGTGTCCCAGCCTTGCTGAGCATGGCATTGTAACAACTGAACCCTATGTATGTACTAAAGATAAATCGGACACAGAGAATAATGACATCTAGAATTCTAGGCTTGCCTTTTTTTTGAAGATGGATAATCCTCAATTCGTCAGTCTCTCTAGAAATCAGGTTGCAGAAATGAAATTTCCTCTATGGATGAAGAAAAAAAGGCGTGTATGCTTAGGGTGATGGGCTAGAGTAGTGCTTCACAATTTTTCCTGAACATACAAATCTCCTGGGGACCTTGTTAAGGGCACTGTTTCAGTAAGTCTGGGGCTGGGATTCTGTATTTCTAAGAAGTTACCAGGTCCTACCATGCTCCCTGTAGTAGCAGTACTGTGTAATGGTCATGTGATAGAGGTCACATAGGCAATTTACGTGTTCTGGTAGCCATATTAAAGCAGTAAAAAAAATGGAAAAAATAATTTTAACACGTTATTCAACTAAATTTTTCTAAAATAACGTTTGAATGTGTGAGCAGCATACAAAAATATTAATGTGATATCTTACATTCTTTTTCTTATATGAAATTGTGGAAGCCTCTGTGCTTTTTGTGCTTACAATACATCTTCATTTGGGCAAGTCACACGGCAAGTGCATCACAGCCTCATGTGGTTCAGGGTTACTGTCCTGGCCAAGACAGAGCTAGACAGAGGATTGATTATTGCAACCATTGAGTCCATAGCCTCAAAATACAAAAGGAGTATTTTTTTTTCACAGCCATCCACAGCCTTCTTTTTTTTAATCCTCACCCAAGGATATTTTTACACTGATTTTTAGAGAGAGTGGAACAATGGGGAGAGACAGAGAAAGAGAAACATCGATGAGATACATCAATTGGCTGTCTCCCACATGAGCCCTGACCAGGGGTAGGATCAAGCCTACAACTGAGCTATGTGCCCTTGACAGAAATTGAATCCAGGACCCTTTGTCTGCAGGCCAATGCTCTATCCACTAAACCAAACTATCTAGGGCAATCCTTCTTGATTGGAGCAGACCGGAAATGAATTTAAAATACAAATGAATGACATACCTAATTATATTGTAAATTATAATTTACAAGGGAAACAGAACCAGTATTTCATAAAATATTAATTATGCATTTAAATTGCATCTTGATATGTAAGATTGATTGACGGATTGATTGAGTGTAAGAAATTGACTTACATAACTATGGACACTAGAGACCCAGGATAGCTGATGGTATAATTTACAGTCCAAGTGCAGAAGAGGAACCTTGTACCAGCCTAATCAATCAGGCATGCAAAGTTCCCTCTCACTCAGACTTTTTATTCTACTCAGGTTCTAAAGTCATTGAATGAGGACTACCCACATTAGGAAGGGAAATCTGCTTCACTTGGTCTACTATCAAATGTTAATCTCATCCAGAAACACCCTCACAGACAACCCAGAATAATGTTTGACCAAATGCCTGGGCTTCCCATGGCCCAATTAAGTTGACACATAAAATTAACCATCACACTTCCCTATGGAGTCTTCCTCTACCAGCCCAGAGAGAAACTTTATCCCCCCCTGTACTTCTGCACAGAGCTCTATTAAAGCATGTTAACCATTTTCTCCTCCTCCTCCTCCTCCTCCTTCTTCATCTTCTTCTTCTAATTATAATAATAATAATAATTATTATTATTTGGTCTCAGCTATTTGAAAGTATAGAACCTTATTCATTGTGTGTGCATTGTCTAGCATTCTGACAGGTATATAATAGGTGGTCAATAAATTCAGTTTACCTTTTCTGACTGTCTGGTACTCTGCTCAATTCTTTCAGCTTATTTGTCACATAAGACATTACATATATTTCCAACTAGAGGCCCGATGCACGAAGTCTGTGCAAGGGTAGGCCTTCCTTCTCCTGGCTGCTAGCACCGGCTTCCCTCACAGCCCCAGCTTTGTCCAGAAGGTGGTCTGGAAGGATGTCCAGTCTAATTAGCATATTGTGCTTTTATTATTATAGATATGCCCAATTTAAATATGAATTTAATAAGAGTGAGAGGTGGTTGGAAGACTACACTAGGTCTGTTAGATACCAAACACTGTTCTTTTTTTTTTGCTATGCTGGTTGTTTTTCAAAGACTAATCAAATGAGTAAAGAGGATTACTTTGAAGTTTAGATGCTGCTTTTTAATTGAACTGAATGAATACTTAACTCCAAAATCTGGGCCACACTTATATTAATACTTACATATAAATAATACAGAGCAGAATCTTTCATGAAACCACATTTAGTATGAGAGGAAAGGCAGTTAGTGGACAGCAGCATCTTTTAAGCCCTACATTCCCATGATTGACATAGAAGCAGCCAGTCCCTTTTCCAGCCTTCTTTGCTACAAGGTTACAGGCCTTCGACCTAAGACTTGCCTAGCAGATATATTCAATGAAATCCTTGATTCAAAGTAAACACATGCGGATCCCGGTGCCATGGAACTGGAATGTATGGGAGAATAGTAAAGCATGGCAAACTTCATTCCCAGTGGCAGTAATGGCAGCAATTGCTTCATCAGTGCAACTAGTTTAATTTTGACCTGGTTCAGTGTGGTATCCTCAGAATTCACTTCTCTCTATCCACTGGAGGTTAGGTGAATGATGGATGCCCGAGTTCTTTCCATTTGGGGGCACCTTCAAATCCTCCTGGAGAAGTGATGGCCACATCATTTTAAAGAGAACTTGAACTTGGCCACCTACCAGCCTGGCTCTTTTAATGAGAAAAATTTCCTCAGACCTAGCTAGCACTGATCCCTCCTCCTTCTTACCGGCTTTTACACCATGTAAGGCTTAGTTTTCTCCTTTCTTGTCCACAGCAGCAGTTCTCATTTATAGTCTATGTGCCACTTTCAAACACCTGGTCCCCATTTACCTTTCCACCACGCAATGGGAACAGCCTGGTGTTTCAGAGCAACTCACTGGAGCAGAAGACAAGGGCACACAGCTGCCAGTTGATTTTAGAGTGCATAATTTATGCTTCAGTTTTTCTCTCCCTTCTCAGGCATGAAATGCAGAAGATATCTGCCACATCTGGAGGCTGTGTGACTGGCACCTGTCTCCCCCTACTTGGTTAGGTGCTATCAGCAGGTACTTCCAGATGTATGTCTCTTTTTCCTGTCTCTTCTCATCCCTTTCCTCTTCTATTCAATGTTATGATTGAATTTTGGAAAAAAGTGACTATTTGAAAAGCCAAAAAGAAAAAAAAAAAGAACCACACAAAACAAACAAAACTAAAGTTATTACCCTTCTGAGCAATCACTTTGTTCCACACTTTTATGCCAGAGAGAAACAGTTGGTGATGTCAATGTTGTATTCCAGTTACTCATTCAAAAAATATTTTGGCCTTGGTTGTGTATCTCAGTTGTTTGATGCATCATCCCATACACCAAAGGATTGTGGGTTTGATCCCCTGTTGTGCCCATATGGGAGGTAAAAAATCAATGTTTCTCTCTCACATCAATGTTTCTCTCTCTCTCTCTCTCTCTCTCTCTCTCTCTCTCTCTCTCGCTCTCTCTCTCTCTCTCTCTCTCGCTCTCTCTCTCTCTCTCTCTCTCGCTCTCTCTCTCTCTCTCTCTCTCTTTCTCTCTCTCTCTCTCTTCCTCTCTCTTTAAAATCAGTGAAAACATATCCTCAGGTGAGGACTTAAAAAAATCCAACACTAATAAGCATATGTTATATAATGTACAGCACCAGAGGGTCCCGTTTCTTTAAACTCTAATGTTAAAGAAACAGCATGGAGTTGTGAAAATCACAGCTCCTGGTTGTGAGATAAGAGAGAGTGCAAGTAATGTATTTATATACGAGTGTGCATATCCCATAGACTTGCAGCTAGGGAAGTATTGAGACATCCATGAGGCAGGAGAGGCTGTTTCCATTGAAGAAATGGAGTCAAACAGTTCAATTTGGAAAATTAAGGAGGAGTTCCAAAAACAGAGATGGCTCAGATAATTATATAGTGATTTAGGAGTAGAAATTGGATACAGCATGGTACTTAGCTCATGGGGACCTTGGAGATTTTTTTTTTTTATCCAGAGACTTAGGCTTTAATTTCATTTCTCTCAATCTTTAGAGTTGTTAAGATTGGCAAAAGAAGGTGACAAAAAGAGTGTGTAATGCTGATAAATGGGAAAAACATCAGAATTCCTTCACTTCTTACTACTTTTTTAGGATGAGAATTGTATTGAGAATCAAAAGATAAACCTATCATTTGTAAAGAACCAATAAAATCATAAGATATATAATTAGATTTGAAAAAAAAATATGTACTTACTCCAATGGAGTTCAAATCTGATTTCTGATGTCCTTCCAGAAAACATATGAATGGCATTTTGAACTATCACTCTGCAAGCAAATGGGGTTTGATAGGTGTTTGACTTGCAATCTCAGTTAACAAAATGGAGAAGCATGAGGTGGGATCAAATATTGTCAGAGGAATTAGTAAGTGTTTGAAATACTCCATCCAGAATGGTAAACAGTAAATTGTTTCAGTACATAGGAAGTTTTCTAATAGTTTATTATAGACCCTGTTATTTCTCACAATGTGTTTTCCATTCTTATTAATGGTTTTAATGAAGGTATGGAATGATACATATTTATATGGGAAGATTATTAAAAATAGAGAATGATAGTGAATAGATTAAATGACATTGGTATGCAAAAGGTCTTTGACAGGGGATTGTAAAATGGACTGTTTATGACAGGACAACCAACGCTCCCTAGAGATTGATGTCATTTTCTGAGGATGCTATTTTTCTCCCCTCTCTAATGCCTATGGACACTATGAGAACATTTAAATTCAAACTATTGGTTATTATAAAATATCTGAACATATTTCTATTAATAAGGATCCCAGCCCTGGTCAGGTAGCTCGGTTGGTTAAACCAAATACTCCAGGTTGTGGGTTTGATCCCCAGTCAGGGCAAATAGAAGAATTAACCAATGAATGTATAAATAAGTAGAACAACAAATTGATGTTTCTCCCTCTCTCTCTCTTCTTCTCTCTTTAAAATCAATCAATAAATTAAAAAAAATAAGGATACCAATATGAGTCAACAAAGTAAGGTATTCACAAAAACTGTTCAAACCCTTTTGGCTATAGCAGGAAGATGGGCAAAAATTTATATGCAAAAGTCCCAGGCAATAGCCGGGTAATTATATATATAACTAGAGGCCTGGTGCGTGGAATTTGTGCATGGGCGGGGGCGGGGGCCCTCAGCCCAGCCTGCACCCTCAAGGGATGTCTGACTGCCGGTTTAGGCCTAATTCCTCTTGCAATTCAGGACACTGTATGCACCAGTAACCATACTTTTCATACATGTACATAATGGAGGATGCTAGAGAATTAACTCATTACTTTGAGGGCAGGGCAGTCAATTACCATATTCCCTCCTTATTGGCTGTGGGCGCCGCCATCTTTGCGATGGTGTGAGGGTCATTAGCATATTCCCTCTTTATTAGATAGGGTAATTATATATATAACTAGAGGCCTGGTGCATGGAATTTGTGCATGTGGGGAGGCCCTCAACCCAGCCTGCACCCTCAGGGAATGTCTGACTGCCTGTTTAGGCCTGATTCCTCTTGCAATCTAGGACACTGTATACACTAGTAACCATACTTTTCATACAGGTACATACTTTTCATATATCTTGCTGTTGTATGGGCAGCTACATTTTTTGCCCTGATTATAAAAAGTAGTACATAACATGATCCTTCTGAGGCAATAGTACCATTTTCTCCAACTTATGGGTGGAAAACTGAAGCAGAGAGAGAAGTTAAGTAATTAGCTTTGTCACACAGTTATAAGTGTCAGAATCAGGACTGACCTCAAAATGTGCAAGACAGAGATCATGCTGCATCATCCTGTTTTTTCAGTGTTAGAGTAGCCTTGCCAGGTTTTAATTTTTAAATCTAAGAGACTGTTCCCAAAATATAGGGGAAGGTCCCTAGGCCTGGCCGGTGATGAGGGCCTATCTGTGGGGCGACCTGTGGGTGGGCGATTGGGAGGCCCCCCCACTGGCACCACCTTGGCTGGCAGCCTAGAGCTACCTGCTGGCCGGCCCCACTCCCTGATTGTCACCATCCCATCGGTTGCCTCCTTCTCAGAGGCAGCTCCTGCATTGAGCATCTGCCCCCTGGTGGTCAGTGCGCATCACAATGACCAGTCGTTCCACTGGTTGTTCTGCCCTTCAGTTGATTTGCATATTAGGGTTTTATTATATAGGATTATACCTACACTTACCACATATATTTGGGGAGGGTGGAGAAAGTAAGGCTAAACTATAGTGGATTGGATGTAAAATTATAAAGTTTATTGAGGAAAGGATTTTGTTCAAGGTAAATAGATATTACCTGTAGTGGAGAAGCCAGAAAGAGAGCTTTTGGGGGTGTTTAATCTTCTTCCAGGGTTTTGCAAGAATGTTTTCCGCTTAATAATTTATTAAGCTAAACCATATTTTACGTTATCTCAATAAAGAGCAATTCAAAGTAGGGTCCCTAGGCCTGGCCGGTGATCAGGGCCTATATGTGGGGCAACCTGTGGGTTGGTGATTGGGGGCCCCACCTTGGCTGGCAGCCTAGAGCTACCCACTGGCCGGCCCCACTTCCTGATTGCTACCATCGGTTGCCTCCTTCTCAGAGGCAGCTCCTGCATTGAGCATCTGCCCCCTGGTGGTCAGTGCACATCACAGTGACCAGTTGTTCCACTGGTTGTTCTGCCCTTCAGTTGATTTGCATATTAGGGTTTTATTATATAGGATTATACCTACACTTACCACATATATTTGGGGAGGGTGGAGAAAGTAAGGCTAAACTATAGTGGATTGGATGTAAAATTATAAAGTTTATTGAGGAAAGGATTTTGTTCAAGGTAAATAGATATTACCTGTAGTGGAGAAGCCAGAAAGAGAGCTTTTGGGGGTGTTTGCCAATGTTTAATCTTCTTTCAGGGTTTACAAGAATGTTTTCTGCTTAATAATTTATTAAGCTGAACCATATTTTACGTTATCTCAATAAACAGCAATTCAAAGTAAAAAAGTGAAAGTTGGTTATTAGATCATTTATTTATTATGAAATAAACCTTATTTTACCATTCTATATGAAACCTCTGAGCATAGCTAATATTTCTACCAGCTATGAGAAACAAGTTTGGATAGTTTGGGATAAATCTTTCTTTCTAGTTATATCATCTACTCTTTGAAACAAATGGAATTAATGCATTTTTATTAAATAAAACAAGTCACAGCCTGGCCAGCGTAGCTCAGTGGTTGAGCGTCGACCTATGGACCAGGTGGTCACAGTTCGATTCCTGGTCAGGGCACGTGCCCTGGTTGTGGGCTGGATCCTCAGTAGGTGGTGTTAGGAGGCAGCTGATCAATGATTCTTGCTCATCATTGATGTTTATCTCTCTCTTCCTCTCTCTTCCTCTCTGAAATCAATAAAAATATATTTTAAATAAAGTCTAACACATTTCAATTCCCCATGTGTAACTAGTAAAAATTTTGGTTAAAATATTTAACAATTTTTTAAATAATGTAATATTGTTTCTCTTTTCAAAGAATGAAAATAAATGCAAGAAAATGTCAGCTATATTTTTTAATGTGGCTCTAACTGACTATATGAATAGGTCATTTGAGACAAAATGGTTCAAACAGAATTTGCATTTCAGAGTTTTTCTTATGCATTCTCACATAATCTATGCAGGGATGGGAAAAAGCAGATGTCCTAAAATAGTTAAAACGTTTCCACTTTCAGAATAAATGGAGTAGCAAAAGCAAAGTGTCAGAAAACATAAAGCTGGTTATTGATGGAGTTTAGAGAAATTAGGCAGCTGGAATATGCTCAGAACCCTTCCCTAGTTCTTTAAACAGTTCGAATATTTGCATAGTCTTATTAAAGACAATTTCAGAAGTGCTTCTCTGCATCACTGGCTTCCATTTTAACCAGACTAAATTTTATGGAAATGTATGTTTAATTCTAAAGCATGTTCCACCGACCACTGTATTCTAATTAAAGCATGACATTGACACATCTCAGGCCCCTGCCTAATGCAGTATTAAGAATCCACACAATTTCACATGCTGGTATCTCTCCAAACCAGGAAGTCACTTTCACCTTTAATTTGCATGCTGCATTCATTTTCAGATTAGTCACGTGATTAATGAGCATGTTGGAAATTGTCCAGTTTTACCCACTCTGTCATGTTTGCCTTATTCTCACCACCAGACTCGATTAACTCTACCAGCTGTTGTCAAGGGGTTTCACGCAGTATAAAATAGGCTTGTTCATTTGTTTCAGAAAGCAATCATATCCACCACAGTTTAGGAATTGTTTTCCATTTGTGAGTGTCATTAATTGTCAAAAATGTGCATCAGCAAATATTTCCCATTACTACTTCGACCAAACCTTTCAACGAATCAATATTGAATATTTATCATACTCTAAATTTGTACTCCACAGCCTTCATCCCTAGTCTCTGAATAAAACACTGCAGATTTGTAGGGAATTTTTTTTTGAAATTCTCATAATGAGCAATTCCTGTTGATCTTGAATTAAACTTTAGTCTTCCAATAGAAGAGAGTTAATGTAAAAATGACTTTATAATGAGGACATGGAAGAGGTACCTTATTGTGTTCTCACCATCATATTTCATTGTTTTTGCTGCCTCTCATAACTTGATTGAACTTTGCAAATTTTTTATTCCTTGAACATTCAGTCATAATGTGAAAATTAAGTTCTGTTTTTTTTCTGCCTTTCACATCATCTCAATTTAATTGACATTTTTTCCAGCTCATGCATAGTCTAAAAAGAAAACCATTGCATTTCTCTGGAACAATTTGTTAGATTGGAATCATTAATAATAATCACAAACTCTTGAAAATAAAATAAAAGTGTTTCTTTTAAAAATGGTTAGAGTTTCAGTGGAAGTCAAGGCTGTATTTCTATTTCACAAAGGAAGAATACCCATTGGGCAGCTTGGTTCTGTATTTCTTATGGGTACACTAGCAGTTTAATTGAAGAACCTTAGGTTTTTTTAAATTTCAAAATGCACCCACAGGCACACATACCAGAGCTCTAGGCTGTGGTGAAGTTTTATAGGAATTAAATAGAAAAAAAAAATGCATGGATAATTGTGCTATCCTTGAGAAGTTTCCACATGTTCAACTTTACATAATTTGGTGAGAAAGGTGGTAGAACAATCAATTGCTTTTCAAACAATAGGTGTTCCCAATATAATATTCTGGATGCTGGGAACTGAGACAGACAAATCCTAGTTCCGTTCCTGTAATAAACAATGACACAAAATATATGTCCAAGAAAAACAGCAGATATTGATAAGTATTATGTAGAAAATTGTATAAGGGTAGAGTGCCTGATTCTTAAGAGAAGACATTTGAGATGATAATTGAATGATGAAAAGGATTCGGCCAAGGGAATTGGGTGAAAGAGTCTATGGGTGGATGAAACAACTTGTGGGTTATACCAGGGTCAGCATCAAGCTTGGTGTGCTCAAGGCATAGCATAAAGTTGATGTTGACTAGAGAATGATGAACAAGGAATAGAGAGGGGCAGGATGTAGTATGAGATCAGTGAGGCAGGCAAGAGTCGCATAATACAACCAAAGGTGCCAGCCAGTGTCCTTACTCAAGTGCAATACAAACCTAGAGACAGATAAGTCCCTCAGGCTGTGGAATGAAAGAGGGACCAGAGTGGGATAAGAAAAGAATGGAGGGTGGGGGTGGAGATGGGGACATAAATTGCATAATCTTCCCCCAGTTCTTATTTTATTGTATCTCAAACAAATCTAGATTAAGAATTTTTGGTAAAGAAAAATAACATAAATTGAAACCAGGCAATGAGTTTTGTTTTTTTTTAAATATATTTTATTGAGTTTCCACAGAGAGGAAAGGAGAGAGACAGAGAGTCAGAAACATCGATGAGAGAGAAACATCGACCAGCTGCCTCCTGCACACTCCCCACTGGGGATGTGCCCGCAACCAAGGTACATGCCCTTGACCAGAATCGCACCTGGGACCTTTCAGTCCACAGGCTGACGCCCCATCCACCGAGACAAACTGATTTCGGCAGGCAATGAGTTTTTAATCCTGAAAACGAACTATTCTTAGGACTAATTTAAGAACGTTGCATTCAACTCTACTGATGTGAATTTGTTCCTTTTATCTGCTCACTCCTTACTCCACACCCATGAACACCCCCCTTTCCCTCTACTAACCCTAGAGTTCTTGCAGGGCCAGCTCCAATATTATGTATCTAGTGCTTTTTGAGACTTCTCTAACTCAGAGAGGTCATTTTCCTTTCTGAAATTCTAGAAAAAATATTGTAAATGTCATTTCCTTGTACTGCTCAATAGATAGAGG
>NW_006292687.1:1888493-1892119 GCF_000327345.1 Myotis davidii | reverse complement strand
AGAGGTCATTTTCCTTTCTGAAATTCTAGAAAATTTATTATAAATGTCATTTCCTTATACTGCTCAATAGAGTGTTAAGTGTTTCATATATCTTTTAACATACTTTTGTGATTTAAAAAGGGCATCGATATTTTTAAAATGGGAACAGTGTTATCTATAGACGACCTCTTCAAAGCTGCATTTTCAACTTGAATTGATGTACAATAGAGCTGTCTTGTTTAAAATATAAGTGATCGTTTACTCTGGAATATGTGTATACTATACTACAGAAAATTAATACATTTTCAGATGTCAGTTAAACTTATGGAAATACAAATGCTGGTGTCTTTATCCTTCCCATTCCTGACTTTTTGAGTCTTATCCCTACTCATTTTATTGGTTTCACTTTTTCTACTCCATCCTCCAAGGATAAGGTAACTAATTATATTTATTATGTGTTAGTTTATGTATAGAAAAAAGTTAGCATATATTTACATGGTATAATATATACTAAACTAATTTTTAAGTCAGGACTTTAGATAGTTTATAATATCATCCACATATTATCTCAATCAGTCTTTATCACAACCCTACATTTTGACAGCAGATTTTGTAACTGAAGAAACTCTGGTCCCAGAGGTTAAGTAATCTGCTAAAAACAAAATGTGTGGTTTTTTTAAAATCATCGTATGAAGATGCTACACACTCTAATATTATTGATTTTATTAATATTTTAGGAGTTCTAGCACATAAGCTCCAATGTTACTTGAGTGTAAGACATATAAAGGGTGAGAAAGCATTAGCACACATCATTTTTGTACCAAATACATTTATCCAATCTGATCACCTAGTTCATCTCCTTTGACTAGAATCCAAAGCCTTTCTTTAAGAGTGAACCTTTCCTGTGTGTACTATTTGTGTACTATACACAATATAGTCATGATTTTAAAGACTGTAGCATGACTAAAATGATGACTATTCAATTTGATAACTTTAAGTCTTATTTGAATGCATGATTCTGTACTTTGGTTTACAAACTCTTATGCTATTTTATGATTAACCACAATGGTCGGTTGGTTGGTTTTTAAAGCAAACTGAATATGCAACCTAGTTAGCCAGCTAGTGTGAATGTGTGTCATGAATATAAACATGTATCAATCATTTTCATTTTCCCTGTGATTTTTAGTGATATAGTGTCTAGGGACCAGGGCTAAGAATTATTGCTCTTGCAGTTCCTCATTCCGACTGGAGGAATGTTGAACTTTCATTATCCACTGACAGAATTTATTGCTCTTAGTGTTTGCAGATGAGCTCCTAAAAGTAAAGCACAACTCTAACAAAAGAACATGTGATTATTTGGGGCTAAGGCAGCAGAATATTTTGGTATACTGGTATATTTTGGTATGAAACATTCCTGTAACATAGCTGTTTTATTCTGCATTATCTGGACCCAAAGCATTGGTACTATAAGAGTGACCAACTGTATAATCAATTATTCCACTGGAATTTTTGGTATTTAATGCTGTAGACTTGAAAACTAGATAAATAACTGTATTAAAATTGCAGATGAAGAAGAAAAGGATAAACTGACTTTGACAAGAGAACCCAAGATCCTTTCTTTTGAATACCTTTCATAAGCTGGGCCCTTTTTGTTTTCTTCAAGATTCATCAGCTCTAAGCTAGATATATAAAACGCTGCCATAATTGAGCCATTAAGTTTCTCCTGAGGACGAACAATAAAATATCTAAATTCATTCACCTGATACAAATTGAGTTTCTTCAAAATTCCATTACCAGGAAAGGCACTGGGATTTTGAATGCAAAGATGTTCATGAAAAAACAATAATCATGTTCAGGAAGACTGGCTGACTCATGTTTGATGGGAATGTCAGGGGACTTAGCCTTGAAGAGCTGATACTTTCAATGAGTTCTGAAGTAAGAATTGATGCTAACTAAGCCAGGCAAAGAGGATGGAGGTAGAGGTAGAGGGGAAGCAGGGCATAAGAACATACTTTATACTCATAGATCACTTTGTGGAGGAGCCTGATGGAGGGAGGAAAGGCATTGAGACTTAGCACAAAAAACATAGTGTTGCTTAAGGGCAGCGAGATGAAGGAGAGAGTGGTGCCCAGTTAGGCTTAAAAGCTTGACAAAGAGCAGCCCAAGTACAACCTAGTTGGATTATTAATTATTTTGCCTAATTGCCAAGGAAATTCATTGCAAGGGACTGAATGTTCATACTCTCCGCCCCCCTTTCATACCTTGAAACCATAATCCCAATGTGATGGTATTTAGAGGTGGGGCCTTTTGGAAGTAATTATAAGAAGGGGCTGAGGAGCTAGCTTGCTCTCTTTCCACAATGTGAGGACACAGTAAAAAAAAAAGGGGGGGGTGGTCACATGTGAACTAGGAGGAGGCCATTTACCATGAACCTGAGCATGCTGGCAACCTGGGGATGTCAGGCATCCAGGACTGAGAAATGTGAGAAATAAGCTTTTGTTGTTTAAAACCACCTAGTTTACGGTAATTTTTTCTAGCAGCCCAAAAAGATTAAGACAGTCATTGAAGAATCTTAATCAGAGAGAATATGTGTGCGTGTCTATGTGTGTGTATTTGTGATTTGTATTGTGTGAATGTATGTGAAGATATGATCATATTTGAATTATCAGAAGATCATTCTGAAGCTTTGATTTTAATATGGAAAGGTCTGCCCCAAACATTTAGAATTTCAGAGGGAAGGTGAGGGTGGGTGGGAAGAGATTAACCAAAAGACATGTGTGCATATATGCATAACCCATGGACATAGACAATAGTGTGGTAAAGGCCTGGGGCGGGGGTGGGGCTTGCTAGAAGGGGTCAATGAGGAAAAAAGGGGTCAATGGGGAATGAAAAAGTTATATCCTAATAAATAAAAATCCAGGGGGCATCACAACCTAAACGACCAGACAGATGACCGAACACCAGGCTAGGGTCCCAGCCAGCGCGGTGGGAGTCAACCCCTGGTCCCCGCCGGCGTGGTGGAGACAGGGAGCTCTGGGCTCCAGGTTTGAGGGCTGGCCACACTCCCGATCATGGTAGACCCAGAGTTCTGCTGTACCCCAGCCATGGCCCAGAGCTCCCTTCCCCGCCATGCCCCGGTGGGAGGGAGCTCTGAGCCCCGGCTAGGGTGCTGTGTCAACAGGGAGCTCTGGGCCCCAGGGAACTGGAGCCATGCTGTGATCGGACTGGTCTCTGGGTCCCTCCTTCCCGCCCACAGGCTCTGGGGAACCAGAGCCATGCTGAGATCTGGGAATCTTGGTCCCTACCCTTGGCCCACAGGCTCCAGGTACCGGAGCCATGCTGCGATGGGACTGGACCCTACCCGAGGGGTCCCGGATTGTGAGAGCATGCAGGCTGGGCTGAGAGACCCCCTCCAGTGCATGAATATTTGTGCACCTGGCCTCTAGTATATATATAATAGTTTGAACAATAAAGATTAAAATAAAAGTAAACAGGTTTTTAAAAATACAATAACATTTTCCTAACTTTGCCAAGAAAGAGACTTTTAGTGGATTAAAAACTTTGAGCAATACCTGAAGGAACAAAGAAAGGAGAAGTGGGAATAAAAGTAAATATATAGATATAATCACGGTGAATAGATAACACAA
>NW_006292687.1:1851433-1888443 GCF_000327345.1 Myotis davidii | reverse complement strand
GTCCATATATACCACTAAACAAAGGAAACGTGTATTAGACTAAAAAATGAATTAGACTAATCTATTAAGAAGAAGAAAAAATCTAATTAAGGTGGAAAATTCTCATACATGTTACTTATATAGATAGCAATAGAACATTCAATAATCTGCACAGTGCCGTAGAATAAACAAAAATTAACTATTTTTACAGCTATATGCAATAACATGGATAAATTTCACAAACATAATGGTGAATGTAAGGGACCAGATGCAGAATAATACAGACTGAACTATTTCATTTGCATAAGTATTACAAAATGGTCAAAACTATACTAAATGCTTCAGGATGCTTGCTTCATTTTAACACCATTAAGAAAAGCAAAGACAATCTGGGGTTGTAGAGAGTGCAGTTTTTGGTAGGTGACATGCGAGGTGCTTCTGAGATGCTGACAGTGTACACTGTTTTGGCTGTGTGCTAGTTATATGAGCTGTTACTGTGTGATAAATTAGTGAGCGGTGCTTCTCATTTTGTACACTCTGTATGTCATATTTCATATCTAAAATGTTTCAAATAACCAAAAATGAGATATAATATTTCATTCATTTGGCAAAGATTTTTTTTAAATGTAAACATTAAGTGTTGGGAAAGCTATAAAAATTACATCATGTGCTGTCATGGAATTTTATATGTCTCCTCAGAGGGTAATTTTGTAATTTTTATTAAAATGTAAAATTCATATGACTTATAACCTAGCAATTATACTTATCAGTGTGTACCCTATAGAAACACATGTTTTAGCCTAAGGAGGATATTTATTGCAGTATTGTTTACATAAGAGAGAAACCACAAATAAATAAGTTGTCCATCCTTAGGAAATTGTTAAAATTAATTATCCATAGGTCATCCAATTAACCTAGAAATAACTATAATAAAATTGTATATGAAAACAAATATGATATGTATAATATAGCATAAATGGTATATATTAACTAATTAGATTGAGGTATCCCTCTATGGGAGGGAATTAGGGGACATCCGTAATACTGTCAACAATAAAAAAAATAATTTAAAAATGAGTGAACAGTAATTTGGAAAATGCAAATAACTAGCATATACAACTCTTTAAAAGGATTAGAGTGAAGAGAGGATAGAGATAAAAGCATAACTCAATGGAAATATACAACTTGAAAAATTAATATAGTTGGGATAAGGCTAACATATATAACACATGCCAACATATTAAAAGTTTAAGGCTACATCACCAACCACATACTGATCATTATAGCCCTGGCTTTTCTTACAATGGTCCACTCTGGTCTCATATAGCCACTGGCGAGAATCTTTAAATTAGTTCATTTGGTTCTGATTAAGGAAGGTTTCACTTTTCCTAGATGCATGACATATACAGAGATGGACAAAAGTAGGTTTACAGTTTTGAGTATGCAAAATATATTTAAGAAAACTATTGTAAAAATCATAACCTGCATGTCTTTTTCCATAGGACCTTAGAAAAAGAAATATTGATTTTTTAAAAAAAATCTTTATTGTTGAAAGCATTACATACTTTCCCTTTTTCCCCATTGACCCCTCCTAGCCCGCCCTTAACCCCCACCCCTGGCCTTCACCATCCTATTGTCTGAGTCCATGGGTTATGCATATATGCATACAAATTCTTTGATTGACTTTTTAAACTGCTACTATGTAGCTTCTGAATAAAAACAGAATGAGGTTTTTCTTTAATATATAAAATATTCAGATAGCCACGTAAGCACAAAGATGAATCTATTCAGGGCATTCTTCTAACCCAAAATAACTTGGCAAATAACTTTGACCTTCATAGATAAAATACATGTCTGGAGAATTTAATTACTGTTATTATCACATGACTAATCAAATAAAATATTTAGAACTGTCTTTTAATAGAAAAATAGTTGCTCGCATTGGTTTGGTGCTTGATAGTTTTCAAATTGATTTTCCACATAGCTAATTTTAGCTTCCATCTATCTTTGTCCCAGTGAGAATGCACTCCCTGGGACTGTCTTTAATCAAAGAAAGCAAATTGTAGAACATGGACATATGTATGACATGTTCATTTCATTATTTACATGAATCAAACTTACCTAAATGTCTCTCTCCATGTCTTCATTTCATGCTGAGTAAATGCATGCTGATATGGACAACTTTGATATGAAATGTCAAAGAGCTGACCTCTTTATTCTCCAGAAATCATTTCAACATAGTAGTTAGAATTACACTAGTTAAATGAAAAGTATTAAGCAGAATCAGCCATGGCTAATGACAAAGATTCACTTTGAAGAGGCCATAAATTAGGAGGCAGTAGTTAAATGCTCCGACTTTGGGTCAAATAAATATGGATTTAGATTCTAGTTCAACAAATTTGTAAACATATGACACTGGGTAAATTAATCTAAATACCACTAAAAAAATTGAAAATACCAAGATGTATGTTATAGTTCTACATGATTTCCTATGTGGAATATTTTATACTGTCCTTTTTAAAAAATCCAACACATGCATGAATTAGGGAAAGTAAATGTAAATTTTGTTAGCTCTTTTAAGATATGCTTAAAATAATTTTATCTCATAAATTGCATTTGTCAGCAATAATGGCCACTTTTTAGTACATACCGGTATGAATATTTTTCCCCTCATTCTAATTGCTATGCAAGAATGCTCATTAAGAGCCAATAGAGTACTTACAATGTCTTTAAAAATTAACTACTAAAAAGAGACAAAGTATAACTATCAGGTATTTGACTTCATACTAAGTGCCCACTCATAATCATTGAATAAGTATAGAAAATGTTGAGAAGTGCTTCTATTGTAGGCACACTATTGTCCTCAAGGGCACCCATATCTAGAATTGGTATATGTCTTTAGTTGTTTAGTTTGACCAAAGATAATTTTATTTTATTTATTATTTTTTAAATCCTCATGCAAGGATATATTTTTATTTATTTTAGAGAGAGAGGAAGGAAGAGAGGAACATCAATGTGAGAAACATTGATAAGTTGTCTCCAATACATGCCCTGACTGACGTGCAACCTAGGTATGTGCCCTGACCAGGAATCCAACCTTTCAGTATATGAGATGATGCTCCAACCAACTGAGCCACATCAGCCAGGGCAACCACAGATAATTTTAATTAGCTAATGAATATAGTCAACATCACAGATAGTTAACTGAATGTTTCCATGGTTATGGTACTATCTGAAAACTCTATTAAATGACTAACTATAAGAACATTGCTGTTTTTACAGATATGGCATTTTATTCTTTTCCTGTTGAGCTAGTTACAGTTCTTACCAATTGCTCAGGAAGAATATAAATCTTTCACATGAGTGTATTATGCGGTATTCATGGCTAGTAAGTGAAATGGGAGGTCTGAATCACTGAACAAGGAAAAGCATTCATGGCTGAATCAATTACAAGAGTATGTGTTCCTTGAAAATAGGTTATGTAGGCACCGCTTGAAAATTGTTGGTCATATGAATTTCTGGGCACTGTGGGTACTGAATAAATGTATGGCCAAGTAAATTCATAAAGTGATCACCGATTACTGTACTGTTTGTCAAAGCAGTCTTGTGGGGGTTGTTTTTGTTTGTTTGTTTTCTTCTGCAAGAAAAGCAACCCAAAGAAACTATTGAATAGGTCCTTACGGCCAGTTTACTCTAATCAGATTGTGTGCTATACTTACATAATGACCTGAAGTCATCCTAATGCAACCAGAAAAAGAGACAATTGGACTCCAGATAAAGACATACAATCATCTCTTAAGAATGATGAAATAAAATTAAGCGGGGAAGATCAATAAGAAATGAGGAAGAAGCAGGAGATGAGAATAAAATTAGAAAGCAGAAGACATAATAATGTATGCATGCATAGTGCTTTTAATTTTTCAAGGAAAGTTTCTTTTGGTAACTATTTTAGGTTAAGAAATAGCCATTAATATAATAGGGAATTTCTACAAAAGAACACTAACTAGCACACAGTTGCTTTCTAGGACTCAAAAATTAACTGTAGAAAAATCTAAAAATGGTAAATGTTTTGCTAGAAATATTTTTTCACCCAATTTTTTTATTCAACAAATATTTATTCAGCACTACAATATGCCGGGCATTCTGAAAAGGTCTGGGGAAACACTAGTGAATTATATATTGGGGGTTCCTACTCTCATGACTCTTTAATTAAAAGTATAATTAACTAAATAATTATTTAATTACATAAAGATAAATGATATTAAGGAAATATTTAAGGTTCTGACAGAATGCATGAAAGAGGTCTTATTTTGGGAAGCCAAAGGGGGCTTTCTTTTATTTATTTTTATTTTTCAATTACAATTTGCATTCAATATCATTCTGTATGAATTTCAGATGCACAGCAAAGTGGTTAGAAAGTCATATACTTTACAAAGTGGCCCCATGATGCTTCAAGTACCCACCTGGCCCCGTAAATAGTTATCACAATATTATTGACTATATTCCCTATACTGTAATCTTCATCTCTGTGACTGTTCTATGACTACCAATTTATACTGCTCAATACTGTCATGTTTTTCATGCAGTCTTCCTACACTCCCAACTGTTAGTCTGTTGTCTGTTTCTATTTGGTTTGTTTATTTTGTTTCAGATTCCACATATACGTAAAATCATATGGTATTTGTCTTTCTCTGTCTGACTTATTTCACTTATAATACTACTCTCAAAGGGACTTTTTGAGGAAGTAATATTTAAGCTGAAATTTGATCGAAGCACAAGTTAAATAGGCAAAATGGAGGGTGGAGAGGTAAAGAGCATTCGGAGTTAAAATAGGTGCAAAAATGTCCTAAGGCGGAAAGGGGCTTGGCTAGTTTGTGAATCTAAAAGAAGGCAGATGTAGTTGAAGCCACCCAAAGGGGTGGTGGGTAGCAAGTGTGAAAATGAAAGTAACAAGACCATGAGAATTTTCACTCTATTCTTAGAATTTTATTCTGTTAACATTGGGAACTGTTTAGCAGTGCAAATTTGTGTGTATACAGATATTTCTGGACCCTGTATAAAAACCAATTAGAAAAACCAGTCCAAACTGGAAATGGAGATGGCTTAGAATAAGAAGGCAGAAGAAATTAAGGGAAGTTGGGGACAGATTCAAGATATTTTTAGATGGTAGAAACAACAAAGTTTGATGAATGACGTAATATAGAAGTTGAACTAGCTATCAAGGACTTCTCTTGAGTTTCTGGCATGAGATCCTGGTAACTTAAGGGCTTTACTATGATAAAGAAACCTGAAGGAAGTAAAGTCTAGTAGGGATAACCAGTTATTATTTAAAGTCGGGGCATGTTCACTTTTGTCTGCCTTGGATCTATCCAAATGTGAAAGTTAAGCCGAAACCGGTTTGGCTCAGTGGATAGAGCGTCGGCTTGCGGACTGAAGGGTCCCAGGTTCGATTCCGGTCAAGGGCATGTACATGGGTTGCGGGCACATCCCCAGTGGGGAGTGTGCAGGAGGCAGCTGATCGATGTTTCTCTCTCATCGATGTTTCTAACTCTCTATCTCTCTACCTTCCTCTCTGTAAAAAATCAATAAAATATATTTAAAAAAAATAAAAATAAAATAAAATAAATGTGAAAGTTAAGTAGGCTGCCAGCAATATTCATTTTTATCTCAGAGAAAAGTACAGAACTATCTCTATCTAAACGCTTAGCTGGTCCTATACACTCTTTAAAGATCTGGCAAATCTTTTCCTTCCTCTTGCCAACCTGCATATTGTGTCATTTATTTCATCCTTAGAACTTCTGGTTCCCAAAATTTCCCATCTTAGTTACATGTTGCATTATCTTACTTGGGTGCCTATGTTTTTTGTTCTTCTGAGAATATCTATTCTTACTTCCTCTTCACTTGCCTAATTCCTATGCATCTTTCAAAACTCAGTGCAAAGGACATCTATTCTACATGTACTTCATGTCCCTTCAGGTCATGCAAGATGTGCCTTCATTGTCCTCCTTCAGCATCTTGTGCTTTTTTTCCCAGTGAACACATCACATGGTCTTGTATACTTATTAATTTTCCAAACCAACCTGAAATGTATTGAAGTCACAGATTGTGTTTTTATCTTTCTATATCTGGTGTGTAGCATGGGAACTAACACATAGTAGGTGAATGTAAAGTTTTATAGGTTTGTGAAGGAAGGGGGCAACAGTAACGGTTTGAGAAGAGTGAGAGATAAACACCAATTACACACATGATGTAATCAAAGTTATAATGCTCTGTAACTGAGAGGTAACGCACATCCTTCATGGTTCAGAATTTTTCATCAAGTATTAGTGCTCATCAAGTATTACTCAGGACATGCTATTTGAGATCATACCTTGTTTCCTTCTGTATTAAATTGCCAAGTGGAGCGACCTGGTTTTATATGCTTACTTTCTATGTTTGCATTCATTTGATTATCAGTGAACATGAACAGAAATAATTCTCAATGAAAGGAGGTATTAATAAATAATAATTTGAATTAAATATGCAGTCCACAAATTAGAACCTGGGGAAAAGGACACCATATTCTATAGCAGAAAATATCAACACCGTGAAATCTAATTCATATTAAATTAGAATTATATACAATAAGATTTCTAATTTCAAGCAAGTTACAATATGATTAAAAGTATATAGCAAAACAAACTTATCTCGGTCATTGTCTCAAAGGTCTTTAAGAAGTCCAAACTTCTCTGAAAATTCTTCCCAAAGAATCTTGAATTCTAGAGAGCCAGAATTTCTTAGCTTTTAAAACATATAGGAAGCTGTGATCCTAAATCACAATAAATAAAGCTTAAGAGAGGGTCACTAAACTGTCATTCCATTCTTTCAAAACTCCGTAACAGTTTGCTTCTTTCTTATAGTAATAACTGACTTCAAAGATATAAATATTTGTATATTTGTTTTAAGTCCTCTTCCTGCAATAAAAATTCCTCAAAGGCTAATTTAGTTCTAGAGGATAAACAGATTCCTTTGTAAATACCAGGCATTTAAATATTGTTGGCTAATTGAATTGCATACAATGCTTACCTCTAATGATTTACTGTTAATTAAAAGTGACATGTGTGTTTATTAGTATGAAAGGTTGGACATCAAGGCCTTTCGTCATTTTTTTTATTTCCATAATTATTTTACTATAGAAAAAGCAAAGTGTACTTAACACAACTTTTAATACTTAGAAATAGGATATTTTAAAAATAAAACTAAACCTTGAATTTATTCATATTTGATACCTTTAGCATGAACTTAATTTAATTTTTAAGTGGCATTTCATCACATGGAATAATAGAATGAATACCTTCAATGTTCCCTTCGTAGGTATTTTCTGTGGATTTGCAGAAGCTAGACCCATTGGTTACTGACTGAAAATGTTGCTCCTACTTAAGGGGAGCAATTACTTCTTTGGAAAGAATATTGGTACCAGATGATATGCCTAATTCTTCTCATGGCTAAAGGGAAACTATATTTTTTGAATTTATGTAGATTTGAAAGAAAAATAATTGTAAGCTGAATCTAGAGAGATAATACAACCATACAAATCTTTCAAAGATTTCAGAGAAAAACTATTCAAAGTCTCACTCAGCAGGATGACAAATAGATCTGAACCGGAATTGAAAAATAGTCATTTATTATATAAATCATGAAATAAGTATCCTTGATAGGTGTATTCTTCTCTAATTTGTAGTATTTTCAAAATGTAGTAATAGGACATTCCTCTTGAGGGGCCGTTAAGTCAGCCAGACTGAGTTATAGTTATGTAGCTTGAGCAGGAGAAAAGTGAGTTATTTGGGACTTTCACATTCCTGAAACAGGATACCAGTGGAAAATTGTTAACCTCTATTTCCATCAGAGATGCCGAGAAATGAAATGATGGGAAAATAGAATTTAAGGTAATCAAGTGCTCTGTCTCCATTTTCAAACTTCTTCTAAAGCTATTTTACTTAGAGCCATGTTAAGATATGACTTCAGCCCTTTGTGAGTATGGAATCTCAAATGATGGATGTGCCTCATGGATATCTAAAGGAATCATCATATTCTTCTACTTTATTCCTCTTGAAAGAGATATTTATGTGTATTCACATATGTTGCCCTATGCAAGCCATTGACATGAGAGTCTAGTAAGCAAAAGGTAGGTTTTTTAAATACCATTGCATATAAAGCTTAAACAATGATGGAAAATGATGAACAGAGTGATTTGTGATTTCCTAAATAATATACAGTTGAATTTTCCAACACAATAAAAGATTCAGAGCATTTGCCCAGAGATTTCTTATCTTCTATAAGTCATAATAGGTATGCAAAGTTATCAACATTCCAGAATTGAGATAATAAGAAAATGGATTTAGAGGATTAGCAAACATGGACTGTAGTTAATCGCTTCTAAAACTTTACAAACTGATAATTTTTGCTTCAGAAACAAAAGTCAACTCTTTGAGGAAGTGCTTTCTGATGAACAGCATATTAATTGCTTGCACTTAAATTTTACTAATTCAGTTCAACTGATGAAGAGATCTTGATAAGTCATGGGACATTTAAAAATGAGTACATTTCATTTATTTCAGCAGTAGTATTCAAGCAAATATCCTGGAAGATTTGCAGGAAGATATACAAGATAATTATTTACAGAATAGCATTTTACATACACAGTAAGACTTTGAATTAAAATTGCTAAATGAGGATCACACCCATTGTAAGGGTAGGAGATATTCAGACCAACTAAAGTAAAAGGGTGAAAGGGTGAGGAGTAGTCAAAGGAACTCACAATCTAAACCATGAGGGGTCCAGAAGCTATTTGTTTTTCTATGCCATGACATAATGCTTGGTATGTGTTCAATACCAATGCGTTTCCAGACAAAGAATTCTATGACAGATTGTGCTTGGAAATTTTCAACTGATTCTTTAAAGTGGCTCTTTGAATGATTAGTAAAGCAGTTTTCAGACATATTTTCTGCTTTGATTGAGGAAGAAAAGGTGTTCCCAATTGCGATGTTCCTGCACTTGTGATAAAAAGAAAATTGCATGGAAGAATGAAACATGACTGGATTTTTTGACTCTAACAATAATTTGACTCATTGAGTCTCAGTTTCCTCATCTGCAAAATGAGGAGGGTAAACAAAATTACATCTATACCTCGAGTTCTTTCCAAATGCACCACTAGCATGGTAAACTACTTGTGTACTACAAGATCCAGAAACTGATAAAGTGAGAAAATGACCAAATAAAAAGCACACAACCATGTCAGTTTTATTATCCAGAGCACAGTTTTTTAAATGCAATAGATATCCATTAGTGGATCCTGAAATCAAAATAAAGTTAATGTATTCCAACCATCATTTATCAGAAAGAAATGGAATAGAATGGAAAAGATGAGAATGCATGGCAAGAAGTAAGGACAAATACTGTTTCTTGAAGCTATAATTTTGGTGGCTTACATGTTATATATTAATGTGTGTATGTGCTGAGTCATGGTATAAAATATATTTCTTATTCTCCACTGATATCAATAATATTTGTAAGCCATTTATTTAGAGTATCTTTATTTGAGCTAAAGGAGAAAAGAATGTTTTACTCACCAATAGTGGGATCATGGTAATCAGGGAACTGATGGCTAATAAACTGCATTGTCATTGCTGGAAAAAAAATAAATTCAATTTAATAAAAATTCACCAATTCTTCAATATGGTAGTCACCATGGTACTCCCATCAATTTGTAATAGGTTCTAGTGAGCAATTTATTTCTGAGGGTGACTAATTACACAGCATTAACCACAAAAATGATGATAATAAGAGAAAGTTCTATAAGAAAAAAGTGAAAACAATGCCAGAAATAAATATGTCCAAATTTGAAGTGTATTTCAACAAACCTTGCACTGAAGTAAAAATAAGGCTCTTTTAAAAAAATATATTTTTAAATTGATTTCAGAGAGAAAGGAGGGAGGGAGAGAGAAACATCAATGATGAGAGAGAGAGTCATTGATCAACTGCCTCCTGCATGCCCCACACTGGGGATTGACCCTACAACCCAGGCATTTGTCCTGACAGGAACGGACCATGTATGACCTCCTGGTTCATAGGTCAATGCTCAACCACTGAGCCATGTCAGCTGGGAAAAATAAGGCTCTTGATATAATGGGAATATAAACCAGATGTAGAATCTTCTTGGCTTGTTCTGGTTAAACAGTTGGTATTAGTTATTGATCTTTTTACTAAAGATCTTATACATTTTCTGGGACTTAGCTTCCTCATCTTTAAAACAAAAACATCTCTGAAGTCTGTATTAGTTATTTAGTACTAGAGGCCTGGTGCACGAAATTTGTGCATCTGAGGGAGGGGTCCCCTCAGCCCAGCCTGCACCCTCTCCAATCTGGGACCCCTAGGGGGATATCCAACTGCTGGTTGAGGCCCAGGATCAGGCCTCAGCGAGCAGTCGGACATCCCTCTCATAATCCGGGACCACTGGCTCCTAACTGCTCACCTGCCTGCCTGCCTCTTACTGCCCCCACCCCCTGCTGGCCTGGTCACCCCACGCAGCCTGTTGGGTCATCCATTCGTTGTCTCTCACTAACCCCTCTGCTGGCCTGGTCGCCCCATGCAGCCTGATGTTCAGTTGTTTGTCCCTCACTAACCCCCCTGCTGGCTAACATAGATAGATAGATAGATATATAGATAGATAGATAGATAGATAGATAGATAGATGATAGATAGATGGATAGATAGATAGATAGATTATATGAGTTATTATCTCTAGCTGTTCACAGTTGGAAGTGTTTAAGTCCCTTTTATTTTGTCTAATTCATGTTATTTAGAGCATTTTATTAATTTTCATTACTTTTTTGGTATATCCTCTAAATTCTCCACATTCTTCTTAATATATACATTTATGATACATTTTCAATGTTTCTTTTGTAAAGTTCCCTTGTGTAAAATTTCATTACTAGGAGATAAGGGCATTCTGAAGTAAAGAAACAAACTTGGAAAAAAGTTAGTATATAATAGTTCTCTTCCTTTTAGTGTGTGTGTGTGTGTGTGTGTGTGTGTGAGAGAGAAAGAGAGAGAGGAAAGAGAGAGAGAGAGAGAGAGAGAGAGAGAGAGAGAGAGAGAGAGAGAGAGAGAGAGAGAGAGAGAGAGAGAGAGAGAGAGAGAGAGAGAGAGAGAGAGAGAGAGAGAGAGAGAGAGAGAGAGAGAGACTCTCTCCTTAACCAAACTTGTGTCAGGCTCCTCTAAACCTTCCTCTGAACAAGGTCTTGACTTTAGGTTCTGTGTTCATCTCTGCTTCACCCAGTTTAGCAAGAATAACACTGAGTCAGGTTAGAGTGAATTCCCCACACTAGATATCTCATCACCAGTGGTATCATTCCCCAATCTCCCTTTAGTGTCCTCTGTTTACCTGGCCTACCTTCAGGAAGTATCCTACTAAGTCCAATTAACCAGAATGCCCCTATACCTGTTATTTCCTCTAAGTAATTTCCATCCACTAACCCCCAGCCTGCCTCTTGGCTTTCAATTCCCAGTTGTCCCTGCTGCAGTTGGAACTGAGACCAGTTCTAAACTGAGGTCTCTTTCCCCCATTGCAATAGCTCTTATATAAGTATAATTTGAATGTTTTAATTACTGCCCAGCTGTGATTTTCCTTAACAATGTTAGTAATGATCCACATCTCTGCACCAATGTCATACTACTCGATCAACACATTGAAATTCTTGATAGTCATGGACGCTACCAAGAAGGGTTAGAAAACATTGTGTATAATTATGGGCTAAGTTAATTACCATAAGCTTAGGAAAGCATTTGGAAGGCTGAAGAAGTTTGGAACACACTTAAGGAAAATAAATAAGCACTTTACTAACTGATAAATATATTTTACATTAGACTTCAGAATCACACAGCTAATATCAGAAATAAATGAATCAGTCAAAGATCTACCTGTTATACTTATTTATAAGAACACCTAGCATACATTTAGATGATGACTTTGTGCTTTAATGGAAACCTGCTGCTTATTGTATAATTGAAAAAGCCCTTCTATTCTCAAATCTTCTGATCTACCACTGAGACAAAACCAAAGAAGAGAGAGCCAGCTGAGCCTTGTTCCAGAACTTCAAAGATAATTTTAGAAACATTGATTTGTAAGAGTTTCTTTTGTGTTTTTACAAAGTGGATGCCTGATAGGACATCTCAGGACCATTTCTCTTTCCAGAGATATCATGTAAAACAAACCAGTTTTTAAAAATCTCTCCTAAATATCTATAAAGTTAATGATAAGACATCTGCTAAATATGAGCAGCCTAACTGGAGACTAACTTTTATTCATTTGGTGATGTATAGGCTTACATCCTTGGAATTTTTTTTAAAATAAAGCATTTTTTAAGTTTTGCTGAGCACCTCAAAAAGGTATTACAAAAGGTCATACTTGTTTAACCTTTTTAAGTTATAGCAATCAACAGAGTGGAAATCTATGTATAATTTTATAGATTTAAAAATTAATTCTCTACCTAAGAATATGTCTGAAGTGATCGGTAAGATGACTTAAAAAAATTTTAGGTCAACTTTGTGGCCATCACAAAAAATCTGGAGTAAGAAATAGTGATAGGAGTTTTGTCATGCTCCATGCATGTAAATGCTTTTCTTTATGTCTGTTTGTCTTTCATTGTCTTTATGGATACAGAGAAAGTGCAGAGAGAAACACAAGTAGAGAAGGCATTCATAGGTTAGAAGGTAGTCATAGATTTGAGTCATGTACTGTAATTTTAACAAAACTAATTAGGGATGAAAATAAAGGATATTTGGTGGACTCAGCCTCTGCCTTTTCGATTTCTAAAAGTATTACAGTTAGTGGATGACCCTTGTTAACAAACAGGAATACTATTTACCCCAACAGAAATGAGCATTTACTTAACATTTAAGCTGCAGATAATATCAGGAAGAACTTGATGGATTTTATATCAAAGGCCTTTCTCCTTTATTAGTGGCCATACCCTATGTAAATGTAGTGCTTGCCCAGACCTTATAAAATATTCATTAAATGCATACAATAAATAATGGGCAATTGCATCTTCAATGTTCATGCAAAAGTAGTGTTGAGAGATTACATACACTCATTTTTTAAAGCAAACCCATTTTGATTGAACTCTTCTTTTTCATGCATATGCTTTTTTATTTAAATTTCCATTTCATTATTCAGATATTCTGATAATTTACTATTTCATTGTAAAGTTTAATTTAAACCAACTGCTTCTTGTTTTGCATAATTCAGTATTAAACCATCAAATTTACCTATATGAAAAATTTGACAATATTATACATCACTCTCCTTGGAATGTCAGTGGTATTTGTCCAGGAGCTGAGACTTCAGTCATGAAAAAGGAAAATTATAGATAGAAAGGAGTTATTTTCTACACAATTTTTAAAATGTTAAAATATTGTATAAAATCATACTAATTCATTTTTACACTCCTACCCTCCCCTGTCCCCCAAAAGAAAAAGAAGAACTTTGATATTTAAGGAAAGTATTAAACTGAAGTAATCTGGAGAATATACTCTACAAAGAGATAGAGGTTGGCAAGCGATTGCTTTCCCTTTGGGGCTTGAAGGCCTGTCAGTGGAGTAGGACAGATGCGATGTGAGTGTGGTCACTAAGATTTCGTCCCACTCCTCACTTGGTTTGTGGCGGTACCGTGATGAAATTACTTAAACTCTATGTGGGTTCTGTTGTCTGTAAATCAGGAGGAGGAAGGAAAGACAAAGCTGCACTCAGATTAAGCATTCTGCAACACCTCTTCCTTCCTTCACCTCATTATCCTCAATATCTTCACTAATTCATTATCCAATTAGGATCTGTTATCTCTGTTCTAATTCTCTCTTCTCTTTAGTCCTCCTTTCCTATCCACCCTGGATTTCTGGGAGTTTTTCATAACTTTCCAGCCATGACACTTCCAAAGGAAGAGCTTTGCTGGTGCTGTTCCCACTGCTGGAATGCCCTTCCCCCAGATAACTGCCTCTTTCAGAATATTATTTCCATGTGACCTCCTTTGGGAGGTGTTCTTTCATCACTGAATTGTAATTGAAACCTATTCCTCCTCACTAGCACTCCCCATTCCTGTCATTCACTCATTCATTTATTCTTTCCTTCATCTACTCAAAAGCATTTATTATGTGCCAGATCCTCTTTAGGTGCTTAGAACATGCCAGTGAACAAAATGGACCTCTGCCTCTAGATGCTTACATTCTAGAATATGGTGGGAATTCAAGAGGGAAACTCACACACACACACACACACACACACACACACACACACACTCACATACACACACATAATGGACACATATTTATATACACATGCCTGAGTTGTAGGCTCAATCTCTAGTGTGAGGTGTGCAGGAGGCAGCTGATCAATTATTCTTTCTTATCATTGATGTTTCTGTCTCTCTCTCACCTTCTCCCTCCCTCTCTGAAATCAATAAAAATATATATCTTTTAAAAATAGCAGCTTAGATGGTGAAAACCATCATAAAAAAGTAAGATTATTAAAGAATAATTATTAAAAATAAAGAAATGTTACATTAGGTTGAAGTTGTATGGGGAAAAATAAAAAAATATACTATTTTGAGGCAGAATATGAAAAATAGCATATTTTCCACTATCAAAGAACTTATTCATGTAGTTGTTAAAGGATAATATTGAGTATTATGTTACTATGTATTTTATGCCTCAATGAATATATTTATAAAAATATAACATTTTTATTTAAAACAGTATCATTTAAAATAAGCTGAGAATTATATCCTTCAAATGAGTTTAAATTTAGGATGAAATTTTTAGATATCAACCTTATCATGTGTAAGTTGGTTACCCAATCTTTTGAAATTACTTTAAAGAACAATTTAACACAAATGTTTTTAAAACCATGCATTTCCTGGCTGGCATGGTTCAGTGGTTGAGCATCAAATTATGAACCAGGAGGTCATGGTTTGATTCCCCATGCCTGGGTTGTGGGCTTGATCCCCAGTAGGGGGCATGCAGAAGGCAGCCAGTCAGTGATTCTCATTCATCATTGATGTTTTCATCTCTCTCTCCTTCTCCCTTTCTCTCTCTAAAATCAATAAAAATATATTTTTTAAAAAACCCATGCATTAACTTGATCTGAGTTGTAGATCTATCAAGGAAACAAACTGGTGGGGTCATAGGCCTCGAAAACCAGATACTTTCCATTGTGTTACTTGCTTCTTAGTAATTTCTCTTTCTGAACTAAAAATGTGTGCTCTTCATGAATGAAACATGGACAGTTGCTAAATAATAAATAGCATAGAAAAGTGGGAAATATTTATTCCTTCAATTAATAGAGGAATTAATAAATATAATATTATCTCTTGACTTATAATGTAAACTCAGGTAAAAATATTTGATAATGTGTTTTTTTTTCCCCTACCAGCACTAACATTTATAAACATTTTCTAAGATGCATTGAGTGGAGGAGCAGAAATAGTCTCATGAGAAGTTATAGCCTGCGATATTTAGCAAGGAAGGCTCTTCACCTTGTTGAAAACCTTGAGTAAGATGAAGTGGCCCCCAACCTGAATGCTTCCAAATAGAAATGATAAAATCATTTTCAGTTCAAGGTAATAGGGAGGTACTAAGAATGGTGATAGAATGGGATCTTCATGGGATCTTCGCAAAAACATCCGAAGACCCCTCCTTCATTCTTTTTGCAGCTTTTAGTCCTAAATAGGTTGAACTTTTGTGTAGACTGAAAAAATGCTGAATCTGCAATTAGGTCAAAGTAATCCTAATCTCCACTCTAATGCCACCATCCTTTTTTTCTAAGTAATGCATTTCTAACGTGAATGTGGTTCTACTCTATTTTCTCTCGGGACACTGAAGAATCCAGCAATGGTGATTTGGTGGCTTCTAACTCAAAAGTAAAATTCAACTTATTTATGTCAAATGCATGGGGCTCAGCAGCCCAGGCCAAAGCCAAACCTGTGCCTCCAGGACTTGGATTCTCTCCACCCATTATTTTCCTTGAACAGAAACATCATGTGTAGATATAGGAAGAGGCTGGTTTAAAAAAGGGTTGAGACTTGAGGGCTGAGAGATAGATCAGAAAATGGCGCTGCTTTTTTGGAGGAATGGCGCTAGACCAGGGAGGAGGATGGAAAACGCAATGCTCACAGCTCTCCATTAGTTGAGGGTTTTCTTTCCTCTTTTTCTCCCCATAAACCCTCTGCTAACAGAAAGAAATGATGCTTTCTAGGACATTAAAAATTCTATTCTTCTTCACCGAATGATTTCAAGGATGATTGATGGGACACAAAAAGAAATGAAGGATATTAAAACTCAATATTACCAGTCATTACTTATTTGCTCTTTGTTGACAGTTTATTTTGTACTCAATGAAACAAAGAAGAAAAATAGATATTTTCACCAATAATTTCTCAAGTATTTTATCATTTAGGATAAAATCCACCTCCCTAGGTAAATAAAACACTGTTGATACTCTGCAAACATTTCCTACCGTAGGTAAATATATCTTTTTCTTTATCTCCCCTTTTAGAGTATAATAATTAATGAAGCCAATTACTGGCATCTCATTCATGTGAATGGCTGATGATAACCAGAAAGAGTCCCAAAGTGCTTAATTTTAGAATGTATTTAATTTGCCAGGGAAGTTGTAATAGACATGGATCTTTAGTCTGTATCAGAATTTATATTCTTATTCTTTTCTGAGACAGCTATCCCAAAATATGATACAATATGATTATTCTAAGCTGAACAAATTTGAAAAATGGCTTGTGGGAAGGACTGAATTCTGCAGACTCACCTAAGGCAGGTCAGAAGACCCTCATGTGAGAGCTGCCCTCTCTATGCACCTTGGAAAGGAGCACCTTTATGTTCAAAGAGGGATGCTGAGAGGAATATGAATAATCAGGCCTTACTGAGCACCCTAGCTACTAGTTTACTACCCTTATCTCATATTCTTTTTTCATATCACATCTTCCATGACTTTTCACACTTCATCAAAACTACTATAAAAATAACAAGACTTAACCACATCTTCAGGTCTTCATTTCGTTGTGAAGGTTCCCAAACCAAAAGGCCAGTGAAGGACATGAACAGTGTTCTGCTCCATTAAATCTCTTCTATCCTGTTTGGTATTTCCCATTTAGGGCCTTGTGCCTTGAGTGATTCTGGATTCTTGGATGCTCTAAAATTATTCAACTAAATGTATGGTGAATTGGGGGGAAAATGTTTGAATCTAGAATATACAGCCTGATTAATTGGTTAGGGTTGTGTTCTGTCATTTGTTATTCTAATACAGACTACTAATATAGCAGTCCAGCTCTCTGGAGTGAGTGTAAATTGAATTATAAAGAGATAACTGGAAAACCATCATTGACATACATGATGACAGTAAATGTATTTCCCATTTAGGGCCTTGTGCCTTGAGTGATGACAGTAAATCCTGGCATGTGAAATAATAAAGACAGTCTGTACTTCCCTTTCATAAACAATGGCACAGTATAAGCTACCTGGAATTTGTCCAGGGTTTGATAGAAAGATCATTTAGAAAGAGCTGAGTTATCATAACAGCTGATACTAGCTCATTAAATTAATTCAGACAAATCACAATAATACTTCTAGTTCAATTTTCTTAACTTTAAAACCACAATGGCTGTACTAGATATATTTGTTTATTCTTCTGTACTTTTATTTAACAAGCAATTGCACTGCAGTTAAGTACTGGGACAAAGTTGAAATAGGTAAACTCTATTTTCAAGGATCTCACAGTTGAGTGATGAAAACTAAATGTTATGATAGTTAATCATGAGTATTTTTCCAAGAAGGCAATCCCGATCCTTGAATAGTAAAAGTACGTTAATAATGCCCATGGGGTTGGAGGCAGTGGAGACTTCCAGGCAAAGGTAACAGCATGCTCCCAAGTTGCACAGGCTCAGGCAACATACTACATTTGGGAATTTCTACTAATCCAGTGTAGGTGGAGAGCAGGGTGTGGAAGGCCCAAAGGATGGATGAAGAGAAAGGCCAAGGTCATATTACCAATGGCCCATTTTGCATTCTAAACATTTAAAATTTTCTCATGGATAATCATGAAAGGATTTTTTAGAGGGAAGTGATATATTCAGAACTTCACTTAAAAAAAATCCACTGGCAGAAATGAAGCAATAGACATGAAGTGGCATTACTGCATGCAAAGATACCTGGTAGGAAACTACTGTGGGAAGGCTAGGCATGAAGCAACAAAGGCTTCACATAAGACTCCAGCAGCAGGGGTTTGAAGGGACAAATAGAATTGCTAAATACTATAGAAAGAGAATTTGTTTGAATGATAGACCGATTAAACATACCTGGAAGAGTTATTTTTCTGGATGAATGGGGCAGTGCCCTTTGCTGAGAAACAGTAAGCGGAATAGGTTGGAAAATCTAATGCATTTCCATATAGGATAAGTCCAGTTTAAGGTTCCTGTGGGCATCCATTCAAAAATTGGACATATGGGTCTAGAAATCAGGAGAATCCCTTATTTGTCTTTTAAACAAATATTATAACTCAATTTACAAAAAAAAAATAATTAAGAAAAACACTTTAGTGTTAACTGTGTGCTAAGCATTAGTGTAAATCTGAATAATTGAACAAATGAATATCATTTAATTATTTGCTATATAGATTATTCTTTCTTTGAAGTAGCTCATTAACTCCGAAGGAACATAAGCTTTGTTGTCTAATAATTAAACCACAACATAGTAAATCAGAAATCCTCAAGGAAATTATCAATTTTTGTATCATATGTTAGGATACCCTTTAATTACCTTTTTCCAGATGAAATTTGTATGTTTTCAAGCTACCGTTTCCTTTAGCTTCCTCTGTTTTCCACTCCCTATCTTTTTGTGTGGTATTTTAGATTACTCCAAGACTGCTCACATCCTGTGTGACACAGAGACAGAAAGACTTCCCAGGGCTCTACCAAAGTTTTATAAGCCAAATATTGCCAGACAGTAAGCCTTCTGGACAATGACACTCTTCTCCCATGAAATTTATCTTCAGCTTTTTCTCCTTTTACTGCCATTGCCATTTTGTGCAACAATGGCTAATAAATAACAATCAAGTTCTTTTTCCTTCTCATAATGTCAAACTTTAATTACTGCATTAACTTTTATTACATATGTAATATAAAAAAGTTAAATAGTACCATTGATAGATGTGAAAAATATGCAAACCTAAATCATTAAAAAATATGGGTGCTCTAAGAAATTTAATCAAGATTATGTAAAAGAATAAAGAGCCATGTATGGGAATGATTTATTACTTGAACTTATTTGTTTCTATTATAATATCCATCATGATTCATATGTTGTAAAAATCTAATTTGAAAACAGATAATACTATTTCCTAACTCTAACTTCCTGAATCTTTCATGGAATTTATCCTATAATCACCCACATAAGACTCTACTTTCCATTGCTTATAGGATTAATTCCAATTCCATATACTTTGATGCTCAAAAATTCTTCCTACTCTGTTAGAATGAATTTTGGAGTTCATAAAACTGAACCCCAGTGGTGATCTCCATTTCAACCTATCCCTTCCCACAACTTTGAGGCCTCAGCCCTGTCTCTTACTTGCTTGTTTCCTTCTCTGCCAACCCTGAACAACACTTAGCTCAGTTTTTCTTCTCTGAGAACTTCCCTAATCCTTCCAATCTTTAGTAATTTTAATTCCCTTCAGAACTTATTTTCTGTCTCCCTTCTCACTTTCTTCACATACATATATCTGTGTGTCCCTAAGTCTGTGGAGAAGAGGGTAGATAAAGTGGCCAGAGTGAGCAGAAGTTAACAGTTATATATTGCCTACCAGTTCCAGGCACAGCACATGTTTTCTCAAATCTCAGTACTACTTTTAGATAGATATTATTATTGTGGATGATTAAATAAGACATAGAGAGGTTTTACTAGTAATTCCTTGTCAACATCCCCCACCCCCAGAGCTTTCAATGGGGAGCTGGACTTGAATCCATTGCTGCCTGATTTGTCCTCCTCCTTGGACCCATGGCCACAGGACAGTGGGAGGGGCTTCAAAATCAGGTGCTGGGGTTTACCTTGAAGTGCTGCTCCTCATTAGCTGTGTGGACTCTTTATTAAACATGCTTTAATTTCTCTGCTCAAGATTTCACACGCCTTATTACAGGTGGGGTTCTTAGTGTTAGAGCAAGAACCCCAAGCCATGGTACACTTATTCTCACTTTATAAATAAGAAAACGGAAGCACGGAAGCACAGGGAGTTTAGGGAACTTGCCCAAGGTCCTAAGAGGCAACTGGACTCCACTTCCTGACTGCCTAAACCTGCACTCTGAGTCAATATGCTGATCACTATGCCTCTATGAGAATCTACCAGAACCTCTTAAGCAGTGAAGTTTCCTTATGTATAAAATAAATATAGGATTGATTTGAGGATTAAATAGGATTATAAGGAAACACTAAGCATAATGACTTGCACATAGCAGTAACTAGATAAGTAATGTTTGTTATTATTTTCATTATTAGACTGTACTGTCTGGAGGGCTGGGGGCAGGAATTAGATATTTTTATCTCACTGAAAAGTGGCTCTGTGCACATAATTACTGCTTCATAAATACTTTTTTATTTCATTATTTTATATGTGGTTGTTTTGAAAGATGGTGAGGAGAGAAAAAAAGACAGGGTGTTGTCAAATATTAGCAAGTAGCTATGTCTAGAATTTATAATAATAAAAACATAATATGCAAATCAACCCAACAGCAGAACAGCATAATGACCATCCGGATAACCTTCCGGACCAAGCCGTGGCTGTGAGGGCCTACTCTTGCACGAATTTTGTGCATCGGGTCTCTACTTAAATTATATTAGGTTTAAACCACAGAAAATAATGGAGTCTTGTTTTATGCTACCAGATGAAATCAGAGATCCTTGTGGGAGAAATTTCCTCCTTGGATCTTATATGCATTTAATAGCAGACACCATCAATATAATCTACCTCAGATTCTGAGTACTTGCTTTACTGGTATTTGCCTATAACACAGCAATCTAAATGTATTATGGAGTCTGTTGGATCATCTTCTATCATTCCTCCCTTTAGTACACTGATATCCATATGCGACCGCAGCAGAACACCTGTGGCATACATTGGGTTTGTGAAACTCTTTGACTAGTTGTAATTCTATACCAGGAAAAGCTGTGGAGTTAGTCTTTTGTTGAAAGTTAGTTTTCCTTTGTCCCCAGCTCCAATCTGCCTCTAAATATGTGTGTGTGACTGCAAAGATAACAAGATAACAAGATTAGAGTATGCAGCTGGGTCAGCATTCAAATGCCCCTCTCTTAATATATGGAAGACCTGAATGGGGGCTGGATGAAGACATCACCCATCTGAGGACACAAAGAATTTCAGGATGAGTTCCAATGGTGTCCCTTTGAGGCAATTTATAAATGTGTTACAAATAACATTAGGAAGAGTGCTGTATCTCAGAAAGAGGACTAATGTCTAATTCCTGGAAGCTAACTCGATAATGTCAAGCAACATGTTTTTAAAAAGGATATAATAAATAAAAGTGGTCTATATGGAATCAAGAGCGTTAATTGAAAAGTAATTACATGCCAGGTTTAATTCAGCAATGATGAAGGAGATATAAATGATATCTGAAAAATTAGTATTTTAGTCATCAAAAGTCAGATTCTGAATAAAAAATTTTCCACAGCCTTCTTTAATTCCTTATCCCTGGTTCCATGTTCTAAAACTTGCCCGCTTTCCTATTCTATTTGCTGGTACCTTGATAATTGAAAGTTTTCTTGGAATAGCAGAAAAGAAGTTTCTGGTCATTTGAAAAAGAATAACTCTCTTTGTAATTGGCCCTTCTGCTTCTTAAATTATTCTTTCTACACAGACAATTTGATTAGGGTAAATTAGTTTCAGGATTTATTATTCCCATGGTGCACTCATAAAAGTTTGTGTCTGAATCTGAAAAGCAAAGATCTTGAACCTGTCGAGATGGCCCCATGGTGATATTTATAGCTTTCAGCCAGTGCTCACCCCTCCACACTTGTGAAATCAGCCAGGGGCTGATATATTGTTATTTTGAAAAGTTCTTCAGTTGATTCTGATGGGGCATTTGCTATGACTTCTGAAATACAATAATGCCATGTTTAAGAGAGAAGGGCAGCCTGATCAATTAAGGATCGCTTCTCAATTGCTTACATGAGTAAATTCAAAAATAAAGAGACATATTCTTCCTACAAAAAAAAAAAAAAAAAAAGCTGTGCAAGCAGCATCATTCCTTCTGTCCTCCCCACTGAGCCACATCCATGCCCATGTCCCCTGCGAGAGCTTGATGGATGCCTGGTGAGGAAAACAATGGACTAGGACACACAGATGGAAATTATAGTGGTGGGTGCTTGACAACTCTGCCTCAGAGACTAGACCGAAAGGAGATTAAGGAGATTAGTTTTTCCACTTTAAGTGTATCTCCCTTTAAGCCAGAAGAGGGTGCCCCTGGGTCCTCCCAGTTGTTTGGGTCCTCCAGAAAGTAATAAAATGATTACATCAGATAGAATTATCCTTATCCACAACTGGGAAGATGCACGCTACATTGTTTTTGTAGCTCCTTTAGTAGAAGCGATGTAATGTAGGATGAAGCACAAAGTGAATGTCCAGTTCTCATATTGAATAAGTGACATTGTCTAGTACCAGGGGCAGCACTACAGGGCAGGGTAAGAGGTCTTTTTCACATGTTGTTGGGCTATGAGGGAAGAATTTGCATTAAGAGGAGCATAAAAGTTCACAGGCAAACTATGGGTCTACTAAACGAGGATATGAGTACAGAGAAGTAAGATAAGGGAGCCCCGGGCAGGCAGATTCTCCAGATACCAGCTAACAGATCTTAAAGTTTATAGATCAGCAAAACAACCTAAAAATTAGGATTCAGTCAAAATGGATTCCGTACTTATAGCCCTCGGCTGATCTCTGAATTTTGTTGGTTTCCTTGGTGTGTATGGGTAATCTAGTGGAGGTAAATGTTTATTTAGAGACAGAGTCTAAGCTTGGTTGCAAAACAGAGAATTAAATGAGGACATGTAAACAACAGGCTTATATCTGTTCACAGTGGACACTCAATAACTCACTGTTATTATTACACATGGAGAAGCCTAAACCTATCAGGAGTTTCTCGCACGGTGATATATTTAATGGTACAAATAAGTGTTTATACTTTATAATTTAATGGTAAGGACAAAAGCTACTGAAAGATGACTCAAGCTCTCTGTAAAGCTCAGCCTTCACCATGAAACCCATCAATATCACAGCACACTAACTCTGAACACCAACAAAAGCAATATTCCTCCCAAGACTGTAGAGACACTGTCATCAAAGTTAATAAACATTTATGATGAAAGATTATTGGGAAGCTTCCCAGATCTGTGTCCTCCCAGGGCAATATGTACTTACAGGAACTGTGCTTTAAAGGTATCTCCATCACCCATCATCTTTTGGGTTGAGAAATGACCAATAGGGGACAGTGTAAGTGGTGGCACTTATGAAACAAGAAGTCGCACTTGACAGACATTTTATTACTCTTGAAACATATTGAAGAAATAAATCATGAGAGTAATAAAGAATTTAGATTTTGAAACCCCAGTCTTGGGAACCCAAACTCAATAGAGACGAGGAAGATGGATTCTATGCACAGAACACATCCGGATTGCTCTGGGCATCAGTAAGGACCTCAGCAATCATGGGTCCCCTAGGCGTTGCCAGGAGGAATGACAGGGACAATAGATTTTGACTGTTACGATCTTTGAGTCACCTTTAGCAAACAAAGGTACCTCCCTGTTTCATTATTTTTACCTTCTGATACCTGAAATGTCCAAAATAACTTTTATTTCATTATAGTCATGAAGTGTTGCTTTCGAATTGTCTGAGTGTTGAAAGAAAAATTCCTTATTCGTGTTTTTATGATGGAGGGTGTATAAATGCAGGGTGCCAGTAGAGACTTTCTGGATGTGATACATTGTTACCTATTTATTAAGGCAGGTAGGATTGCTAACAAAATGAAATGCTTATTCATATTTATTGTATCTAGATTTTTTTGCCTCCTCTTGTTCCCCAATATATTGTTCTAATCATCACATCTTTTTGCTGCCCGCTTTTATACCACGATCTAACTTATTGTTTGAGTTAAATCACACCAGGCTCTAGCCTTCTGCTTTCCCAATGTGAAGCACTATATATAAAATGAGTTACTGCAAATAAGACAAGGCCAGTGCCATAAACCTGTCAACCTCATCTCCAGGATTTCCCTTCCAAATAGCACCACACATGTTCTTGATATTACTTCACATTGAAAAAGGACAAGCCTCTATTAAAGTGAGGCATTTATGAATCTCGTGTTGTAACACATTCTCCATAATGTAAAGGAGTTGGGAGCATTTAGCATGGATCATTTTGAAATGGCTTTGGTGGGGAGTCATCCTGTGTGTGCATTAAACTGGCATTCGCTATTTAGTTCGTGTGAAAAACAGAAGGCATTTCAGTTTGGGTTTAAGATTTGGTGATAGCAATCCTCCGTTTTCCACAATCCACCAAGAACATCAAACAACCAGAGAGCAGCAGATGTTGATATTTTCTCTAGCCATGGAGCCCGCCCAAAGGATTGACACTTCGTTTTTGTGTACCATCTAAAGCAGAGCCAGATGCAGCAAATGGCTTCAGCCAAGAAATTAGAATTAAATCAGAAGCCAAATATCCTTAGGAGGATTTGGGTGTGTTCTGCCTGGGGAACACAAAATACAATATTGGACTTTCTGAGTTGGTATGAGAAGGGGACCCATACAATGAACAAACAAAGCTAACTGGAAGCACAGCAGGACGATTTTATTTTTAGTATGGCATTGAGAGTTTATTATACCTAAATCAAAGTGGCAATTATGCTGAGAAAACAAATGAAGTGGGTAGTGATTTAGGAGTCAAGTACTTTGCTGACATGCTAGAGGATTTAGAATCACAAACCTGGTTGTAATTGTGTTGATAGTAATGTTGAAAATTTTTTTTCTCTATGTATTTTAGATAATAATTACTTGAATGTATGTGACAGAAAATTTACCTTTGCACGTACAGAAGGAAGAGTCAAAGAAGTGTCCAACACGAGAGGCCCCACTGTGAATCATCAGGCTCAGAAATTAAGCTTCCATATTACCTGGCTACTCGAAGAGTGGCCCAGCTTTGGATTCATCCTGTTAGAAATGCAGACACTAAGGCTCCACCCAGACTGACTGGATTAGAATTGCATTTTAACAAGATTTCTGAGTGATTTATATGCACTTAAAGTTTGAGAGGCACTATTCAATAACACTAAAAAAGATTTGCTGCAACCATGTTTGTGTACATGAGTGTACAGGACACATACACAAGAATCACACTATCCTTGAAAATCATAGTTTATAAAAAATGCTTTTCCATGTTCAACACCTTGCAGCCAATGACTATTACTGTTTCCTGTCTCTGCTACTCAGAAACCAATTGCCCCCCACCTTCAACATGACAGCTCATCCCTCCTAGACTCCCTCCAAGGGAAAGATTCCACAGGGACCACAGGCTGGAGGAATGTGTGGGAATAAAGTGTTTTCTCTATATTTTTTCCAATGAGGGATGCTATGACACCTTTCTTGAGATAAGAGGAATTGCAGCCTTAACCAGTTTGGCTCAGTGGATAGAGAGCTGGCCTGCAGACTGAAGAGTCCCAGGTTCAATTCCAGTCAAGGGCATGTACCTTGGTTGTGGGCACATCCCCAGTAGGGGGTGTGCAGGAGGCAGCTGATCGATGTGTCTAACTCTCTATCCCTCTTCCTTCCTCTCTGTAAAAATCAACAAAATATATTTTTTAAAAAAAATAACAGGAATTGCAAAGATTTACTGAGCCCCTACATGTGCAAACTCCCCTTGCAAGGGTTAAATATGCATCATCTCATTTATCCTCCTAAGGACACTATGGTGCAGGTATGCTTATGCCCCTGATTTACAGATGTCCATAGCAAGTTTCAAAAACTTTGATTACCTAAGGTCAAACAGGTAGCACATGGAAGTGTGAGGGTTTATTCATATAACCACTAGGTTATTCTTATTTGGGGTAAAGTCGCCCAGTTATAGGGACCTGTCACTAATTCAAGCTTGAGCACTATTAGGATTTAATAGTGATTATTATAGACAAGATATATATCATACTTTGGGCTAAGAGAGCATCACTGGGTTAGAAATAGGACCTCAACAGAAGTAGGAGAGCCCACTGTCCTCTCAGCTTATCCAAATCAATCCGATTTTTGCACTTATATGACGTTCTCTTAAACAGATGGCCAGCTATTCCAACCCCTTTTGAACATCTGTGAAAACTCATTGGACTCAAATAATTTTGACTACTTACTAACTTTGTTCTATTACCATGCAATTTTTTCAGCTATTCTATGAGCTTCTTGTAGGGGTGGACACCACATAGACCTTTGTCTTTTATCCCAGAGAGTAGATGGCGTTGTGCCCTGACTTTAGCTTTTAACATGCTTAAGGATCAATTGACTAGCAGGCTCTGGGCAAACTTTGATACTGAGGGGTTCCATGATGTCGGTCCAGGGATTTAAATATTTATGTCAAGTGGTAGGTAAGCCACAGGAGCCCCTCCTGAGAGGCTAAGGGGCTATCTCAGAGATGCTCCAGGGAGTTTGCGTCAGAGACAGGACTAACCCAAGGTCTTCATTCCTTTTGTTAACTGAACTTTATCCATGGAAATATAGAATGTTATGACAGTAACTGGGAGGGAAACATCAGGAGGTACATTTTAGAGGGCAATAGTCTTAGGGTAGAGAATACTTTAGAGAGAATAGCATCCAACTCTCTTAATCTGAAATCAGGATTTGCAAAGAGTGAGTGAATTGCCCAAGTTAGCACCACAAAACTCAGACTAGAATCAAGTCTGATACCCTGATACCCATCTGATATTATCCCCCCACCTGATGCTATATCCATAGTCCAGCACATTTACCATTTTACTGAGTGGTTGAACTTCTCCGTCAGAGAGGAGTCTGAATGCCACTAATCTCTTTTAATGAGGCACTTGATTCCAATCCTCATGATATAGTGATGCTAATGCCAGAATAATCAGCAGATAAAATCGTGCCTGTAGTTGAGTGCCCAAGTGATTGGCAATAGGATCAGCAGATGCTTTGAGAGAAGTGGTGACCCCTCAGTATTATTCCAGAGAATATTCGGTATAGCTTCCACGGACAGAGCTAGATCCAATCACTCGATTGATGCCAAGGACACTAACTCCATGGAGAAAAGGATGAGTAAATGCGTGAGCTTTATAAATATGATCATATATTAATTGGATGAAATGCACCCAAGGCATTCAGCAGAAAATAAGCAAGTGAACTAAAAACAAATGGTCACAGAATGTCTCTGTGTATTTATAGTAGGAAAAGAAGCCTGTGAGTTTTAGATTGGCAATCAAAATCTGTCCTTATTTGGCTCTGTCCTACATATAAAGCAAGCATCCCACACCACTGCAACATGAGGAAAGCATAATTAATCCCCACATGACCTTAAAGGAGTGTGGTAAAAAACAGACGCCAAAGATTTTTTTTAATAATTATAGCAACTAAATATTTGATTATAGCATACTCTATAGCAAGTGCTTCCCACACACTCATTTAAATTATTATAGCATCCCTGTGACCAAGATATTATAATCCTCACTTTATGTAGGAAAAAACTGAAGCTCAAAGATACCATAAATAGCAAACATCACATAGTTGATAAGTGATTGAGACAGAATTTGATCTCAAGTTTACTGGATTCCAAAATCGGCCCTTTCAACCATTCTATAAAGGTTTATTTCCTGGCTCTCTCAGGCATTTTTTTTTATTATTTTTTCATAATGATAACTTTGCAACTCTAGTAATTAGATTCATGAGAGAAAATAGCCCACAAAATAGGCTACTGTCTCTCAATCCTTTGAAACTATCAAGCTGTTTTTGTTCCATATATAAATTTATTCACAAAAAAATCAGGATCTTCTTGTCCATGACAGAAAAATAATAAGCATGGGAGACCTGACTCTTGTCAGAGTGCTGTATCCTACAGGGAAGGCAATGTGTTTTAATGATTTATATATAGCTGTTCAGATACTGGGAACATGGATGGATAAAAATTATTAAAGAATTGTAGTTATATTATTTATTACTATTAAAATTTATTTTGCTGCATGATGTATTGTGGAATCCCCCACACTATTCCTTCAAGAAATTTGAGAGTAAACATATATATTGGCTTCAACATATAGAAGAGGAAATACCTAAAGATAGCTCTGTCCTAATTATAAATAAATATATCACCTTCCCTTCTCCCTATGTTCTACATGACTATGTATATCCTATGATATAGTCTACAATCCTCAGTGGTTGAAGAGATTGTGCTGAGCCTTTTATTTGTAGTTTATAACATGGGAATTATGAATCCTAATATTTTATTGCAAATAAATATTGAATTATAACATTTAGTATGCATTTTCAAAGTGTGTACATAGCCCTAGAAACTTGTAAAAAGCCACCCACGGTTCCCATGAGGACCATTAAATTAATGGGCTCCATAACATCAAGATCATTAGCTATCTTCTTCAACGGAATAGACTTTCTAGAATAGCACTGGAAAAAGTTAATACATTTTTGAGAAATATTCATCTTCTTTGACAGACTGGAATGACTACATGCTTAAATATGGGCTAGTGAAGCTGTATCCATTGGGTGCATGAAAAGAAAAATCCAGCCAAAACCGGTTTGGCTCAGTGGATAGAGCATCGGCCTGCGGACTGAGGGGTCCCAGGTTTGATTCCGGTCAAGGGCATGTACCTGGGTTGCGGGCACATCCCCAGTGGGAGATGTGCAGGAGGCAGCTGATCGATGTTTCTCTCTCATCGATGTTTCTAACTCTCTATCTCTCTCCCTTCCTCTCTGTAGAAAATCAATAAAATATATTTAAAAAAAAAAAAAAAAGAAAAGGAAAATCCAATTCTGACATGCCTGTTTTGGGATTCAGATTGGCATATAAAGCCACGAGTAGACAAAGACATCCTAAGGCAAATATGATGTAGATAACTTGGAGACTGTGTGGCAGCCAAGATAAATGGACTTTATTAAGAATAACTTAAAAACTTGTAGTTATTTTTTAAAGGGAAATACTTGTAACATGCTGAAGCTACGGGCATATTAAAGAGATAGCACTGGCAGCAGCTACATATATTTTTAAAGTAAAAACAAGAGCAAGAAGGTTAAATCATAGAAGGTCAGATTTAAGTCAAACCTGGAACATCCCTTTCTTTAAAAAATTTCAGTAAGTCCTACTAGTAGATTTGAGTAAAAAGAAAGATAATATATTTTATAAATTTTTATAAATTTTAGGATGGAATAATCATACTGTACAATCTCTCAGGGGAAGAGACTGGTTTTAAATAAGTCACCATACATGTGTTTGGAACTTTTATTCCCAACCAGGCATCAAAAGCACAAAGTTTATTCCCTCAGCCTGTCCAGACCAATCCTGATGGACTTTCTTGGCTCCATTGGTGACCCTTGGGGTTGAAGAAGTAGCCAACTTCTTTTGGTTTATAAGCAGGGAACAAAAACACAAGACCCTGCATTATAGAGAACATGGCAATTGTGTAAGAAATGATGTGGGGATATCAGTAACTCTAAGCACATTTGATAAAGTCATTTAATTTCCTTCCTTTTTAAAAATTGATTTAAGCTTTGTTGGAGAAATTTTACGACCACTTCTTTAGAAATATGTCCCAATCAGGGATCCAAACCAAAGTCTTTAAGTTCAATTTCACTCCTAATTTTTTTCAATGTTTTATAGTGTGGTTTGTCTGGCAATATTAAGGTAAAACGGTAAAATTTTCAAGTGACAGCTTAGAAAATTACAAATAATGAGGACTAAAACAGCTTTTATCAAAATCAAGAATTAGAGACTTCTTTCGATTTGTTGCGGAACAGGCAGCCTGGCGCGTTGTGTTAAAAATAAAAAGTGAGCCATGAGAATGATGATGGAAATGTCTATTAAGAACCTGCAAGAGCTGGGAGTTGCTATTGGTGAAAATCACAGGGCGGAGTGAGGCCTCACCCAGGTACCAAGTCCTCAAAACAAAATTCCAATGTCTTACAATGGAAAGCATCTTAATAAGACTTCAACTACTTACTTACAGATGAAAAAAATACCATGTCCAGAGAAGTGAAGAGATTTGATTAGAGACACACAAGCTAAGCAATGGTAGTGCTGGAAGCAGACACAGGATTTCACAACTTCCCAAACATTCAAGCAACAGACTTTTCTGTTAGATTAATGGACGGATACCCAAAAAGATGGTCCTAAATTTCAGAAATGAGTGATATTCAATCTTGAATTTTGTAGAAGGGAGTAGATTAAAGCAGAGGTAATGCTGGCAGCTTCCCAACTCCAGAAATCTCAACTCAACATTAGGTCATATAGCAGAATACATAATAAACTAATAAAAACATTTGCTAAGCATTGGTTTCAAGTTAGAGTAATGCATGGCCTTTTCAGAAGAGAGTTAAGTGCATTTATTATTGGTGAATAGCTTATTCCCCTGACTGCAGTAGCTTGAAGTAATGTACATTTTAGAGGTGACAAATCTCTTTTTACATCCTATTACTAAGCAATGCACATTTCACTCAGGAAAACATGGGAATTAAATAAAGAGATGCAATTTCAGACAGAACACAGTACTTGAGATCAGTAGATACCAGGCAGGTCTCCATAAAACATTTAAAGAACACTAGAGCAGTGTGATTTCCAGAGACATTTTTCTTCTGGTATCATGTGATGTATTTTAATGCAGAAATGCTTTTTACAATAAATTTCTGAAAGAACAATAAGGACCCTTTAAAAAATCACAATCAAAGAATCTAATTCTAATGCTCACTGAGGTAACTGGCTACATGTCACTGTAACTACAACTTAACCAACATTTTCCCATTCTATAATCCTCACAATAAAAATTCAAATAGAATTATTTTATTGTGAGTTAGGAGGTTCTACTGAGTTTCTTCATCTTGGGCTCTGCCGTGCCCTACTCTCACCTTTGCTGAGCATGTATAGTAAATCACAGGATGGAAACATCTATCATCTTAAATAGACATCTTTCTGCTTTTGCTGTATTTCTCTGTGCTTTTTTTGAGTTAATTTGAGTCAGTATAAGTTTCTGGGCTGCAGAGGAAGCATCTTCAATCATGTGTATGTACACAGATACTTTAACAGCAATTAAAGTGGTTTATCATCTTTAGTCACTTGAGTGAATAATACTCCTATCCCTGCCCACCCACCATGCCGGGAGCCAGTCCATCCTTGCTGTTTCAAAGGACCTGGCATATATGGCATACTGTTCTTAATATATTTGCTCACCTTCTTGGCACTATGTGTTTTAACCAAGGTCACCTCTCCGAGAAAGGTTGTTTCCCAGGTAGAGATTTTCCCCTGAAGTTAGGGAGGGAATAAAACCCCTTCACTAAGTGGACAGACCCCGCCTACAGGAATTGGCTGGAGATCCTAGACAGAACTTGGCTGGAGATGCTGGCTACAGAACCTGGCTGAAGACCCTAGCAAGAGAACATGGCCAGAGAACCTGGCGACTGAACCTGGCTGGAGAACCTAGCGAGAGAACATGGCTACAGAACCTGGCTGGAGAACCTGGAGAGTGTGGCTGGAAAACCTAGCAAGAGAACATGGACACAGAACTTGACTGGAGATTGTGGCTAGAGATACTGGCAAGGCTGCTGATCAACTGAACGCTGTCTCCGTGTCATTCCTTCTTCGCCGACTCCGTCCACACCGTTGGGGACCCCTGGACCTGCTGGGGTTGGACCCCAGCACCACCACACCTTTTGATAAAAATGTGGAAGATATGAGACAGGTACACTTTCATGCTATTAGGAATTTTATGGTCAGTAACAGAAGAGGGATAAAGAAAATAGAACTAGGTGACTTCAAGTTACGACAATGATGGAAGGTTTATAGAGACTGTAGCATTTGAGTGAGGAAATAAACAATAAATAAAATTCAGAAAGGCAGAAATGGCAGGTGGAAAATCTTTGAAATATGTAGATTATGGCTAATCCAAAATATGGAGTTGAGATAGAAAAAACAACAACATGGTGAGTGGATGTTTAGTGCGTAGCATTTATGTTTAGAGTGTAAAATTATGTTCAAATCAATTGAGCACTTTAATTATAAGACAATGGATTTTAATTTATACTCATACTTCTCAAATTTAAGACCTTGTGGGTCTCCAATAAAATATGTCAATTGTGTCATGGACATAGGTTCCGGCTGAATTAAAAACTGAGGGTAGCTATCTAAGTGATCACTTGGTGCATCATTGTTATGAAAAGGTATGCACACAAACTGAAACCAAGTGGCAAGTCTAGGTTAGAAAGTGGCTGTTATGAATGATCCAGAATATGCTTATATTGACTTATGAATTGCTATTTAAATACATTCAAAATTACAGATGAAAAATTCATACCCTGATAGCAAGGATCTATAAACTCCAGTTTAAGAGGCACTGTCTCCTAGTCATGTAGTGCTGTTAGAGTTTAAAGGAACAATAAACTTGACACTTTAGAAGAAATATTTTACATAATTTAACCTTAAGAGACACTGGGGAACTTTGGAAATATCTTGTTCATTAAATGATTCTATTAACTAACACTTAGCTAAGCCCCTACATTCCACCTAAGTGCTAGGTATCAAAGAAACAAACATGAATACATGGTTCTGACATAAAGAAGCTCATGGTCCAGTAGAGGGGAAAGTCCTCCTGATGTATAAAAATGATAAATATGGCGATGCAATGGTAGAGAGATTGATAAAGGTGTGCAATTTAACCCAGCTTGGAGGCCAGAGGAGACTCAATGATTAGGCCACGTGTTAAACAGTAAATTGGAACTGTGTTTAAGTTTGATCATGCGTGTATATAGGGAGGGGCAGGGGTGGAGCTTTTAAAGAAAAGAGAACAGCATGAATAAATGTTCCTTTGATGTTGCTAACATGAAAAGTTTGCAGCAAGGATGTTAGGAAATGAAACTGGAAAGGTAGGCAGCAGCTAGATCCTGTTATTATAGTAATTTGGTGTTAAGGAACCGGCTTTATCTTTAAGTCATAGAGACCTCTTGGAGCATAAGAAGCAAAGAATGACATATTGACTTGGTATTTTAGTAAGATAACTCTGAGGAAGAGAAGAACAGAGAGGGCAGATAGAAAATTATTATAATATTACTCAAGTGATGATGTGTCCCTGGGCTGGAACACTGGTTACAGCATTAGATAACAGAAGGATAAAAACTATAATCATGACTCCAGGTGGGTCATGATTGAAAGGCAGACATCAAGGATAAACTGATTTTCCAGCTTGGGGATAGCTATCAATTGAGAATGATAAGCGAAAACAGGGAAGTGAAAATGATGACATTGGTTTTTGACCTGTTGAGAGTATAGGGCCTGTGGGATATTCAGTTACAGATTCTCTGAGCAGATGGATACATCGATCTGAAACTTGGGAAAATGCTATGACCTAACAATACAGTTTCATAATTCAATAACTTAATAGTTGAATAGTTTGATGACTATGTTTAAGATGGGTACAAAGATACAACTTTTTAAGCAATTATAGGAGGTCGGGTTCTTTGCAAAGTCATTTAAATAAATTATTTCTTATAAGTCTTACAACAAATCTATTGAGCAGGTTACTTGTTAAATCCCCATTTTGCAGATGAGTACATTGAGGACTGATCAAGAAGTGAATCAGCCCCAGGCCACACAGTTAGCTACGGTTGGTACTCAGACTGAAGCTCAGGACATCTGACTCTGGGGAATCTACCTGTAACCACTAGACTACATGGCTTCTCTGGGGAAATGTGTAGTGAAAGAAGCTGTGGACAATGGCTGAACCCCAGCGAACACCAGTATGTCGTGCCTCATATTTATTATTTTATTAAAAGGTGAGCCCATGAGTGAGACAGGGATCAGAGATATTCATGGAGAACCAGACTGCATAGTAACATGCTGGTCATAAGACTGAAGAAGAAAATGGCAATCAATATAACCATGTTTGAGAAGCCAGTAACAATTTTCATTTTCTTCGATAGTGAAGAGAAGACACTTCTCAAAGCAGCTTCTGTAGTATTTTGGAATAATAAGGAACATGACAACTGGTAAGGTAGTAATTGATTGAGATGATGACCAGTTTTCAAAGTTCAGAAAGAAGAGGAAGAGAAAAATTCAGGGAGGGACACTGTACTTGATTTGTCTGTCTTTGTGGTTATGTGGCTTCTGAACTTCCCTAAATTCAGCTTGTTCTAAACAATCCTTAGTATTATTTCTGTTAACTTGGAAATACAACCAGTTATCACCACCTCTTTAATTCCAACTGGATTAGACTTGTCTCTATCATCTAAGCAATCTCCCTGCTTTGGTCCTTGTCCACCTACAGCACATTCTTCATAAGGTAATCAGAGTGATAATTGGAAAATTTAAATCATATCACATACTTACTCAAAACCCTTCAATGTCTTCTTAATACATTAACATGAAATCTAAAATCGTACCAAGGTCTTCATGCTCCCCCTGGCCTGGCTCCTGCTGCTGCCATGACCTTATACTTCAATGGTACCTCCTTTGGAGTATTCTTTCCTCAAATATTCACACAGATCTCCCCCTTCATTTCTTTTTGGTCTCTGCACAGATGTCACCTCCTCAGAAAGGACATACTTGAACACAATAAGATAATTATTTCCCATCCTTCTCACCCCCTTTTCCCCTGTATTGTTTTTATCAGAGCATATCTCATTACCTTATGTATAGCTCTTCTATAATATAAATTTCAGAAGTCCCTGTAGCTAGAACAAAGCCTTGTGAAGAGTGTGTTAAATTCATTGCTAAGTAGAGGAAAGAATGTTTATAACAATTTTGCACATTGCTGGAAAATAAGGAGGGCACCGGCTTCCTTTAGAAATTTTCTTCACCTGGTAAATAGTTTTATACGGCCCTATCTCAGAAGGCATATCGCCACACTGGCAAATAGACAATATGAGATACCTGGGATTGATAATCAATGAATTATCACCCCTTCAACAGGATCTGAAACTTAAGATTGCAGAGAAAAGCTATAAGCAACATCTCTCTTTCTTCACATAGACATATTTCAGGAGACAAAACCTGCTTATAGTCCTCTAAATCCTTTGTTTATAGCAATGCAGAAGGTAATTATAAAGGTGATGATTTTGGTCCAACTCATTAAAACTACAGTGTCTGAGTGCCAATGGCTGTGCTAGATACCAACGAAGTGCTGTAGTGAAAGGGAAATGAGTGGCTGACTGGAAAATCACATTTGTCCTCAGGTCACACTGGGTGGCTATTTAACCAGAACAGACAGAGCAGGGGTTAAGAAAAGCAGCTTTTATCGATCCCCTTATTGATATGAAAACATGATTTTCCTGTTTACCACAGTGTTCATTAAGTGCATCAGCTATTATGTAGTGAATTTCTCCAACACAATGAATATATTCAGTTGAAAATTACCAAAGCATCCCTTTTACAGAATGATAATGCCTGCGAGAAATACAGCAGTAATCCAGCCAGTTAAATGCCTGCCCATACATTCGGGTTATCACTATAACAGTCCACTTGCTTCCTGCAATTCCAAGCCAGTTTTATATTCATCAGCTTATTTCCTCTGTACAACCAGTTCTATTACTCCTTCAACCCTGAAAGGAACTGGTAATTAACCTTTTCTTGTCACACTTGCATGAAATGTACCTATGAAACGATTTAGCATAGCAATGAGCAAGAATACTAGCTTTTCTTGTGGTTTTTATTACTTCACAGAAAAATGTTTACTGTTACCGAGAATTCTCTGGGTTTCTTCTTCTGAATGACAGAGATCATGCATTCTGTGAAGAATTTGAATTTCCTATCTAAAGGTTTTGTTTGATTGGCTAAGTTCCTCTGAAATGTGGAATTAAATATCTTTAAAGTTCTTAAAGATCCTCTTTTTTCAAGCTGCCTGGCAGTTAACCTTAATTTTCTTTGATAACTCTGAATTATTAGAGTTTCATGTTTTTATTTTAACTCTAACTTGTATTACTATCCCTGGTGAGGCCAAAATAAATGCAACCAGACAGCAGGTTCTCAATTTGAATGGGACAAGAAGAGAACATCTTTATTTTCGGGTAACCTCTATTGACAATTGGCATTTCCTTCTATCATGAATATAGTCAACCAACTGGAGTACTGTTAATTGTATCAGTGACTTTGTGACCAATAGAAATGACAGTTATTTGCTATTTACCTGCAAGTTATGCCACTATCTCAAGATGTAGCTGATGATTATTGCAACTTAGAAATGATAATAGTTATTTCCCTTCCCATTGATTTTATTTAATGTTATTAGATAAGCATTTACATTCACATATTATATTTATTAGTACTATGATAAATACATTTCAATGTAATTGGTTTCCTTTGTGACTTCATGTCCTTCATTTTCTGTGTGTCAAAGGCACCTACAACTTAAAACCTACAGGAACAGTTGGGATAGCCTGTCCCTTTTCTGTTCACACAAACTTAGTCTCCCTTTGAAATCAGTCTCTGGCCAAATAAATTGAGTTTTCAGAATCTTCCTTCACACTCTAAAGACTCTAATTGTTGGAATTTTTATTCCTGAGCAGTTCACCAAGAAATTTCCAGAGTCGTAATTTATCCTCTAAATCTTTTTCCAGATCAATCTGCTCCTACGATTGTTGGCAGAGTTGAAAATTCAGCCAGCTGTTTAGGCCAAAGAGTTCTTCAGAGCATTTTACGGCTATGCAGAATTGTCTAAAAGAAATAAAGACTCACTCTTAAAGAC
>NW_006292687.1:1847115-1851156 GCF_000327345.1 Myotis davidii | reverse complement strand
GGCGATTTGACTTTGGGTGATAAACACACAATGCAATATACAGATGTTGTATTATAGAACTTAAAACTTATATAGCTTTATTTACCAATGTCACTCCAGTAAATTTAAAATATTTTCAAAAATTCAGTGTTTCACCCTGACCGGTTTGGCTCAGTGGATAGAGTGTCAGCCTGCAGACTCAAGGGTCCCAGGTTCGATTCCGGTCAAGGGCATGTACCTTGGTTGCGGGCACATCCCCAGTGGGGGGTGTGTAGGAGGCAGCTGATTGATGATTCTCTCTCATCGATGTTTCTGACTCTCTATCCCTCTCCCTCCCTCTCTGTAAAAAATCAATAAAATATAAAAAAAAATCAATGTTTGTAAAATACAGTATCGAAAAACCAAGCATAAAGTCTCTGCCTCAATAAAAGGAATTTAAGAAGAAAACACACATACACACACACAAAAAAAAAAAAACAGTGACATTAGAGTAAACTGCTCTTTCTAACTAGAATTGTGACTTACGTGTAGGATCCTCCCAGAGGCCACACTCTAGTTGTCTAAAGAGAAAAGGGGGGGTTGCATAATTGGGAGAACTGAATGTTCCCATCTTCCTACTCAGATGAAGGCCCAACATCCCATTGCCTAGTGTGCATCCTGGTGGACCCAGTGAAGGTCCCTTCCATTTGTATATGTGTGGTAAAGCAAAAATGAGGTCATATAGTACTTTATAACTTACTATTTTAAGCTAATAATTTTCATCCATCCTTTTCAGTAAGTGTTGATTTTATCTAAAATTTGGACTTTATTCAAGTTTTACCCCAATGGTCCCTAAAATGGCCTTCATAGCTTATTTGTCTAAATTGGATCCCACCCAGGACTGTGTATTACCCTTATTGTTCTGTGCCTAATGGTCTTTTTAAGATACAGTACCAAGAAGCAACTTAAATTGTTTATCATTCTTAGTATTTTGGGTTGTTATTTAAACCCAAATATATCATGTTTTGGTATCATACTTAATCTCTGAGTATATTTAATTTTTAAATCAATAGCTCTGCCTCTTTTATTTCTATTATGGCCAACATTACCAATGAAAAGTCCATTCTTTTGCACCAATCTATGTATGGTGTGAACAAACAAAATATTAGTTTGTCCTTTCATGAGGGGCTATGAGCAGAAGTTACCGTGATCCGTTTGCTGGAATTTTCTTTATTTTTTTCTGTGTCCACAAATAAATTCATTGACAAGAAATTGACTCCTTTCTAAAGTTAATGTTTAATTAGTTCAGAAACTATAAGAGGCTTAGATACAGCCAGTCCTGAGCATATTCAATGCATACATATCTTATGTCTTTTAAAGACTGTTTTTTTATAGAAAATTAAATTGAATCCTGTCTTAAGGCACACAATTTAAACTATGCGGTTCCTGTAGACTATGCTTAAATATGTTATTTGTTTCTCAGCCTAAATATACATGCACTTTATTTTCAGCATAATTTCATCATAATTGGAATTGTGGTTGCAGCTATCATTCAAAATTGCTGCCATGTGCGTCTTGCCACAACATTTTATTCTGCCTCCTCCACTTTGTCTATGAACTCATCAGATGAGCAGAAATGCCCTAGCTTTTTTTTAAACTGCCCCGGACAAACAAGAAAGGGGAGAAAAATGGGCCTTTAGAAGATGATTGAATTTTGTATGAACCCAAAGCTCATTTCCTTCTGGCTTTGGTGAATAAAAGAATATTTGCAAGATCAATCCTGCAATGCCCAGTATCATTTTTTATCATTTTACACCAGAGCCAATTCAGTAGAAACAAGCTGAGATGGAGGACAATTAAACACAGGTCTAGCTTTCCTAGGTTCTTTTTGGTGATAATATCTAGCTGCTTCTCAATTTCCTCTACCTTATAATGTGGTGCTCAATGCTGCACGTTATTTGGATCCTGAGAATATATTACTTTTTCCTTCTAAAGGAGAGCTTAAAATAGGAGTGAAACCTGGCTACATAAGATAGTGGCAGAAAACAGGGCAGGCCCCCCAAAATGTGTCGACTCTGAATTCTGCAGTTCATTTAGTGCTTATGAGATGTCCATCTGCTAGAGCTGCATAGTTATAACCTTCTTTCCCTGAAGTTGATATTTTTCCAATAAATAAGTATTTCCTGAGCATCTACTATATGTCAAGCTTGGAATACAGCAGCCATGAACAGAAGAGAAAATAAAATCCCTGCCTACATAGTTCATATTCTAACTAGGAGTGGGAAGAAGATATGGTTGATAAGAAGCAGATAAGAAGGATGAACAAAAAGCATAATATGAATTACGTTGGATTACATAAGAACTAAGGAGAGACCTCAAGTATAGGCAGGCATTGGGGATGGAGCTGTTGCTAAGGAGAATCTCAGAGAAAAGATAACATTTGATTAAGACCCTACAGGAAGGAAAGGAAGAAGCCCTGTAGACATTTGGAGGGATCTCTCTAGAAACCATGATTCTGAAGAAAACAATGGCCTGAGCATGAATTAATCCCCAAGGAAATTTATACTGTAGGCACTCACTCTTTCTTGCTGTCTCTCTGAGTAACTATACAACACATGAAGGCTCAGCTGGATTTTATTGCCTCTCGCTACTGGTCCCCCCCCCCCCCCCCCCCCCCCCCCGCCAATTCTCTGAGACAAACCATGTCATCTATTTCTCAGGCGAGGGTACAGAAATCTGTGCTCAGTCAGTGAGCATCAGAGCCAGACACCCAGATCCAAAGCCAGCTGCCTGTCTGCCTCCGTGACTGCTCTGCCATGCCAAAGTCCACACACCCCAATTGCATGCATGGCCATCTGCATATACAGAATGAATAGCATTTGTATTGGGCACTCGGTTTTCAAAGTAATTTAGCATTTAGTTCTCATTTGTGTCTTACAACCACCTCATGAGGTTGATAAATGAGTGCTATCCTGATTTTCCAAATGAAGATGTCTAAAGTTCAGCCCTACAGTTCCAAAGAAAGAAGGCAAAACTGAGAGTCACGAATACATTTATTTACATATTTAAATTCTTGTCGATATATATGTACTTAAAATGGCCCCCATAAATTTTAACAACATGCAGACATATGAATACGTACACACTAGACACATATATTTTATAATAGCAGAAATATTGAATTACCATGACATTATTTTTTGCACACAAACCATAGAACACAAAGTATTAAATAGGTAAACTGGTTTACTTTGGGCCCAGAAGACATGAGAATTCCCATATTGATGATAAAAATGATGATTCTTAGGGTGGCTAATACTTATCAAACATAGAATATGTGTAGATGAGGAAGAAGGCATAGGACAGTTAAATAAGTTCTCCAGTCACACAGAGGCAGGAAAGTTAGAACAGGGAACACAGAACTCAAGCTCTATCCCTCCCCTTTCCTGTCCTGGCAGAAACACTGCTGACCACCTGTTCCCCACTTTCCCCTCCAAATTTCCTGTAGTAAACAAACAAAAACTGGTCTCAACCAGACTCAGGAGCCATACTGACCAGAAGTGACCAACAGGGCCATTATAATCCTATATAATAGAAGCCTAGGTGACATCACGCCCTCACACAAGGTTGTCACAAGATGGCCACGACAGGATGCTAATTAACCCACACATTTACTAAAACATTGGTGTTTTTTAAACAGGCATTTCTTGCTTCTTCCCAATCTATTGCCTTCCTACAGGGATGCAAAGGAAGGGTGTATGTCCATGTCCATGGACACATTCTGCTAAAAGTAAGCCTGGAGCCTGTAATTCTAGTTCCATCGGGCTCAGGATAGACCCACCTACAAAGAGAATGAGGACCCTGCCCTCTGAATTTCAGAGCTTTTGTCAAGTTCAAATATAAGAAAGACCTCTGAGCTTCAATGTGCTGGCAAAATTGCCTTCCATCATATTCCCAGGTCCTGTTACTAAGACTGCAAAACTGTCCTTCCATGGGAGGAAAAATGCTAGTAGATAGACACTGATTTCGTCAAGATGTTAGCTAATTTCTACCTTTGAAAAATAATGAGAGAGATCAGAGGCG
>NW_006292687.1:1838939-1847005 GCF_000327345.1 Myotis davidii | reverse complement strand
ATAAAAATTAAAAAAAAAAAAAACTGAAGACAAAAAAAAGAAAGAAAGAAAGACCTCTGAGCTTCAATGTGCTGGCAAAATTGCCTTCCATCATATTCCCAGGTCCTGTTACTAAGACTGCAAAACTGTCCTTCCATGGGAGGAAAAATGCTAGTAGACACTGATTTTGTCAAGATGTTGGCTAATTCTACCTTTGAAAAATAATCAATGAGAGAGATCAGAGGCGTCAAGGCCCTAAATTTCACTCAGTACTCACTACACTGGTTCGTATCTTTCTATTTATTTTTTATGAACTGAGATATTTTTGGTCTCATTGACTTTTGGGCCACCAATCTTTTTTCAGTTGCTAACCTGTCCCAGGGCACCTTCCCCTGTTAGGGAATGTATGTACATCACCCAATTCCTAGCCTGGACTCTGTAAAGGCAAGGAGTATTGTTCTCAAGCTACTAATGACTCCACAGAGGGAGGGTCCAAAGTGTTTTGCCCAAAGCCACAAAACTGGAGATAGCTGTGAGATTCGAATCTAGGCCTTTCTGATTCTCACACTCTCTTGTCTCTCATTTGTTGCTTCTGGATTTCACCACTGGGTAGCGCTTTTGCTCAGTTTTTGGATGTTTGGCCACATTGACTCAGACATCCAGCCTGGAGGTATGCCAAACTAAACACCAAAATAATCTACTTCCCTCCCTCCCCACCCCTACTCCACCCTCCTCCCTCTTTCCTGCTTTGTTTCTGCCATTAGAGTTGAAACATTAGCGTTAACATTAAAGCACACATTAGATTCTCAAAACCCATTAGATGCTTATTTCATTTGAAACTTTCAAAAGCAAGGCTGGGAAGGACACTCCCAATTTACTACAAAGGAACTCAAACCAGGAAGGCGGCAGTGACTGGCTTAGTGTTACTTGCTGCCACCCACTTATTCTAAGGACAGGACCCTTATTCCCATCACACCCCATGCATCTTCCTGGGGTTTCTTTTTCTTAAGTAGGATGTCCTCATAATTTATCATCTTTTGAGGAGGAAATGGGTTTCTGTTAGTAATTAAGCCAGCACAGTAAGAATCAACCAGGATTCCTGGGCAAACTTGAGCAGATGGTCACCTTGGTTTTAATGAATCTGTGGTTCTCTTTGTCAAATCATGATACTTAATAGCAAATCGCCAGAAGTTCTAAAGACATGTGCTGATTCCTTGTTATGTAACAAAAGTAATCCAGTTTTCTTAGTAATTGGCATAATCATCATCATATTTAGGCCTATGTATAGGTGTGTACAAACACTGGCAAGGGCTGAGGACACACAATAGGAAGTCCAAGGACTGGTGAGAAGACCATCTATCTCTGGCAAATTGTGTGGAGAAGGAAAAGCGGAAAAAGCCACACTCAATGGCTTTTCAAGGACATGATTATAGAACAACAGGATAAAGCAGGGGTCAATGAGAACCCAAATCTTCCTTTAGAACAGGAACTAAGCACTGTTTATCTTTGATTCCCAACATGTGACACACACCTGCCCAGCGTAGGTGTTCATGAAACATTAAATACATGAAAAGGAAATATGTCATCTTAAAAATAATCATCATAACACCTAGATATGTTTAAATATTTGTTATAAACAATAACACATCACTCTTACTATGTGCTGGTACTATTGGTAGTATTCTATTATGATACTATTAGTATTCTGGCATGCATCCCCTTTGAAAAAAGCAAATTCTAATAAAATTATTATATTCCAGGAACTTACTGATACAATAACATTGTCATCATAATATAGCCTATGGTCAAATTTCCCAAATCTCCTCAAAATTTTCTTTATAGCTGTGTTTCCCCCACATAAGTTCCAACAAAGATCATGGATTGCATTCCCCTTTTGGCAAAACATTCCACCAATAATTTGTGTCTTTAGTTGCCTTGTAGAGTGTCCCACAATCTGGATTTGAGTGATTGTTCCCTCATTAGAGATTCGGGTTAAATGTATTGAGCCAAAATGCTGCATAGGTGATGTCATATATTTTCTTTTACATCATCAGAAGGCACATGATATCAGCTAGTTCCATTATTGGTGATGCCTAGTTTGATCACTTCGTGAAGGTGGTTCCCATCAGCTCTTCCCATTGTAAAGTACCTTGTGTCCTTTTGCAATTTGTAAGTAATATGAATGGTGATACCTTGAGGCCATGGTTATCTCTTGTTTCATTGATGCTTCTTGTCTGTATCAACTATTTCATCTGTAGTTGCAATTCTGTCATTTCTTCTATATTTATTAGCTGGCATATTTTGGAGTGTGGTCCTCTCTTCCAACCATCATGCATTTTTGGTTCCAATTTGGACTCATGCGTTGGTATTTCTTTTAATATATTTCATTGATTTTTTACAGAGAGGAAGGGAGAGGGATAGAGAAACATCAATGAGAGAGAAACATCAATCATCTGCCTCCTGCACACTCCCCACTGGGTATGTGCCTGCAACCAAGGTACGTGCCCTTGACCGGAATTGAACCTGAGACCCTTGAGTCCGCAGGCCGGCGCTCTATCCAGAGCCAAACTGGTCAGGGCCATATACCATATTTTATACCACATACCATCTTTTATTAGTTCTTAGACAAATTGTAAAAACAGAGCAAAAATTCTGAAGACTTTTGAATATTATTAAAGGTTTATTAATGACATTATTGGATGTCATTATTTGTTAAATGCATTTTACAAATAATGCTGCCCAACATTTTTTAAATAATGAAATATAAAATAATAATGCTCAATTATAAGTTTCTCGGTGCTCCAATATTTCTAATAAATTTGATTTCAGTCCTGGCTGGTATTGCTCAGTTGTTGGAGCACATCTGTATTGAACCCAATTGTGGGTTCAATTCCCAGTCAGGACACATACCTAGGTTGTGGACTCAATCCCTGGTAGGAGCACATATGGAAGGCAATCAGTCGATGTTTTCTCTCACATCTATCTCTCTCCCTCTTTTTCTCTCCCCTTTCTCCTCTCTCTATAGTCTATAAGCATATCCTTGGTTGAGGATTAAAAACATTGGTTTATAGGCAGTTTAGTCAAAAGTAGTTCATTAGGAAAATAAAACTGCCTGGCTCCTGTATTGCACGCATATAGGAGGTAGACTTACTGGTATATGGATATAGGAGGTAGACTTATATGGATAGCTCCATTACATTTTTTTTCTCATAGTAAAAGAACTGGTGGAATTGAGGGCCAGAATAAAAACAGGATAGAGGAAATATACAAAGTCATAGTAAATTAGTCCATTATAAATCATTTCATGATTTTCATTAACAGCTAATAGCAATAATCAGAATGAATTATTCATGAAATTTATCCACAGATATTTTCTTGGACTTGAACTTTGATAATCACAGTGCATTTGGTCAAAATTATTTCTCATAATTTTCACAGTTCCCATTCCACTCCTTGGATCATTGTCAAACAGCTGAGCCCATAGTAACTGACGAAGGGAAACCTGACCTCTTCCTGTAATATAGAATGAAAGTTCATTAAAAATACAGTGATACAGTGAACTAAAAGTTAATCTATACTTCTCCAGGTAGTTCTTTTTAAAATAAAATTCTTCCTCATAAACTTTAAATAAAGAGAATAAGCTTCATTCATTCTTTTTTCTAGCATATGTAAATTGAACATTAGCCCTGGTGATTGCAATGGTCTTTGTGCTGTGATACAAGACTAAGACAATATAATTGCCCTCAAAGTGTTTATTCCCTAATTCATGGGGGGAGGGGCTAGACTACACATGCACATCTTGAGACAGAGGCATGCTGTGTTTCTGTTTTTATTTTTTCACCAAGACCAAAGAGTTTCACTAAAATCCTTAGCTAGACGTATGATTATCTTGACCCTTGTATTGCGGGTTTGCTCTGGGTGGTATAACAAGTGAGGGTGCTAAAGCTATTGAGGAAATAAAGTGCTGATTAATACAGCCTGTTCCATGGCCCTGTTTGGAAACTCCTTTCTTCTGGTAAATGCGGCCTTAAGCACAAGATCGTGATTATCTTCATTTGAACCCTTCTCCTGTGACTGGGAATGCCAGTCTGATTTCCTGGGAGCCACTGTGCCCCTGAGCCCTTCACCTTAAACTGGATTATTCTCAGGAAATTAAAACAAAATTGGATGTTCAGTTACATAGCAGGAAGATGGGCTACAAAAGAAATTGTATTATATGCTCCAAAGACAAAGATGACCTTTGGATTATCTGCTATTTAGGATTCTGAATACTCTTGGTTCCATCCCTGCTTGTGATAATTAAGAGAAGATATCATCTGTTTTATTTAACCTTTCCTTCTTTAGCAATATTTTTAAAATCCTCTGAGGGGTCCATTTTCCCTTGGATCTTACCTATATGTAGCTGAGCGCTAGTTACATATATTTAAGTAAAATAATTCCAAGCATTGAAGTAATTCCAAGCATTGCTATCCTGATGCACCCATCACCTCATAAGCATCACTTCATGGATACCTTTAATGATAGTTATGGTTTGAACAAGTCACAGATCTCTTCTATCTATGGCATCACATATGGAGACAATATTAAAAATATTCCTACTTTCCAAGCTACTAGGATCTCCATCACCTTTGTAAAATTGTTAGAGGACACAAAGAAATTCTTTGCTCTGAAGATGCCCACGCTGGAAGCATTCTCTTTTACCAAACATTCACTTTATAGCTCTCACTCTTTTAATCCACAAAATTGAGGCTCAGAAAGTTAGAAGATTCAGGGTCCAATTTATTTTAAGACTCACAATCCGAGATTTCTTTCTTCTTCTTTAAAACGGAGGATCAAATCTCCCTGACCAGTTCCCAGTATTATGAGATTTGAATGAGATGCCTTGAGATACCAGTGTAAAAGTGCTTACATTTTCTAAAAACTTATTAACAAAAACCAAGTGTGTTGATTTTACATGAAAGTGGGAGAATAAACTCTCACTGAATATTGAGTGTACATAAAAGTTTGAAAGACTTAAATGTAGTCTCAAGATTAACCGCAGGTATTCTGGGAGGCTTCTAGACATCTTAAGTCCTCCTTTAGGTAAAAGACCACTTGAGTGAAAACTAGGAGGATCATAGTTCCAAGTAGAAGCTTCAGATTGTCTTGTAGGGACAATAAGTTCCGCATGCAGGCAACACTTTTGTCCCCAGTTTCTTACTATGAAATAAATGCCCAGGAAATGACAACGAAGCAATTGCCTATATAATAAAAGCCTAATATGCTAAGTGTCCAATCATCTGGTCACCCATTCAACCAACCAAAGCATAATATGCTAATGATATGCTAAGTCTGCTCAACCACTCGCTATGACATGCACTGACCATCAGGAGGCAGACAGTCAACTGGTCGACCAGTCACTATGACATGCACTGACCACCAGGGGGCAGGTGCTCCGACTAGTAGGTTAGTTTGCTGCTGGGGTTTGGCCAATTGGGACTAAGCTAGACACACCAGACATGCCCTGGAGCCCTCCCACGGAACCTCCCTGGCTGCCCAACCTCCCGAATCCCTCCCCAGCCCCAATCGTGCACCGGTGGGGTCCCTCAGCCTGGCCTGCACCTTCTTGCAATCTGGGACCCCTCAGGGGATGTCAGACAGCCAGATTTGGCTTGACCCCGCAGGCCAGGCCAAGGGACCCCACTGGTGCAGGAATTCGTGCACTGGGCCTCTAGTCTATATGTATAAAAGCCTAAGCGATCATCACAACCAAACGGATGACTGAACAGGCTACGTGGGGCGACCAGGCTGGCAGGAGGGTTAGTGAGGGACGACCAAACAACTGAACAGCAGGCTTCATGGGGCAACCAGGCTGGCAGGGGGATAGTGAGGGATGACCAAACAACTGAGCAGCAGGCTGAGAAGATGGCACCGCCCACAGCCAATAAGGAGGGAATATGCTAATTGACTGCCATGCCCTCAAAGATGGCTGCCAAGGGAGGGAAGTTGTGAGGAATCAGGCCAGCAGGGAAGGGCAGTTGGGGGTGACCAGGCTGGCAGGGGAGCAGTTAAACGTCTACCAGGCTGGCAGAGGAGTTGTTAGGGGGTGATCAGGCTGGCAGGAAGAAGCAGTTAGGGTTAATCAGGCAGGCAGACAGGAGAGCAGTTGGGAGCCAGCAGTCCTGGATTGTGAGAGGGATGTCCCCTGAGGGGTCCCAGATTGGAGAGGCTGGGCTGAGGGACAACCCAACCAGTGCACGAATTTTGTGCACCGGGCCTCTAGTCCTATCTAATAAAAGCGTAATGTGCAAATTAACCCTCTCTCTGTCACAAATATGGCGGTGGCCATGGAGCTGGAGCGAGCAGGAGCCTGGAGTTGCCCTTGGCGATGGAGGAAGCCAAGCTTCCCGCCTGCCCTGCCAGCCCTGAGCTCTGCTCAAGGCTACAAAGTTTCAATTATAGAAGATAAATAAACCCCAGATACCTGCTTCCGGCCAGCATGGCCTCCACTCAAGGAGGGACTGGGAACCTGGTTTGCCAGGGGAAACCCAGGCTTTGGCCTGGGTGGCAAGTGGACATCCCCAAGGACTGCTGGGCTGCCAGAGGTGTGTCTGACTGCCAGCTTAGGCCTGATCCCCCTGGGGGAGTGGGCCTAAGCCAGCCAGTGGACATCCCCCGAGCAGTCTCAGACTGCGAGAGGGCACAGGCCGGGCTGAAGGCCCACCACCCTCCTGAGTGCACAAATTTTTGTGCACTGGGCCTCTAGTAGTATTATAAGATTGCAAGCAATATAAAATCATTAAAAGAAGGACTGACTGCCAGCTTAGGCCTGATCCCCCTGGGGGAGTGGGCCTAAGCCAGCCAGTGGACATCCCCCGAGCAGTCTCAGACTGCGAGAGGGCACAGGCCGGGCTGAAGGCCCACCACCCTCCTGAGTGCACAAATTTTTGTGCACTGGGCCTCTAGTAGTATTATAAGATTGCAAGCAATATAAAATCATTAAAAGAAGGAATCATTGCTGGAACTTGGATCCTAGGATAGGTTTCTTATTTTGCCTGTTTTGGACCAGTCTGGAATGGTCAGAGGAAGTTTCAGCCTTAATGTTCGTGAAAAGGAATTTAAAGGGTGTTTAAAGGGTGCAGCTTTTCATCACCAAATAATTTGTCACAGTAGCTATCACAAATTAAAAAAGAATGAAATTACAGTGTAATCCCACTTTCACTTATTTTATTAGCTTGAGTCAAAAACAGAGGAACTTCTTAAAGAATCATGGGAGTAGGTGGGAGAATTCTTTTAAGAGCTGGAAAACATCTGGAGTGAAACTAATTCAGTGCTTTCATTTTTCAAATGAGAGAACTGCGCCCCAGAGGAGTGAAGGTTACTGTAGTATTTCTCATTAAATTGAGTCGCTGTCAATCAAGGAAAAAATGCTCATCTCCCGGAGACCAGAGGATCCTGCTGTAGCTCACTCTCCATGAGCAGCGGTAAAGTTTAACAACTGGTTTTCATGGAGATGATGAAAACGTGTGTCTCTGATTTTCTGTAGCAATATATCACCCTTACTTTGGCTACATCTCAGGGAAATGTGTTGTGTTTTTTTTTAATGTTTATTACCATCAACAATTTATTGTAAAGACCCTTCTTTTCTATGTATCCCCCCTCTCCGTGTCTAGTAACTGAGGAGTGGTGGGTGATGTGTTTCTCAGAAGCAGGCACATTCGAATATGTGACAAGGGAATAGTAAATGAATGTCCTGCAAGTGATGGGACTGTCAGCATGGAGAAGTGAAATTTCCAAAGAAATCAGTCCTGTGCTAGGTCAGTGAAGAAGAAAAGAAAAAAGAAAAAGTCTTGTTAATGCATGAGTTAGCTCTAGCACTTTGGTTAAGGTGAGACATGGGAGACAGAGACATCTGTGGGAACTGGAACAGATCATACAAATTGTGGGATCTCATTTTCACACCAGTACTGACATGGCCTCTTGGACAATTGAATTGTGCTTTCATTACACAGTCTTCATTTTTACCTTACATTCGGGACTTTATGCCAGATGAGCTATCAAGTTTTAGATTCTATAGGAAGTAATATAGATGTAGAGCAGGGAAAGTA
>NW_006292687.1:1834387-1838904 GCF_000327345.1 Myotis davidii | reverse complement strand
AGGCAAGCACAAAATGTAGGGGAGGGGCAAACATTCACTGATCAAACAGATCATTTTAATGTAGTACTTTAAAAGTCAAAAAATAATGAAAAAAATCTATCAAAATCATTATTAGTGGCTTTTCATTTTGCCTGAGGCTTTTCTATGGCTCAGTATGGCTTTGATGGAAGATACGGCAAGCCAAGAAAGCCAGCAGAAAATTGAGTGATTACCAGTATATATTTCCCCAGCACTGAATATCAGAGGAGTGGGATTTATAGAGGATGAGAATTTATTAAATTTTGGCTGGAGCTGGATGTGAAATGCCTGCATACAGATCAGCTTCACATACACCACTCTCTCGTTTTCAGTGTTTTCTTACTGTGTATCAGTGGCCATATATTGCCCAATCTATTTTCTCTTCAGCTGGTTCTTGAGAGCACTATGAATTTTTAATTATCTTGAATTGAGTTGAATGTAATTAAAGGGACTAAAGAAGACATTCGGGACAACAGGAGTTTGATGATACAGAATGATGTCAAGTTTCGCATTGAAAATATATTTGGGGAAATTGTTAAACACATCTGCCTTGTTTCTTATTTGTATAAAAACATCACAATTAATTAATACATTAATATAGATATTATGGAATGGCATATGGAGTGTTAACTTCAGAAAATGAGGCATAAAAATAAGTCAAAATATCAGACATAAGTTAACGAGATGTTTTTCCCATCAATTAGAAAAACTGAGGTGGTAAATAGGGTTTGAAAACATAGACAAATGTACAAATAAATTTAAAACTTACTATTTAGGAGAAAATTTATTTAAATCACCTTCCCATATGTAAAAATAGTAAATTTCATTTTAAATTCAATGTAACCATTTTATCTAAGCCAAAATAGCACAAGAGAGATTACAACTCTAATAACTTTATAAATGTATCTGCAGTATGACTTCATGCACTTGCTGAGTTGGTAAATTAAGTAATATTTCAGAAATGCAGATTTTAAGTATTTAACTCAATTTCCATGATGATTTGATTGAGCAAGATTATTTAACATTAACATTTCTAGAAAAAGATATATGGAATTTGGATATTGTCCAATCCGCTGTTCTCCCTCACTTTAAGATTAAAGGTGAGGAATTTAAAATTAGGAGATGTTTCTTCCCTCAACTCTCTATTGAAAGATTTTGGATGACTAGGTACAGTGAATAATCATATACAACAGCATCTACACTTACATTTAAACTTTGCAGAGGTATCGATAATCAGGAAAAGTCTTTTACAGAAACCAGAGCAGGGAAAATATTTCATATTGGAATGAAAGATGGAAGGAAGGAAATAGAGAAGTGCATAGAAACACCAATTTGTCAACAAATCTCTACTTCAGATCTGTTAGAAGGTTTAGGAAAGAACATTTTCTAATGAAGATAGTGTAGATCAGCACCGGTAAAACAAACTCCCAAATTGAATGGAACTGTACAATTTGGCTCACTTGAATTTTCATGGTCTATTTGTTAGTAATTCACAGAACTGAGCCAGGGACCACGTTCTCCCTGTCAGGCTATTAACACTGTACCTTGAGATTTAGAAAGGTGACACACACCCCAAATCCAGAAATGAATCCACATTTTCAAAAAGAGTAATGCATACTCACAATATCACAGTAAGGTTGTGTAGGTTACTTCATAACATGTCAAATTCCTGTTCAAATGGCAATCTATATTTATATTTTCATACCAGAGATACCTGCTAGCATGGGGGGTAAGTTATATACATCTTACATTTTGATGGCTGGTGGAGAGATACTCTTGCCTTTATATCTTTCTTTTATCAACCTGTAATAATATCTAGAAAGTTTGAAAATCACTTGTTCCTTTGGTGATTAAGGATATTTAACAAACAACTAAAATGCACACTAAGTTGAATGGTAGGGCACAAAGTTGTTTGTTTATTTATTATTCTTAACTTCCATATGACATATATTGTTTTACATGTATCAAGTATTTCATACAAAAACATACTTTTTGAATTTTTAATCCTTATCCAAGGACATGTTTTTGTGGATGTTAGAGAGAGAGGAAGGGAGGAAAAGAGGAAAGACGGAGAGAAGGAGGAGGGAGGGAGGGAGGGAGAGAGAGAGAGAGAGAGAGGGAGAGAGATCAATTGGCTATGTCCCATATGTGCCTCTACCTGGGATCGAACCCACAACCTAGGTATGTTTCCTGACTGAGAATTGAACCCGCAATTGGTGTACAGGAAGATGCTCCAACCATTTAGAAACCTGACCAGGGCCTAAAATATTTTTAAAAATAAAATCCCAAGAAAATCACTTAATATTATTCACAAAATATTTTATGTCACAATTGCTTAAATAAGTCCATTGTATACTAAATTTGGAGTTCTTTGTTAAGGATTATGCTAAAGACCATCAAACCTCAGAGGGAAGGGAGGGGAGGGAGGGGATAAGGGGGAGAGATCAACCAAAGGACTTGTATGCATGCATATAAGCCTAACCAATGGACACAGACACCAGGGGGGTGAGGACATGAGGGGGGATGGGCAATGGGGCAATAAGGACACATATGTAATACCTTAATCAGTAAAGAAAAAAAAAGAAAAAGAATTATGCTAAAGATGAAATCTAATGGACTGAGAAAGGAAAGTAATGGAAGAATGAAAAGAAACGGAGAGAGAATTCCAAAACCAGTGTCATGCTTAGGAAGAGATGTGTTTTTGTTCCTATCCAAAGGGGTTTAGCTTTTGTTAGAATGAGAAGAATTTCATTTGAACTAAAAAATATATGAGTATCTGATATGTTTAGCCCTGACTACTCTGAAAGAGAAAAAAAGCAGTGTTGTAGAGAGTAGTGATTTCCAATTATTGCGGCAGAATATTATCATATGGGGAACTTTGAAAACATCTCAATGCTCAGGCTGCCCTCCCCCAAGTACTGTATAGTCCAAACCTCTGGGGATGATGCCCTTGAATCAGAATTTTAAAAACTCTCCTAGGCAATTCCAATATGCGTTTAAGTTTGAGGGCCAGTTTGGTTCTCACACTTGAGTTTACATCAATAATACCAAAACAGCTTTAAAATACAAATCACTCACCTCAACCTCAGAGCATCTGAATCTGTACATCTGTGGTGGGGCCTGAAAATCTGTATTTTTAACAAGTACCCAGATGCTACAGCAGCTAAGAACCAGGACCATACTTTGAGAACTATTGGCACCGAGTATATAAAAGTAGACTTAAATTAAAAGTTCATAGTATAGTGAAGAGCCAGGCCATACACAGAGAAAGTTAAATATATAAATCAAAATGAATAGTACAGATAGCAGAAGCAAAAAATATTGAGAGGAAGAATAAATTACTCTGGGTGTAGATGCTCACCTCTTGGCTCTTGATGAATAAATGGAATTTAAATAGGCAGAGAAAATTCTAGAAGGTCAGTGGGACTGGAAGGTCTTTGAGTAGGAGACTACTTATGCAAAAGTTAGGTAGGGATACATAGGTGTGTTTGGAGGATTTGTGCAATGAAACAGTAGTTCCAAATGGGGGAGTCATTTTGAAAGCTGGTGCTGAAGATCTCCATAGAAGTCCAAATTAAAAACAAACAAACAAAAATACAGTTTAATTACTAGGCCACAGGGAAGTATTTAAAGACCTGAAAAGTGTCCTTGCAGGGCTCTTTGTTGCAAGGATCTCCAATGGCAGGCTTCGAGCCAAACTCCAGTGAACTCAGTATGACATAAATCAAAACGGAAGTCCTGTCTGTTGGAAGACTATTCATCACTTTCAGGAATGAGGCATTTTTAATATCAGCAAATTAAACACAAATGGATATTAAAAACTCCAAGAGATGATTAATCAATAAAGGTAGAAACAGAGGACCTTATTAGTTAGAGGGGGATTAGCTGGTGTAGCTCAAGTGCTAGCTATATAATTTGAAAATTAAAAATAATTGCACATGCCAAGAATGATGGAGAGCAACCCAGAGTGAGATAAAGGGTGTGACCTTCCATGAGCATCACAAACTACTGAAGTCAACCTGGATTCCCTAATTCTCCTCTGAATTTACTTGGTTCTAAAATCTCATGATGCATGCGGTTTTCCACATTAAAAAAGAAAAACACAAAACAAAAACAAACTAGAAAGAAGCTTGCATTCTCATGATGCATGCGGTTTTCCACATTAAAAAAAACACACACACAAAAAAAAACAAAAACAAACTAGAAAGAAGTTTGCACTGTTGGAAAACATATTAAAAGTCCTCTGAGTGCCCAAAATGATTCCAGATAATGACTCTTTACTGTCCAGCAAATAGTTTTCAAAAAAATGCAGAAACATATATTTTTCTTCCTGGGAAGGACTCTAGGCTTGGAAATTAGAAACCACCTTCTTCCCTAGAAATTAGTTAACAAAAGTATCCCCATCACTCTAGCTCATTTCCTTGAGATTGCATGATTTTTTTTAACCCTAAACTCCAAATAACAATTGTTACAGGTAGGGAAATATATGAGAAAAAGAT
>NW_006292687.1:1825589-1833668 GCF_000327345.1 Myotis davidii | reverse complement strand
CTACTGTAAGCATGATACTGATTTATTTGGATTGTTACATGTAATCTTCATATCAGAGCTACAATTCCACTTGAACAGTTGTCTTTGAAAGCCTTTGAATGCAACTGGAGTATAAATCTCTAGAGAGATCATAAACTGTCTATGTTTTATCTCTCTGCAACATGAAGAGTTGTGTACACACTCCTTTGCTACATAAGACTAAAGGAATAAACTTGTGGGGTTTTTAGTGCTAAGAACTTTACACAGTTCAGCTGATGAAAAAAACCTAATCATTGCTGACGTCCATTGCTACCACTCTTAATTTTAACCACTCCCCCCACCCCCACACACACACACATAGGTGGCATTATTATCCATACCTTAGAGTTGAAGAAATTGAATGTCATAAGATCAGGTAACTATTTATGTCATGTAGGCACTAGAAACTTGAAAGTACAAAACAGACATTTTATTTCTGGAAAGCCAACAATAACCAATAACCTCATACATCATTAAATGAGAAGATAATAAGTGCTATATGAAGAAGAAATGAAGAAGAGAGGAAAGGGCATGGGCATGGGGTATTGTAAGAAGGCTAGGGTTTCAGTAAAATACACTGGTTAGGATAGATCCATTGAGATAATAATATTACAATGCTTGGAAGATACAGAATAATCCAAGCACATATCTGGAGAAAAGTATTCCAGGAATAGGGAAAAGCTAGAACAAAGTCTCTAAAAGGAGAGTGTGTCTGTGTAGCATATTTGAAGAATATCAAGGAAGCTGGTATTGCTCTAGCAGAGAGAGCAAGAAAAATTATAATAGGACACAAGAAGTGAGGCCATTAGGAATATTATGAGTGAAACAGGGCCTGTGGTAGGGTCTTTAAGCACAGGAATGATAATATCTGAATTTTAGTTTAAAAGGGCCACTCTGGCTGATGCGCTGAGAATAAATTGTAGAGAATGTGGTAGAAGCATGGTGAACAGTTAGGGTAATACAGCAGAAATAAGCAAAAGAGAATAGTAACTTGAACCAGAGTGGTAACAGTCAAAATTTGATGAAAGGGACCTCTGAGTATGCATAAAAGATAAAACCAAAGGATTGACTTAAGAATTGAATGTAGAAATATGAGAGAAGGAGTGGAGAAAATGATCAGGCCAAGGTTTTGGGCCTGAGCAACTAGAAGGACGGAGTTGCCATCAACTGATAAAGAGGAGAAACAAATTTGCGAACATCAGTAGTTTAGTTTTGGCTATTTTTAGTTCCTGCTATTAGTTATATGTGTGAAGATGTCAAGTAGAGAGTTGAACGTATGACTAGAGTCTAAGAAAGAAGTCTGGACAGAAAATATAATGTTTTAAAATTCCATAAATCTTTTCTTTTGTGAAACTTAGCATACTTTCAGAAGATGCACAGCAGGGAAGTTCATAATTCTGTAGTTTATCACAAAGTAATGACTCATGCTACCAGCACCCATACTGAAACAAGAAAATGTCCTGACCTCCTACCTCCCTCAACAGACAACTAATATCCCAGATTTTAAGGTTATTTCTACCATTTCTATAAAATATTTAAATATATAATTTATATGTATATTTATATAAATATATAATATTTAATATTCTAACACACTTGATTCATTCAATCTTATACTGATGAGTATTTAACTTTTAATTTGAAGACATTAGGGATAATGCTGTTATGCATATTCTGGCCATGCCACTTGTTCCACACATATGTGAATTTTGTTTAGAATGTGTAGCTAGTGGTAGAATTACTGGATTATATGGTTAACTGATGCATTTCTTTAGTTTAATACATAGTGCCAAATCATTTTCCATATAAATTGGTGTTTGTGCCAATTTATCCTCCCATCACATCCTACTCCACATCTGGCATTATTAGTCTCTTTAATTTTGGCCATTTTAGTGATGTCTTCTTAAGTTTTCCATATGGATATTAATTTAATCTAAAGGTATTAATTTAATTTAATCTAAAGATATATAAATCCAGCCATGGTGCTTGATGAAATAACCTAGGAAATTAAAGATTAGTTGAGATCAAAGAAATGAGCCTTAGGTCCTCCAATATCAAAAGATCTAAAAGAAGAGGACGGGCCAACAAAGTCAATTATTTGCCTTCCAAGAGGCAGAATTAAATTTCACTGCATGTCTATCCATCTTCAGACATGCTCGGCTGTCTCAGAATTACAGGAAAAGGCAAATAAATTCAGAGAGGCAGGTAACTTGTGAGTTTGTCACAGCAGAGTATTCTAAGCGAAAATGTTTTCTGTTTGCTTCTCTGTAATAAAATAGCTGAGAGATACATTTTAAAGGGCAAAATATATTAAAGGCTCTTGTGGAGCAGGTCTAAAGAAATGGTGGAAGCTGATATTAGATTGCTGAAGTTCTTTCATTATAACCAAGCAATGAAAGGAATGAGTAGTTAAGCAAAAGAGGAAAACCTAGAAAGAAAAAAGTTCTTAACACTAGCAAAGAACTTTTTTTTTTCATAGCAGCAATAATTTACTGCTATGGATCTTTTCCTCTTGATTTTAGAGCTTCCTGAAGTCAGGGAGGTATGATGCTTTGATTATAATCTGGTTCTGGGATTGTCTGCTATTGTCTGGGTTTCATTTTTCCTTTCATTTTATCTTATTTATTTATTTTTTGAACCTATTGGGGTGACATTGGCTCACAAAATCATCGAGGTTTCAAGTCAACAAAACATCATCGCTCACTCATCAACCAAAATCTCACTCCATGCCAATTTATTCCCCTTTGCCCACCTCCTTCCCTGTGGCTATCACCACACTATCCCCCCCCCTTGCTTAATCCTTTCATCTTTTTCTTTCCATCCCCCCAACCCCTCTCCCCTCCCCTCTGACAGCTGCTAGTCTGTTCCGTGTATTCATGCCTCTGTTTCCATTTTGTTCATCAGTTTATTTTGTTCATTAGATTCTACATATGAGTGAGATTATATGGTATTTGTTTTTCTCTGACTGGTTTATTTCACTTAGCACTGTAATCTCCAGGTCCATCCCTTCATTTTAGAATAGAGGTTGTCACAATAAAATCATGACCCAGAATGGTTTTCACCCTCCCATGAAAAATATATATAAATTTGTGGTTGCTTCAAAATTCAGAGGTACACTCACAACCTAACTCAGGTTTGCTCTGTAATAACCAGGAAATCATTTTTCTTTTCGATATTAATTTTAAATCATAAACACAAGAGAAAACAAAGTTTTAAGGGCTTGTTTGTTCACTAGGGTTTCCCCAAAACATTTCATAAACTATTTCTCTCCACCCCCACCCAGGTGTACAATAGAAAATGATTTGGAAAATAAAGAGTTATTCTCAGTATCTCACATGTATTTGGCTGTCAGCCCCTTGGCTTTCAAGAAATTTACATTACTTCTGATTCTACAGTAGCTACAGGGCATATGATCATTTCTTGTAATGAGGCATTTGCATCTTCCTTGCTCTTGCCTATATGACACATTTTGGTCCACAATCTTACTTTGGCTTCTTTGTGTTAATGAGCATCCTAAACATAGGATGGGCTTATACGTCTTCAAATTCATTGTCATGAAAGAGCAAAATGGAACCTCGAGACAATTGTTCTAATGGTGGTGGTGTGGAGACCAGAAAACAATGGGATGTTGGGGGTTAAAAGATAAGAGGGGACCAATTAGTCTTTACAGTTTCAAGTAATAAATATGTATTTGTTTTTTTTAAAAAAAAATGTCTGATTTCTTTAATTTAACAAACTATATGTGTGTACCTTTTTATTAGCTTTTCTTGCAACTAATATGACTCTTTCCATTTAAATGTAGTAGCATTGCTATGGTGGAGAACAAAGGAAATATCTAATTATTCAATATTTATTACAACATATGTATTAGAGAAATTTATTTCAGTCCAGATTCAAGCACAGGCATGCTTGTTATACAATATAGTTCCTCTAAGACCCTTTGTAGCTTCTGTTACAAGGCTAAGCAATTGTCCCCAAATCCTTTCTCTAGCAGACAGTGGGGTGTGTGTGTGTGTGTGTGTGTGTGTGTGTGTGTGTGTGTGTGATGGGTCTATTAGCATGAATAAAAGACTTGTTTACTAGCGTAACTAGCAAGCCACCATTATTATTGTCATTGAAATTATCACTCAAGAGCCTAAAACTGAAACTAATCTATATAAAGCTACACAGAGCAAGAGTGGGCATAGAGCAGGTGGATAGATAATGACACACTGATAATACTTAATCCAAATAACATTTTCCTTGAACAAATCTGAAAGATTTCTGCTATCACCCTCCCCCCAACCTTAGAGGTAAACTGCCTTAGGTGGTGGTGTGGAGGGAGGGAGGGAGGGAGGGAAAGAAAGAGGGAAGCGGGGAGAAAGAAAAGGAGGGAAGGAGGGAGGCAGGCAGCAGACAGGCAATAGGACTAATGGAGATGTAATATTTTGAGCCCTATAATTCACATTTTTATATAATATTTTCTAATATTATACAACAACTCTCTGAAGTCATTTTAATTCATATCATTTTTAGGATAAGGAATATGGAAATCCAAGTGCTTAAGGTGACATGCTATTAAAGACAATAATCAAAAACAAAGTTATCCAGTCATGGGACAAGCATTATTCAGCATTCACCATGTGCCAGGTTTTGTTATAAATAGTCTATGAGTATTCATCATTGCAGCAGTTACTGTTGTTATCCCTATTTTATAGATGAAAAAGCACCAATCTGGATTTCCTATGATGCTCAAACTTCCAGTTTGCATTGTTTTGTCATAATTTGTATGCTGAGCCCACATCCTGCAAATCAAGGATACATCAAGAACATGGATGGTGATTGGCATAGTGGACAGTGGTTAAGAGCCTGGGACCTGGTGTTGGCTAAGACCTTCACAGACATGACATGTTCTGGGTTCCTAAGCAAATTACTCTACCCTCTTCAAGCCTCACTTTTCTCATCTGTAAATTGGGGTAATTGCCATGCCTACGCTGCAGCATTTGGGAGGATTCAATAAAATAATGTACATAAAGCACTTAGAACAGGGTTAGGCATATGTAAGACTCAGAAAGGTGAGCTCTTATCTGCTCTCAATTGGGAGAAGAAATTGAAAGTTATAGTTTAGACAAAATAAGAATAATTCCTCCTCATGAGTGTACACGGATTTGAGCAAAATCATACACTGACATGTTTTTTTCTCATTGTAAAGCATATTTAGAGGAACTATTTAGAGGAATGAGAAACCAAGGTTTTCTCATCCATTCAATAAAGTAACTACCCAAGCAATGCCTTCCCTGCACCAGCAGGTTACTCATGAAGGCCATCCCCACTCACCATGACATATCAAACTAGTTAAAAGTCCTTGTCTGGTATTCCATTGTGAGGCCACAAATTTTCTATACAATCTCATTCCAGTTCAATTAAAGATTTTGTTTCCTGGGATTCCAAACCTTATGTGGACTCTGATTCCCCTCTCAAAACAGCATCTCCGGAGAGGCAGAGGCCATCCTCCAGCATCCTCCAACATAGTTCCTGCCTCCCACATACTCCAGGGAGAACCTGGAACCCACTGCTACCCCTCCCATATACTTGGCAATGGCAGGATGCTGATACCCATGAGTGTGGAGACTAGAACAGGTCCTATTCCAACCCTGACGCTATGTTGTTAGCTGGGACAGGGTTGTGGCAGGCAGAAAGGGCAGAAGGGATGAGCTGGCACAATTTCCAATAATGATACTTAGCTGGTGCCTGCTGATGAACCAGAAGAGCAGATGGCACCAGTTCGTGATGGTCATTTACGAGCAAAGCCTGAGTGACTGAGTTGAGATAATTGATGGGCTTTGCAAAACAATACAAAACAAAACAAAACAAAAAATAGCCACATTCAGGAATAAGAGTTTCCTGTATGCTTGTAAGCAATGCAGCGGTCTGCCGTCCATCACATCTCTACCACGCTGCATAAACACATACGCTCAAAAGCAGTCACTACCAGCAACCTAAACTCCAGGTGGAAGAAGCAGATTGCATGCTGATTTATGGGAGGCAGCATAGTCTAATGCAGGGTCGGCAAACTGCGACTCGGCAAACCGTGGATCGTGAGCCACATGCGGCTCTTTGGCCCCTTGAGTGTGGCTCTTCCACAAAATACCGGCTCTTCCACAAAATACCGACTTCTGCGCATGGGCCACGAAGTTTCAGTCGCACTGTATGTGCGCGCCCACACGTGGTATTTTGGAACCATGAGCAAGTAAGTCAGGAGCCTTCTGGTTCCAAGCCTATAGCTGAGCAGATGAGCGACTAGTATTCGGTCACTCAAACTTCCCGACCTCAGTTTGCATTGCTTTCAAAAAATACCATGTGTAAATCTCTGTCTCTGTACCTAATCCATTGCATTACGATTCTCTGGTTACATATCCTTTTTACTCGAATGGTCAGAGTGGGGGTTATGTCTAAATCTTGGTAATAGTTTAGGGTCTTTCGCAGGTCTTGGCACACATACGCACACACATATCCTCTATTCTTACTAAATGAAAGGACAGGGAAAGTATTTTCCTACACACACACACACACACACACACACACTGGACCCTTGAACAACACAAGGGTCAGGGCAGTGTCCCCCCACTCAGTTGAAAATCTGCATATAACTTTTGACTCCCCCAAAACTTAAAAACTAACAGCTTATTGTTGACCAGCAAACTTACTGATAACATGAATAGTTGATTAGCACATATTTTATGTCATATGTATTATATACTATGTTCTTACAATAAAGTAAGCTACAGAAAAGGAAATGTTATTAAGATCCAGGGGGTACGAGACTCATCCGGGGATCACTTTGTAAGTTATATAAATGTCTAACCACTATGTTCTACACCTGAATCTATTAAAATATTGAATTCCAATTCTAATTTAAAATTTTAAAAAATGTTACCAAGAAAATAATAAGGAAGATAAACTACACTTACAATACTTATTGAAAAAAATCCACATATAAGTGAATCTGTGTGGTTCAAACCTGTGCTATTTAGGGTCAATTGTGTGTGTGCCTGTGTGTGGGTGCGTGCTTTTGTATGTATGTGTATAGATATATAGACAGACAGACAGACAGATGATAGATAGATAGATAGATGGGTGGATAGATAGATAGATAGATAGATAGATAGATAGATAGATAGATAGATGATAGATAGATGATAGAAAATATTATCCCTGAAATAGATAAAGGCCTAATAGATTTCAAAAGCTCAACTGATATATTCAGCACCTGTTTACTTTACTCATTGGCATGATCCCAGTTTTAATATTTTCTTATCATTACTGAGTTATTTGACCCCTCTCTCCAGTTGAAAGGATTGCCATTTCATCTCTGTGATTGAAACTCTCAGGGACTCCTGAATGGACCAGAATGTAACGTACCTGTGGTACCTATATGTTGAAATGTTCGGTAGGAACTTCCATGCTTCCCCTCCCCACCTAATAAGGGTTGCTTTTGTAAAAAATAAAAATTTCTCACATATTTTGGTGTACATGATTTTTACCTGATGGCTGAAATATACCAATGAAGGTTTAGCCACAGTTACAACTCAGGTTTGTTCTATTAGCTCTCAAGAAATAATATAAAAGCCCTCAGTGTGGGAAAATGAAAATAGTATAAACATTGCACTTAGACATATATGTGTAGACACCTCAGGTTCATCACTGAATATCTCTGTGTCTCTTTTTTTCCCCCCATGGGCCTTAGTTTTCTTACCTATAAGATGCAGACATTAGTTCTACATCACAAGAATAAGTGAATAGTAATGGAGGCCAGGTGAATGTGATAAACCATCAGCCAGTGGGACACCAGAGTGAGTGTGTGCTAGTAAATGTCAGGAACCCCCCAGCCTGTGGGTAGTAAGGGACCAATGCAAATGTATTCATTTCTATGCTCTTTCTCTTCTAAAACCATAGAGCTGTACTAACTCCTTTTTGTCACTGTAAAATATATAAAGTGCATATGATCTTGGAAACATTGTCAGTCGATACCTTGTACTGGAATACCACTTTCAGTCATTAATTGAGTAAGTAGATATCAAT
>NW_006292687.1:1818033-1825539 GCF_000327345.1 Myotis davidii | reverse complement strand
AATGAGTGATGATCTTCAGGGCAATTAGGGTGGTGATGATTAAGAGTGAGAGCGGAAGCCCCCCCACCCCCAAGTCTTAAAATCATTTCTTTTCCCCTTGTTTATTTTTATTTTGCTTTTGCAATTCAGAGGGTTCAAATAACACACCATCATGATGTGAAAATTGTTCCAGATTGTCTGATCCAGAGTTCTGCTAATATGGTAGAACACAGAGCCTCAGGGACCTGAGTGATGCACTTGGTTGTTTGCCTTGATTTAATTCATCACATAAAGTTTCGATTTTCTACCTTTTTATATCAGTTCACTGCAGTTGAAGGAATTGGTTTGCGCTGCCTTCTGTTTACCTCAGAAAATATTGTTATTGCTTTCATTTTATAAATTCCTGCTACATAAAGCTCCAAGTGTGTAAAAGAGACAAACTGCTGAAGGATGTGGGGCAGAGTATGATTACTTATTTTACAAGTGAGTTCCCTTTACCAAAAATGTACAATGGTTGCATTCTAATCAATTCTGAGTTCCCTAATACTTTTTTATGTTTTTAGCTTATTTATTTTGTTTCACTTTTCACAGTTTCCAAATATAGGTTTTAAGCAAATCTTAAAGAAATTTCTAAGATTTTTAAGTTGGAAGAGATATTGTTCCAATTATCCCTAAAGACACTAAGTTATCAAGTGTGGAGGTATAAAAATTATAGCCCCCACATTCCCTTTTGCCTTTGCATGCTCTGTTCCCAATAAATTCTCTTCCTCTCCAACCCCAGATCTCCCTATACTTTCCCTTCTCAATCTCAAGAAATCCTACTCATCCTTTAATATACAATTTAAATATTATCTCTTCTAGGATTCCTTTGTAACTCCCCCATGCTGATTTAGCCACCTTTTACCCTGAGTTTTCACAGCTTGTATGTCAAAGGCCTGACATAAGCTTATCATTTTATAGTGGACATTATATTTTTCCTCTTGAGGTAGTGCCCTCCTAGAGGGAAGGGGCCATGTCTGGAATTATAGTTGGGAATAACACCCTCTCCCTTCCCAATGACTTGAATATTTCATACCAATTTAACACTTGACAAAATTTTAAACAAAATTTCACCAAGGTATTTCTAAGATATATCCTAAGGACTGGTATAGAACATGTAGATCTCATTGGATGTTTGGATACGTTTCTCATGAAATTTGATGAAAAAATAATTTAGAATTAGAAAACTTTTTTATTTCTGTGTACTCTTGGACAAATCTCTTAACAGTTCTGTGCCTCAGTTACCTCCATCTGAACATAGAGAATAGATAACCTACTTGCCCCCTTAAAATATTTTACCCTCAAACATAATCATAAAACAGAATAGGTAAAGTATATTTTAGAAAATAAACTCAGTAGCATTTACTGAATTAGATAGTCTGTGTAATTTGATTCTGCACTGGGAGAACCAGATGTGAATACAGAGGAAGCAAGCAGACACTAATTGTGCTCTATTATTGAGGAACAACAATTATAATTAAACCGCAAAGACAGAAAACAGCTCTAAGGATTGTTTAGATTCCAGTAAACTCTTAAACTACAACTGTGAGATTTTAATTTTTTTCTCTTTTTTTTTTTTGAGGGAAGGAAGGGATGGTAAGCTGTGGAATAAAAAGTGATAGGAGGCTAAGAATATGCCCAAGTTACATGAAATTCAGTGGATAATTAGTACTTATCCTGTGTAAAAATTGGTGTGTGGTAGAACAAAGCTTCAAGGGGGTCATGAGGGTGGAGTTCTAGATGTGACTCTGGCAAGACCTTCAACTCTCATGACCTGAGTTTCTCCATCTTCAAATACGGTCAAGGGTATTTCTTGTTTATGCTGTTTTCTCAGCACTTACAGCATTCTTGGATAATATTGAGTGTAATGTTCCATTATATAGATATAAATACAACATACATATGTTTTTATATAGAATATAAGCACTAGGTATAATGTTTAATTATATTAATTTAAAGATTAAAAAGGTATATATTTATAAGTTGAGAGTGTTAGTCTAGATGGTTTAGCTCTCTTCTAAATATAAAATTGAGTTTCTCCTTCATGTTCAGGAAGTAAAGAACACAATCCCAACAGCCCTGACTTCTCAATGGTAAGTGGTGGAACTCTTTGCTCTGTTAAACACAATGTAAATGAGTTAGATCAAACTTCACCGAAATCTAAAAAAATTATTACCTCCATGACTAGACACAAGTTGTTTTCTTGGGCCTCAGTTTTTCCATCTGTAAAATGGTGACACCTAATCACATTGTGGACAGGACTGAATATAAGCAAGAAAACCAGGCAGCCCATAGGGGATGTTTTATAGATGTTCATATCATTCTTGTTTCCCTTCTATAGTAACTAGTACAGGCTCCTTGCATAGTACATACTAAATAACTTGTTTATTGATTACTTGTGGCTTGAAATTTCTCATATATAGTAAATAAATTTTAAATCTTGGGGGGTATTTCTGCTCCAAAGTTGCAAATCCTTCCAAAATTTCATACTCACCAAAGTATGTCTCAGTAAAATATGGATAGAAAATAAAACATACCCTAATTTTTCAGTAAGCATAGGAAATTTTCAAGATTGTGTTCACTTAAAAGTTAAGGTCCCAGCAAATTGAGTTTTTCATTTATGTTTTAGGCTAACTCAGAACAGACTCAGAATTGCAAACAGTTGATAGCTTGATATATCTTCTTTAGTTTCTACAGAACAGATTTCCCCTTGAAATCCCTTCATACAAACCACTGTAACCGACTTGCAAGATCCTATCATGTAAGCTACTGAAACTGTGGGAATGTAAGTAAATTCTACTTCTTACTATTGATCCAGATCTTCATCAACTCAAAAAGTGGCTTTTTAATTCAAAAATATTGTAGTTCATTTGAAAGCAAACATTTTAACCTTCAAAAGAAGATTAATTTAGAAAATCAGGGCTTGAACATTTATATACTAGAAACATGGGCTGAATTACAGGGACAGAGCCCAAGGGTCAGACATGATTCCATCACTCTGATTCCAAACACTGAGTCTAAGGATAGCATTTCCTAAGCCTGGAATTGTAGTATGAGTTATACACTCCCTGAAAGTCACAGCCAATGGGCTATGTATAAAGTTAGTACAACTGGACTTATTCACCCTCTTTTACTCTTGACCATCTCTGAAGTGAATTGGCTGCTCCTATCACACTGGAAAAGTTTTGCTCACGTATTTCAAACCTGGCCTCTTTTGTACAACATGGAAGTGAGAGCAAACCAGGTCACTCTGTTAACCATTTTGGTATGTCAAAAATTTCTAGTTATTGGAGAGGTGACAATGGCTGGTCAGGTCAAATAATACATGGAGGAAGTCAAAATAGGAGAATGCATACCATCTCCGGGATAAGTACATTGCTGAAGGATGCTTCTATCCACCATCTCTTCTCTCCACATTTCATTTTTATGGAGTAAGTGACTCAAACCTAGTTACTCTATTCCCACATCCTCCAACCTCCTGATGAAACAAGAAAATACCAAGCCAGCTAACAAAGATAATACATGGGCACATTATGGGACCCTTATAGCATCTCTCTGACCTCACAAGGAGCTGGTGGCATTTCTGTAAGATCCTCATTTATACATATTTGTGAAGCTTTTCACGTTACCTTTTCTTTCTTAGGACAGATGACTAACTTTTCTCACGTTGACCTGCACGCAGCAATTGGACATACCCAGATTCACCTTTTTCTTTTCTTCTTATACTAATTCCTTTGGGGGAGGGGTTTCAACTTTATGTCTCTTGCTATTTTTCTAGCCTCTTTACTTGCTGTCCTCTAAAGTCACACTCTCTTTTTCCCTCCTTTACTGATCAACTTTCTTTTCACAATGGACCCATTACTTATCAACATTTTTTGGGTGTGGGTGTCTATACCAATAATGTTGGCCTCAACTTTGAATCTTTTTGCCAAGCCTTAAACCTATTGTTTTTTTTAAAAAAAATGTTTTGCCCATGCTGACTCTCACATTTCTTTTCCTTTTTGGCAATCCCAAAGAAGGTATCCCCTGTGAAATTTTATATTTATATAAAAAGTTTGTTTATCTATTTATGTTTTATTGATATCCATAGCCCAAGATTAGCAACATTACTACAAACACTACTACATACATATTTCTTCAATTTGTTATAATGGCCTTTTCAGCCCCTGAAGAAACCCAACCACTGACAACATGTGTTTTGTTTTGTTTTTTTCATCATAAACAATTTACCACTCTACCTCCATGGCCACTTATATTCTTTATCCTTGCAATTGTCTCTTTTAATTTAGTTCATCACAACATTTGTGTTGATAACCCTGCGTGGGTCCCACAGTGAACACCGTTCCTTAGACAGCTGTCACTTCAAAAACCACCTTTCCCCTTGCCATTGAAAGCCCACACATGCTACGTCAGGTCAGAGACAAGGTAAGGGGGACAGGAAGCCCCTAATCAGAGAAACAAACACAACCACCAGCACTGATAATCCTGCATGTGTGTCTCTGTTTGTATATGTGTGTGTCGTTGAATAGTCATAGCACTTTATATGAATCTTTTTGAAAACAGGAGCAAATTTTCTTATACCATGATTATTTCAGAAACATCATATATAGATATATATATATATTTTTAAAGACATATATATATTAAGAAAAAAAATTACCCAGCAGGAAACCAAAGGACAAAATAATCCTCTTAAAGTTCTATATATCATCCGTGGCTGCCTCCCAATCCTCCTGACTCATCAGCATCTCTGAACAGTCCTCACACTGTTAAACATCCTGCCAGAGACTTGGAGGCTCACTGCTGCAGCATCAGCATTATTACTGTTATTATTATTTTTTTACTCTGCAGAGTTGCCTCTACAGAGGTTCCTCCTTCCCCAGCATTTTGGTGTTAAAACTTACCGCTTTTACCAACTCCCCCTGCTCCCAGCATTACCACCTTGTACTCTCTGGACCCGCCTGAGGCTGTCGCGCTGCTGGGGGAGCAGCTGGCTTCGTTTTCTACCTCCATCTTACCGGAGGGACTGGAGGAGAATAAAGAAGGAAAAAGTCGCCCGTGTCAGGTGCTTGCTCAGAGATTAAGCAACTCTAAAACTGTGTCAAAAGAGAGGTTTAGGACGAGGTAAGAACCATCAGCGCGGGGCTGGCTGTTGGTCCTGTGCTCTGAGCGGGTCTCATAGCAACCACTCAATTGCTTCCAATAAAAATCTGGCTTTAACCTACCCCCCTCCTTCCCGGTCCTTCACTCTTTCACTCTCCCGCTAGTGCTCCTGTTCTCTGTGTGTCTCTCTGTCTGTCTGTCTCTCCGTATGGCTCCCTCTGTCTGTTTCACTGTTTGTTTGTTTTTCCCTTTCCCTCTCCCGTTTCTCCCTTTCCCACCCTCACTCTTTGTTTCTGTCTTTCTCCTCCCTGCCCCCTGTGCCGTGCCAGCTGTGAGAGGCACACTTGCTTGGCTCCCATCCAGGCTGGGCGGCTAGAATGGAGTGAATCGGAGACGGAGTAGAAACATTCTGTCTCACAGGCTGATGATTTCTGTAGCTACAGCTTCAGAGACACTGTTTTCTTCTGATCAGTCAGTTAATTAAGAAAGATGGCTGTTGCTTATCTTCTTGCTTTTCATCAACATCTTCTTCCCCAGTTCTTCTTTTGGGAAGAGGGTTGCTACCAATTTAGGGAAAAAACAAACCAACAGTAACTCAGGGCTTTTCAGGACTGGTCTTTGCTGTTGAAAAATAGCTGGCTCACAGGAATAGTGTCAGCTCACATGCGAGCTGCGGTTCTAACATACGGAGATATTTGAAATTAGGTCATTGTCCTGTGTGGACATGGGTCATCCTTGTTTATACTCAGTTATTAGGACCGACCTAAAACACAAGGATCCTGTCAAGCATGAAAGAAATACTTTTTTTTTTTTTTTGCTGAAAATTATGGTAGCATTAAAGATCATTTATAATCATTTTTCAAATGTCTAAACTCTTACCCCTTATTTGAATTCATTAAAGCTTTATGGTGTTTGCTTTTCTGGGGAAAGCTTCTAAACTAAAAACGTATTAGAATGCTTTCAATAGTCCCTACTTGTTATAGTCAGACCCGGTCTTTCGAACAAGATGGTGATAATGTTCTGTATATTTACCGTCTATTTTTTTCTGTTGTGAAATTGGATCATGATTACATGCAGTTCAATGTTTGGTGTACAAAGGCTTTTATTTCTATCTATATTTTAAGATCCTCTAAAAAAGAAACTATATTTAATCAGCCCCTTTATAACTACAGTGTATGACCAAATGTTTTACACAGAGAAGGTGCTCACTATATTGCTGGTAATTGGAGAGGTGTTATATAGTCTGTCATAGCCAACAGCCCAGGCTCTGGAACCTGATTGCTTGCTTTCAAATCTGTCTCAGCCATTTACTGGCTGTGTGACCTTGGGTAAATTGCCTCACCTCTCTGTATCTCAGTTTCTTCTTCTATGGTTTATTAAAGACCTACTTTATTAACTCATAAAGTTTAATTAAAATGGTTTATTAAAGACCTACTTTATTAACTCATGAAGTTTAATGCATGCACAGTACTTAAAAGTATTTTGGCAAATTGTAAGCAGCATGTAAGTGTATGATTATTTTATCATTACTTTTTAGTTACTAGTGCTCCCAGTCTACTGTATATGAGCACTCACCAAAAGAGAAGAACATCTCTTCCTGTGTTTATTGGCATCCCTGTCTTCTTTGCTAAAGTATCTGTTCAAACCTTTTATCTATTTTATGTCAAGACTAGGGGCCCAGTGCACAAATTCGTGCACCTTGAAAGGAACTGTGGGCAGTGTGGCTGCAGTGGGCACAGGGGCAGGTCTCGGCCCATCCTCCATGCTGCTCCTACCCAGCCCCTCCTGCCACGGCCACCAGTCACCTCTCTGCTGGCAACCCCGCTCCCACTGCCGCCACCCCCATGCACAGACGGTGCCGGCTCTGCTCGCACCCGCTGATGGCGCAGAGAGATTGGGGCCAGAGCCAGCAGCAGGTGTGAGCAGGGTGGGCACTGGCAGTGGGTGCAAGAGGTGGCTGCCAGCCCTGATCACCCCTCAGGAGCAGGGTGAGGTGGAGAAGCCCTGAGGGGTAATTGGGACCAGCAACCGCCACTGGCACCCACTGACAACGTCAAGCAATTGGAGCTGGCTCCAGATGCTGGCAGTGGGTGTGAGAGGTGGCTGCCAGCCCTGATCACCCCTCAGGAGCAGGGTGAGGTGGAGAAGCCCTGAGGGGTAATTAGGACCAGCAACCACCACTGGCAACCACTGACAGTGCCAAGCAATTGGAGCTGGCTCCATATGCTCGCAGTGGGTGCGAGTGGTGGCTCCAGCATGGCAGTAGTGCTAGTGGGGTCAGCACTGGCACCAGGTGTGAGTGCTGAGTGGGAGTACAGCACATGGGAGCAAAGAATTTTCAGTAACCACCAAAGGCTCATCCTGATGACAGCGACCGGTGCCCCA
>NW_006292687.1:1794360-1816702 GCF_000327345.1 Myotis davidii | reverse complement strand
TGCAAGAGTGTGAGTGTGTGTGTGTGTGTGTGTGTGTGTGTGTGTGTGTGTGTGTGTGAGAGAGAGAGAGAGAGAGAGAGAGAGAGAGAGAGATCTTCCAGGTGTATAAATGTTTATTAAAGTGAAATCTTTAAGTAACCAAGATCATTACATGGCAGATTGATTTGCTCTCTGGAAAATGATTAAATGATTGGCATTTGGGAGGTCCAAGATGGCAGTAGCACAGCAGCATGCTGAACTCTACCCCTCCCATGAGCGTGCTCAAATGTACACATATGGAGGTCAATTACTCCTTAGAGACCATAGAGGGTTGAATGAACAGCTTGTGAAGAACAAACAAGAGAAGAGTCTGAATGGAGAGGGCTGGGAAACTGAGGAACCGCAGGAGCTGTGGGAACTCTCCCTGGGAGAAGCCAGTGAGCTCCATTATTTATGTTCCCCTCTGCTTCCTTAAGGCAAATGGGAGCTCTATCCTGGGCCTCCGCCTACCTGCTAGACCACCATAGCACTTTCCAAGCTACAGCACCTGTTGTCTTTTGCCTTTGAGCAAGAGGGAGCAAGCACAAACAACAGGGTGTCACCACATGCGCCTGGTTTCCAGGGGAAAGCACTCCAGCCAGAAGGCCAGTGCCTCAAGCCCTTTGAGCTCATGCTCAGCACCAAGAGGCTTCCCTAAACTACATGACACAGAGGTCTGGTCTATCCAGTACCACAACAAACAGAGGAAGACTGCATACTGGAGCACTCTGGAGACAGTGGGAATTTCATAGGGCAGGAGGGGGTTCCATCCAGGTGCTCTGGCCTACCTGCCACAGGTTCCAAGACACATGGCACACAGAGCTTATACAGAAACTACTTCTACATAAGGCTACTTTCCCAAGAGTGGGAGACAGAGCTGTCTTGTCTAATTCTTGTAAACAAACATAGAGAGTCAAACAAAATGAAGTCTGCCTTTGCTTCCTCTAAGTCTAACCAACCCTGACACTTGCTATCCTTTTTGAATGTCACATGATTCCCACTGAGTGCTCATCTCCATCCAGCGAAGAACCAGGTGTTCATTCACAACCATTCCTCTCCCCTAAGCAGGATCCAAGTCCTTCTTAGAGAAGGGGAAACTAACTTAACAAGTAATTCCTTCAAATAAATGCATTAATTCTAGTAAGTATGGCTATGTAACTAAAATGCTAAGCTGTCCAGTCATTGTAAGAGGTCTGTGGGGGAGAAGTTGGACTCAGCCAATCACTGACAGGCAGAGCTCCTGACAACCTTGTCCACAAAGTCACTCTTCCCTTCATTTGAAGATTTATATATTTATTAAAATGATTTATTTACATTCCAGTTCACCTTCCTACACAATGGTGACCCTGCCACATTCATCTTTATCTCTCCAGAGTTGAGCACAGTGCCTGGCATGTGCTAGGTGCCTAAATGAGGGAATTAATTACACCAAGTGGGTAACTGTCTATTACCACTATTAATGAAATTAACCTTGCAAAGTTTATTATTTACTATTTACTAGTACACTCTAATTAAAAGATAAATCATGGAGGGAAGAGATAGCAAAGTAGTTGATAACCTCTGGGTAGATTAAGGTTGGGAGTGTATGTTCTCACCATGGGATGGAAGAGCATTATAAACCAGGAGATAACACCACTGCTCAGGAAGCAAACTGGAAATGTCAAGGGATAAATAGAAAAGAGCTAACTTTGCAACTGGGAGGCAGAGTTCTACCTGCAGAGCACAGGCCTCTCTCTCACACCAATTCCTCACAAACATGTACTGTAAAACTCACAACAGGGGGCAATACTTCCGGTTGTGGGAAGATTCAACTTTTATCTGAAAGGCTCATTAAGACTGAAATACTTGGAAGGAGAGATCTTACATGTGATCCAAATAACTGGCATCCATTCATTTATTCTTTCAACATGTATTCATTCAGTAAATATGGATTGATTTGCTCATTCTCAGATTCATCCATTCAACTGTAGTAGAGTTATGTACTTTTTTTAAATGAAGAAAAACACAATATAGTCAATGAGTTCAAAGTGGTTATACCAATGTGGGGGAGAAAGACAACTGCATATCAGGCTCTGAAATAAGACAGGATGTGGCAGGCAGGTGGATAGATGAATGAGCAGAGCCTGATGGAAACATGTGGGGAGGAGAGACTGACTTTAAATAAGAAGACACGATGAGATGTCAGGGAATGGGGAGTACCTGGCACTAGATTTAAAGTAGGACTTCACATTGAAGAAATTACAAGAAACAAGGGCATTCAGAGTTTAGATATTAGGTTGTTCAGCAAATTGCAAGTTAATATTATTTTGGTGATGCATAGGAACATAGTCCAAAAGTTGGATTATAAATAAATCATGGAGAACTTTACATTGCAGCACACAAAGTTTGGATTTCTTTGGGGTTATTTTTTTTTTACCTTTATCTTTAAGCAAAGCATGATGCCCAGTTTAAAGTAGAATAGGGAATAATAAATACAAGCTTTGGATTAGAGGAAAATTAAGGTCTGGCTCAAATTATTCTTCCATTAAGCCTTTGTGATTTTTCCATATTCAAGTGATTTGAAACTAAGCTAACATTTTATATGTTTATTATTGCAGTAATCACTAATTTGACCCATAGCATTCCACAATTTACTAAATTGTAATCCACTTGAAGAAGGAGCATATGGGTCCAGCACCATGGGAATTATAATTTTAAGAAAAGTATGTGGAAAGTAATTTATGCTTATTATCTATTAATTATTATATTTTCCTTATGAACAATTGTAAACCTACTTTTGCCCCACCCTGTATATTACATATATGTCTGTATATACAATATGTATGGGCATCTTTCAGTTTTGTGAAATTTAGGTATACATTTTAACTGGTCTCTATTATAGCTTTGAATAATGGATTGACAGTTCAAAATACAAGGTCATAGTAACAAAAGCACCACTCTGTTACCATAACATTACCATAAAAAAAAAAAAAGAGTTAGTTGTGAGACTGCCCCATTTTTCCCTGAGAGCTATGAAATTAGGATTGGAGAGGTGCCTTGAACTCACTGAGTATAACCATCCATCTGGGGAAGAGATCTCATAATCACTGACTTTTGATCTACTAGAGGCCTGATGAACAAAATTAATGGAAGAGTAGGCCTTCCTTCCCCTGGCTGCCAGCACCAGCTTCCCTCTGGGACCCAGGATCCGGGCTTCCCTCCTCCAGCTGCCAGGAAGCACCCGGGACCCGGGCTGGCTTTCCTCGGGCTGCCCACAGGCACCCAGGACCCAGGCTCACTTCCCTCAGGCCCTGGGGTCATCAGGAAGGACATCCGGAATGACGTCCGGTCTAATTGGCATATTACCCTTTTATTAGTATAGATTCTTTGAACATTGAGTATCAGAGAGTTTATTATTTTACAAAATGGGGTACTATGACCACCTAAGATAGTGGAAAAACACTCAAATTTTGGAGTAAGAGAAGTCTCATTATGGATTTGATCCTTTTTTTCCAATTTGTTAACTGTGAAATGAACAAATCTTTGCTTCTCAGAGCTTTAGTTTCTCATCTGCAAAATCTAATATACTTGGGTTTTGTGAGGTTCAAATGAGATGATATAAATTCAGTGTCTGGAAACACTCATTAATGGCATAAAATTAAATATTAGAAAGTCACTCCTTTACCAATATCATCCAAGTAAGAGAGAAATCATCTGAGGGTTTTGGTCATATCAGTACCATGCAAGGTGAACCCTGAGTTGAAGCAGGGACAGGCCAGTGGGAAAGGTGCACAGTTTGTACGAAAACATGAAAGTGCATTTAATTCTTTCCTATTCTTGTAAAGTTTTGTAGGTATATTTTATCACAGGTCTGTGACAGATCTTGACTTTTGTGTGTTAGTTATATTGCTTGGTATGCCTTTCAGCTAAAAACTTTCTCTTTTTTATATTGTAAACTTTCCCTCACTTAGCTGCAAACCATCTTTCTTATCCTATTATCTTTTGCGACTGTAAATAATTTGCTTTGTTTATTTTGTTACCTTGACAATATTTATAGATCATGTCATAGAAAGCCTCCCTTAGAGACCTCTCTTTTGTAGACTATATAAATTTAGTTCCTTATGTCTAAACTCTTCTGTCTTGCCCTTTAATCCGGGATATATTTTGTCGACCTTCTGAATTTTTTTGTCTCAATTTACCTCTATAGCTTGTCAGTATTACAGAGAAAAATTATGCTGGAAAATTAATAGTTTGAAGTGATAGCTAGCAAAGAGCTAAAACATAGCTTCCCCAACATTCTAACTAAACTACTTACATAGCTGTAGAAAATAGAGAAGCAAGTACACTGCAGACAAAGCGTAGGAACAATAAGGCTAACTTGAGGGAGGAGGGAAAGGTATTACTGATTACGTCTGGACTTGACTTGAAATCAACCAATCCGCTGTCCCAAAGATTAACATGGCGAATTGTGAAACATACACTATCTACACCCTCCCTCTGGCTTAGAGATGAGAGTCTATACCGAACATTAAATCAGACATACATTATTCCACTTTGCAAATGTTGATATTTGAGATGGTCAGAAGCCTGCTTTCATATTACTTTAAAAAATAATCTATTCATAATTGCAGCTTGTAGGAAGCCACCTTTTGTCTTCACTAGCAGAGAGATGTGGGCAAGGTATCCGGAAGGCTGGTGACCCTTGAAGCCCTGGCAAAGGTCAGAGCTATGCACCCACTGTTTAGTCCAGACAATGGTAGCTGAAGCAACTTCCCCACCAGATGGTCATGTAAATCCTTACTGATAAGATAGTCTGCCTGTTACTGGAATTTGCCTGCCTAAGGGCTATGGGTGGATCCCAAACTGAATAAAAATACGGCAAGGCCTGAGCACAAGTGGAATCCATCCTCTTGGGATGGTCTCTCGCCTGGCCCCCCAGTTTCCAAATTATTATTTCTTGTCTTATCTCTTTCATTTGTGTGGCCCCTCTTCCAGATCCTGAACCCTGAACCACGCAGGATGTGGGGGGAAAACACACAACACAGCAGCTCATACAAAATAGCAATATGCCAGGTACATGAGAGGTGCGTGGATAGTTAGGTATTCCAAATTAGATGGGTAATCTAAACAACACCTAGGAGAGGTATGTGTTAGATACTATGAATTATTTAAGTACTTCTGTTTAGGAAACTAAGAGTAAGGACCAAGCAGTCTGGTCAAACAAGATCAGAGGATGAGTAACCAGAAAGGGAGTTTCTGAAAAATACTGTGGCACAGGAAAATAAATGTTTTCATGATGACAAAGAAAAAAATGAAACTCTGAAAATCTTAAAATTTTATATAGTTTGATCCAAAAGAATAGATACATATTCTTTAAGAATATGCCAGAATATGTTCTTTATTGGAAAAGTATAAAGCTATATAAAGAGAAGGTTCTCAGATTAAAGTACAGTAGTGGGAGGTACAATGTAATAATCATAAAGTAATGCATGGTGCTTTAGTACCAGGTACTGTTATGCCCAGATTTCAAGATCCCCAAGGAAACCACACCAGGGAACTAGCCAGTCCGATGCAAAAGCAGAGGGTCTCTTATACGAGTTCGCTTGGTCCCCCCCTTGCCTCCATTACTGGGTGCAAGAGAGAGCCCCGAGTCCCAAGAGAACAAAGAATTTATAGGGCTTGGGGCCGGGGGTTGGGGCAGGATGCAGCTAGGGTCTGGTTACACAAAGACAGGGGGGGTGGCCAGCATACTTTTGGCCTTGGGCTAGTTCCCCCTGCTTTCCCATTGGCCGATACACTCTGCGGCTTTTTTCTTGGAAGAGGGGTTAAGGACACAGCCATCAGTCCTGCTATGTCCTTTCAGTACCAGAACTGGCTCATAGTGGGTCCTCATTAAATGTTAGCTCCTATATTCAATCACAACAGATTGAATAATCCTATATAATAAAAACCCAATATGCTAAGAGGTCTGGTTGTCCGGTCGTCTGTTCAACCAAACAAAGCATAATATGCTAATGATATGCTAAGGCTGCTCAACCGATTGCTATGACTTGCACTGACCACCAGGGGGCAGATAGTCACTATGATGTGCACTGAACACCAGGGGCAGGGGGCAGACGCTTCGACCGGTAGGTTAGCTTGCTGCTGGGGTCCCACCAATCAGGACTGAGCGAGATGGGCTGGACATGCCCTGGAGCCCTCCTGCAGTCCCTCCCAAGCTCGCCAACCTCCCGCGCGTCCCTCCCTAGCCCCTATTGTGCACTGGTGGTGTCCCTTGGCCTGGCCTGCACCCTCTTGCAATCCAGGACCCCTCAGGGGATGTCAGAGAGCCAGTTTGGGCCCAATCCCACAGGCCAGGCCTATGGATACCACTGGTGCATGAATGAATTCGTGCATCAGGCCTTAATGATGATGATGATGATAATAATAATAATAATAATAATAATAAATAAGTACTATTGAAAAGTGAAAAAAAAACAACCTTCTGTTTCATAAATGAAGTTTACACCCAAACTCAAGATGCTAAAGTCAGATTTGATGTCCTTAAATCATAAATCAGTGGGGGCAAAACTTAAGATCTTTTCCTAGGATGCAGAGAAAATGAAAGTTGATGACAATGATGAGAGCAATGATAGAGCTAGAGAACATTGGACTTTCACCCAACTCACTTTTCTTCTCCCTATTCCTCTTGGAGAGGTGGGGGATGAGTATGCTGGACATAGTGCTGGATTTGCTGCAAAGCACCAGCAAAAACCACCAGGTCAGGAGCCAGTTGCTTTAGGGGCAGGTATAACGCAAGCAGGAAATAACCTTTTTTTTTCACTTAACTACCATGTGTGTTCCTTACTGGGGAAAAAAATACACACACACACACACACACATTCATACAGTATCTTGGAAACAAAATCAAAGCCAAAAAAGGCTAATTTTAGGAAGGAGTCTAGTGACTAACCAATAATATGAAAACAAAGGCATAGCAGTGAAAACAAAAGAAGCCAAACCAGACATTGGGGGAGGGGACAGGAGTCCAGTCAGGAAGCCCAGAATTGGAAGACAGAAGAGTGGGATCAAGTGAGCTCCCATGGGGCATTAAAATTGGCTGACAGTTTTAAGACTTTTCAGTATCCTAGTCACCGCCATATAATAATTCTGTTCTAAATTCTTCCAGTTGCTATAGCTTGGAAAATTCATAGTATCTATATGAATGTCTACCCAGAAAACTAATGTAAACATTATCCTCCTTAGAGTAAGACTGTAGGAATGGACTGGTTAAAGTCACCTTCAATTCTAGTATCCAACGAAGCCTCACACTGTTCTAAGCCCCCCCCCCCACCGCCCCCAATCTCAACTGAAGTAATTTGGGGGCTTAATTGCTGTTTTATATATGTATGGACACACCCTCCATTTGTTTTTATCAAAAGTGGGTTTGTGCTTGGATGCAGAAATGCCTTGGCCAAATTCCTGGCCAGCAGAAGCCATGAAATACTCACTGGCTATGCATTTCTTCTTGTTTGCTGGTACACTTCCTGCACCTAATAAACACCCCAAAATAGACCCTGAATGTGAAGTATAGTGGATTTTGGTAGATAATCTCCATGGGAGAAGACATTGGCAACTCTAAGGAAATAATGTGGACTAAATGTTACACAAATAAAAAAGTAAGACAAAGTACTTATTGACATTGGTAGGCATTGATTCATCGTGAGTCTAAATACACACATTTAAGCCTCTTAAAGCATCATAAATGCTGCTGAGCTATTTTTGGTTTTGCAGAAGAAAGATCAGGATATGTGAGGGAAAGAATTACTATTCCCCCAAGAATTACAACCTTCAGTGCTCTACAGACTCTGAACAGAATCAAGTTGGCTAAGGACAGAGATAGAAATAACATTAGTTTTCTGTTAAATGCTTAACCTACACAGTAAGAGTTTCCCAACCTGAAACCCAGCTGGGCTTTTTCCATAGGCATGTTAGATTTTCAAACAAGAAAAAGATTAGTTGCAAATTACTTATCTAAGTCATCTTTTGCCATGAACAAGTTTAACAGAAATTGTCTTATGAATCACTTTGAAGATTCTACAACTAATAATAATTTTAAAAGGCTTAGAGCTGCGGGAGTGGTAATAGTTTGTTCCAGCAAAATTTTCCATCTCTTTAGGAACCCCTGCAGATGGTCCTGCTGTGTCTGCTTGACAGGCAGCAGACCCAGTCTTCAGCATGAAACCAAGGTGCCAGCGAGGCTCAACTAGGGACTTAGCACAGAAGACAGAGACATGATTTAATTCTTAGCTCTGCCATTTACTTCAAGAATGAAGTACAGTGCTTTAGGATTTTGATTATATAAAAGAGAAAAAAAAACAACACAAAAAATAGGAATGACATCCATCATCTTCTATAATAATAAAAGGGCAATATGCTAATTAGACCGAACGCCATTCCAGACATCCTTCCTGATGAAGCCAGGGCTAGGGGGAAGCCAGCCCAGGTCCCAGGTGTCAGAGGGAGGCTGGTGCCGGCAGCCAGAGGAAGAAAGGCCAACTCTTGTACAAATTTTCATGCATCGGGCCTCTAGTGGACCATAAAAATATAGCTGGGTTTTGTTTATTTTAAAAACATGTTTTATAGTTCTTTCATTACTAATTTTTTGAAGACTAATATTAATAATGGAAGAACTGTAACCACAAGTAAAATTGGTTTCTTTGTAGTTTCTTCCCATTTGCTTTAGTTTTACTGTGTGCAGCAAAAGGGAACAAATACAATCCTTCTCAAAAATAATTGTTCAGAGGTACTTCCTTTTCTCCAGTATAGCTTTGTCTTCTTCAGGCAATATCCTTAAGTTACTAGCAGGGTCCCTCTTCTGAGGTGCACTTCCCTTTCCCCTGCTTTTCTTCCTCTGTGCGTATCAGATCTGTTTTCTCCATGATTTTCAAACAAGGGTGGGTTAGAGGTGAGCAGAACACCTCGAGTATCACAGAGTGCTCTTGGATATAAAGACATTACTCAGAGCCTGGATGGCTTAGTCACCTGTGCATTTGTTAAAATAATGTTTTATTTGATTTTTGCATATTTAAAACCTCCTGTTACTGTTTATTTTGAAACTGTTACTTGTTTTGTAAATAAGAGTGGAAATTACTCCTTTGAAATCCTAATGGCTTTTGGCATAGTTCTGAGCTCAGAGTAGGTCCTTAAAGAGATTATATGTTAAACTGAGTCCAATTAAACTATACTTGAAACTTCAACAGACAGTAGCTTAACTAACGTCCCAGCGACCTATTGGAGTCATTTATATGAACATTCCTCACACACAAAGTAAGAAAATTTTAATCACAGGAAAGAAAAAAAAATGGGTCTAGCAAAGATCACCTGCCTCCAATGCAATAAACCTATCTTCATTTAAAAATGGTTCTGTGACCCTAGCTCATTTGGCTCAGTGGATAGAGCGTTTACCTGCAGAATGAAGGGTCTGGGTTCGATTTTGGTCAAGGGCATGGACCTGGTTGCATGCTCAAGCCCAGGCCCTGAACATGGTGCATGTAGGAAGCAACCAATCAATGTTTCTCTCTCTCTGACTCTCCCCTCCTTTCACTCTCTCTAAAAATGAGTGGAAAAATATCCTCAGGTGAGGATTAATGAAAACAAAACAAACAAAAAAACAGCTGGCACTGTGAATATTCAGTGTCCAATGTAAGTCACACAGTGGCATTCCCATTGCATCACATGAAGGCTGAGCACAGGCTAGCCTCTTTTAAAAATGTGTATACCTTGGTTAGAATTTGCTAACATGAGAACAAACTCTTATTCTCTTTAAAAAGTCCACTTTGCAAAGGATCCCTTAACAGCATTCCAGTCTCCCAGTGCCTGTAATTGTTTCCAGATCATTAACCATTTGAATGAGAGACCTTGGGGAATGGGGAGATAGAAAAGGGAAACAAAGCTAAAGAATTCAGAGCCACTCCTAATTGAAGGTCAAGTAGAAAAATATTGAGCATCTGGCAATGAAGACTTAAGTCAGAGGCAAGCCAGGCTTTCAGTTGCGCATTCTCAGAGCACCACAGAGGCACAGATTGGACGGAGTGGAGGTGCTCTGCCCCCCTCCGCCCCTTCCCACTCTTCAGGGTTGCTCCTCAGAAGTTACCATGGATAGAGTGTCTGGGGCACTCAGACTGCTGGCCTGTACCCCAGCCCATCCATTCCATGAAGGGCAAGGCAATTCTTTGTGTGTGTGTGTGTGTGTGTGTGTGTGTGTGTGTGTGTGTTGCATGAATGAGAGCCCTCATTCTTATAATTTCTCTTTCCTTCTCTCCTTTTTTGATTTACCTCTCAGCACTCTTGTCAATGTATCCCAAACTGTGAGGATATTCTTTTCTTTGTTTTTAAGCAATTTTAGAAACATATCCAACTCTCTGGTAGCAGAAATTGTGACATTTTTATCAGATCTGGGGAGCATTTTTAGACCATTGAAAACTTTCTTCGTACACTGCTTACATTTGGAGGAGGGGTCCGATAGAGGAAAGTGGGATTCGGTCGGCTCTAATACAGCCAAGAAATGACCGTGGCCACCCTGGGCTGGGCAGGAGCAGGGAAGCCCTTAGATATCCACCCTGGTGCAGCTGAGGGAACGCGTGACTTTGGGAGGCAACGGTCTGGTTGGGTTCTGGGGTTATGGTTTTGAGATTAATAAGCCCACCAGGGAGCTGCACCATGAGGATTTGAGAGATATGTTAGTTTCCTTCAAATGGGAACTGGGACTCAGGTGGGCTTCTCCTCACCAACTTGTCTGTGCAAGACAAAGACCTGTCACTTCCAGCTGATGACATGCAGCTCTGAGGGAAGATTCTGCACTAAAATGGGTTTACATTTTCCGTTTAAAACACTGGATTTTTACAAAATGACCAAAATCTGCATGCTGCTCTCTCTCTAGCCCTGTGCTTATGAAAGGGTAGGGGGTGGGGTGGGCAGAGGAATCCACCCTACATGCAAAGTGGTCTAATTGGAGATTTATTTTCTGTCATTTTTCTTTCTAAATAAAAAACAGTAGTTCTTTAAGAAATCGCCAACACATATATAATACCTTAATCAATAAAGGAAAAAAGAAGAAAGAAAGAAAGAAAGAAAGAAAGAACGAAAGAAAGAAAGGAAGGAAGGAAGGAAGGACGGAAGGAAGGAAGGAAGGAAGGAAGGAAGAAAGAAAGAAAGAAAGAAAGAAAGAACGAAAGAAAGAAAGGAAGGAAGGAAGGAAGGACGGAAGGAAGGAAGGAAGGAAGGAAGGAAGAAAGAAAGAAAGAAAGAAAGAAAGAAAGAAAGAAAGAAAGAAAGAAAGAGCCTAGACTAGAAATAAAAATTTAAACAAAAACTTATATTTTGAAGAGGACTTTGGGAACTGATGACACTAGACACAGCCTTATTTTTCCATGAAGCTGTTTATGAAGCAAGCTGTCAGTCAGGCAGGTGAAGGTCCGCCTCACACTTCATAGCAGCACCTGCCACAGCTGAATGATCTGATTTGAGCTTCACGGCTTCATTGCCATTTCTAAATAACTGTTGATGAAAGATGCACTTTATTTCAAATGAAAAATAGGACTTTTGAGTAGAAAATTTTACTGTGATGTACCCCCTATGCCAAATTTTGATTACTGATTTGCAGATGGGAAATAATCCAGGTACTTTTTCTCTTGATGTTTGTTAAAAATCACCTCTTAAAGACATTTATCCAGCACTTTGAATGTGCAGGACACATTTTTCTGTGATATTGCCTTAGATAGCAACCTGTGTCCGGTCACTTACCCACTCATTTATCCATGCAGAGTTTATGCTCTTGCCTTAGGATATGTATTACCTGAGATTGTGTGAGAATTGGGCATAAATGGGCCTTACATAGAGGAAGAGCATGTGTTCACCTTTATGAGGGATTTGAGAATATTAGGAAGAGACTCTTACCTTCAAATGACTATTTCACATGGTCATTATACTATGAGGTCTAGTGATTTTAGATACTCACAACATATTTAAGCTGTGAGGGATTTTTGAAGATGGTCTATTTATATCTTTTTCTTTTAAAGCTTGGAACCCCAAAATCTAGAGACTGAGTTACTTGACCAGGTTCCTTAGCTTTCTTGGTAGTAGCTTGGTTGAGACTTTGAACCCAGTACCTTGATTTCCAATCTTGTGATTATTGTTTGCTTTGGTTCTTCTTCCTAAATTCTACTTTTAACTTCTGAATTTTCCTAAAACATGTTAGGTTCAGACAGCAGCCAGGTTAAATATGGGCTTGCTATTGTGGTCTTCCAGGAGCCAAGGATGGGTTGGAAATTGCAAGATGCCCAGTTGGAAAAGAGGGTGTGTGTGTGAAAAACACACAGGCCAATTGAATTGCACCATTTCAACACATTGTTTTAGAGCAGGGGTGGGCAAACTTTTTGACTCGAGGGCCACAATGGGTTCTTAAACTGGACCGGAGGGCCGGAACAAAAGCATGGATGGAGTATTTGTGTGAACTAATATAAATTCAAAGTAAACATCATTACATAAAAGGGTACGGTCTTTTTTTTCAATAGTTTTATTCATTTCAAATGGGCCGGATCCAGGCCGTAGTTTGCCCATGGCTGTTTTAGAGCAACTACAGCTATAAGAAACGATGAAATCACACCACTGCAGCTTTCTCGAGAGAGACTGAGGGCTCTCTGATGGTCCCCTTTCTGTCCGATCGTCCCTCTACCATTCCTGACTCCGCAGTCTCTGGGGGGAGAGGGAAAATGCTATAATGAACATAAATGCCAAGGTCCAGAAGCCATTTCCATTCACAGGCCAGTTCTTGTGTGGAAGTGAGTTTCCTGCTCACTGGTTAGTCCAGGGGAGATGCACAGGCAGGCCCTGGGGGCTGCCTATTAACTGTGCAAGTGCTTACACTTCCCTCTTTTTCTTGATAATGAAAAGATCCTCCTCCCAACCCCAATCTAATTTTATTCAGTGCATTATAATTATGGTCTTTAATATAAATAGTTCTTATAGTATTTAATATAAAATATCATATGCCCGATCAGTGTAAATGGGAGCATGGACCAACTCATTTTTGATGGATAGGAAGTTGGTTGGTTAGAGACAGAATGATAACCTGGCTGACAAATGCACTGGATGTGTCCAGAGGGAAAATGCTTTAAAAAGGCAAGATGGACTGAGAAACTGAGCTGGAAAATAGAAAAAGGAAAACACCAGAGGGGATTTCAACAAATTGGACAGGAGCAAGCTTTTGCCTCTATTAATACGCACCTCTCCAAACTTCTCACTTCACCAAGGAGGAAATTCGGCTGGATGGAGAGCTGATGGGGACCGACTGTGGGTGTTAATAAAGGGAGGAGGAACAAGGCTACAGATTCATGTAATGGACATGGTTCCTATTGCCAAGGAGTTTACAGCCTACAACGGAAGATGGCCACACAAATAAGTAACTCAAGGGAAAGTAAACCTTGCAATGCTGGGAGGAGATCATCAATTAGTCTTCCAAGACAAGAATCCCTTAGACTTTGGAGAAACAAAAATGTCCTCATGGAGGAGAATAAATTTGACTGAGGACATGCACACTGAGAGAAAGTAAAGGAAAGTTAGTCCAGACATAGAACTTGAGGAAAGCGGTGGCATGATGCACACCTGGCTGTAGAAAAGATACTGTACCTACCCGCTCATTTAGTCCTCACTTGAGAGTGCACAAGGCAAGGATTAATATCACATTTGTCAATGAGGAGGCAGAGGTCTCAGTTATACACCCAGGACCACATGACAGGGATAGGATTTAAACTTAACCTGGAGTCTGTCAATTATGCTTTGGGGCTCCTAATTCCTTTCTACATATTATGAAAATCATGTGAAGACTGCACATGTTCTGAGGTTTTCTACTGTAGGTATACTGTGGCATAGTCATAAAGCAGATACCACATTACAGGGGTCTGTTTCTGCCCAGAACTTGGAGGAGGAAGCATCAGTACTGTGTTTTTAGGACCTCTCTACACACTAGGACACAATCCTTCCTCATGAGTCTGGTACTGATCCATGCAGGTGACCAGGGCGCCCACATCTTCAACCAATAGGAAAATGTTCAACTCTTCCATATACTTGTTCTTCTGTAACAGACAACATACTTTTTCATAGTATCTCTCACTTTGCTCCTAATTAAACTGCAATAAGTTCAAAAGTTATACGTCAAGTCAGTGCACTAAGGAAAGAAGGTGCTGCATATGATCTTTAGTTACCCAGGAATTTAAAGTTTAGAAATCCCAGGATAATTGTGTTCAAGTTTGAGTTTGTCAAAATTGTCAGTGTTGAGACTGAAAAGCAATGTTAGAGAATATCCATGCAGTCACCAAGCACATTTAGCCTAAGGTCAAATTCCATTCCATTCAGTAGACATATTCCATTTTTATTACCTTGTTGATAGAGACAAATTTATAATTATTGAATTTTAAAAGTGCTCATAGCCCTAGCCAGCTTGGCTCAATGGGCAGAGCATTGGCCTGCAGACTGAAAGGTCCCAGGTTCAATTCCAGTCCAGGGTACCTACCTCAATTTCAGGCTCAATGCCCAGTAGGGGCCATGCAGGAGGCAGCCAATGGAAGATGTTCCTCTCTCATGGATGTTTCTATCTCTCTATCCCTCTCCCTTACTTTCTCTCTACAAATAAAAAACATTTTTTAAAAAGTGCTTATAGACCAGGGTGAAGGATACTTAAACCGTGGGATCCCCATGATTTCTCCAGGGCTTACTCCCTGCCTCCTTCCTGACAGCATAATTTAGTGTCGAGCCTTTTGAGAATTTTCCAGAGACTTTTTCTAATATTCAGAATTTTGGCATTTAAATGTTGCAATCAAATGCGAACTTATTCAGATTTTTAAAAATTGCAATTGCCTTAGTTGTAAGAAGACTATGGGTACAACTTTTGCCTTTTGATAAGAAAAAAATAATTTCTAAACTGAAAAGGAATCATTTCTTTCCAAAACACATCATTTTCAATTCTATAGGCTCTTAATTACAATGCCTGCTGTAATTTTTAAATCAATGAATTTTTTGCAGCAAAACATCACCTTTGGTCTAAGTATGTAGTATCATGGGCCCATTGGTAGCCATTAAGAGCATCTGAGTCAGGAGTATCATTCCTGAGAGGGAGACCTGAAGAAATCCTGAGATTAAAGGCCAAATTTCTATTCTTTAGCTCCTGAAAGAGCGGAGCATTCCTGAAGTTAGTCTTGTTCCTAGACTTTGTGGGTCAAAGCTCTCTAAAAACTCCAAGGGCCCCTGGGATTTCTGATACTGGGATGTGTGGCCTTTCCCAGACCTGGGCTCCATGATATGCACCTGACTGGTCACCTGCAGCTCACTGGGACTGCTCCTGCTCCTTGCTCTTCCAATTTCCCCTCCAGAAGGACTGTGTAGCTTCCCCAAATCCTCATTTGGAAAATAGGTAAGAAATAACATTCCCTTGGATACATAATTCCAATGTTAGTTTAAAACTCAGTCACATTACTTGGAACCATTAATAATTACTTGTCTCAAGAGTTGTAGTGGAAATAAATTCATTTTCCAAGGTGAGTATGGCTCTAATCATATATGTATAAACACAGTGGCAAAATATGCCAGAGTACGAATGAAGCAGGTAGCAATGAAGCTAATTTGTGCTGTTCTTCTGTTAAGAATGCCATCCTCCAGGGTCCCCTTTAAATCTTCATTCAGGCTGTCTCTCCTGTCAGAGCTTTCTTGGACCAGGTCACCACACAACCACCTCTTTCATTATCCATGACACTCATTTCACAATTGCTCATTTATTTATCTGTAACTTCTGCTATGCTGTCAGCTAAAACGACTATTAAAACATTCAGTATTTCTTAATTTATTCATTTGTTCATCTTGTCCCCCTAAATGTGTTAGAACGTATGCTTATTTAGAGTACATATGCATAGCCCTCTTCTACACGCCCTGTACCATAATAGGTTTAATGTTTCTTGTTAATTATTTTGATGAGGATTCCTTTTATGGACTTTCTTATCTTATAGGTGTGAAAATCCCATTTCTGAAAGCACTGCATTTTAACACCGTCTCTTTCAAAAAAATTTACTTTCTCTTTGGACACTTAAAATTTTAGAAAAAAAGATCTCTGCTTTGGAGAGAGGGACATGCCTTAGCTCCTGAATCTCCCATTTAGTTTGTACTTGATGAACTGGAATGATTGCTAAGACTTTAAGTTTTAGGGAAGGTTAAAGAACTGCAGAGGAAGTCTGTGAGACAAGTACATTCTGCTATGGCCATTGACAAGGAAGTACCAGGTGGGCTTATTTTACTTAAAATTTTTTTCTATGACAATTCCCTATGATGTATGTAATTGGTATTTTAGATACAGTTCCAGAAGTCCTAGAATCACAAATGTACAAATTCAGGAACCAAAAGACAAGTTGAAATTTTAATGGAAATAGTGTTAAATGTTAAAGATTTTTTAAAGTACCTATCTGAAAGCATTTATCAGCAGATTGGATTAGAAACAAATCTCAAGATTGGTATTGGCTACAAGTTACATGATAGGACTGTTATGAAAATCAACATTCATTTACATTAAAAAAATACTGTCTAAATCACACTTTCCTGTATTCCACACTCATGAGCTCACACCTGGAGTACAGTGTTCAGTTCTGGATAATCTGATTAATAGAGTTATTGATACATTAAAGCAAATCCACAGCAGAATGGCCAGAATAAGAAGCTTAGAAACCAAGTTACATGATTAAGAGTTACAGGAGGTGAAAATGTCAGTAAAATAGAAAGCTAAGACAAATAAGATAATAATCAAATACTAGAGGCCCAGTGCACGAATTCCTGAACCAGTGGGGTCCCTCAGCCTGGCCTGTGAGATTGGGCCGAAACTGGCTCTCCTATATCCCCTGAGGGGTCCCAATTGCGAGAGGGTGCAGGCCAGGCTGCGGGACCCCACTGTTGCATGATCCGGGCCTGGGAGGGACGCGGGAGGTTGGCCAGCCAGGGAGGGACTATGGTAGGGCTCCAGGGCACGTCCAGGGGAATGGCACCAAGGTGTGTCCAGCCCATCTCACTCAGTCTTGATTGGCCAGACCCCAGCAGCAAGCTAACCTACCAGTCAGAACATCTGCCCCCTGGTGGTCAGTGCACATCATAGCAAGTGGTTGAGTGGCCTTCACATATCATTAGCATGTTATGCTATGATTGGTTAAATGGACAACCAGACGGCCAGACACTTAGCATATTAGGCTTTTATTATATAGGATTTGAAGCACTGGTGGGACAGAGCATGGTTTGGCTATTAGAACTGTTGCTAGTCAGTGTATACTAGAAGATGCAGCCAAAGAGAAGTTGCCTGACAAATTGAGCTGTGCACCTGAGACAAGATGATTCCAAGTGTAGGAACCCCCTGTAGTGGACCTGTTCAAACAGATATTAAAGAAACACCTATTAAGGGTCCTAAGAAGGGATTTTAATTCTTCAGATTAGGTGTCCATTAATGTATTTCTCTTCATTTGAGATATAGACCCAGCAATAAGAGAATCAGAAAGGGCACTTCACTTCCAAAATAAAACTCCAAGTTATCATCAAAATAGTTAACGCTTTTGAGACATTCTACTTTTTTTTAATAAGTCAAAAGATGTTTGTTGAGGTCAACTTAAAAGATAGAGCAAGCCTCACTGTAATGTAGCTATATCACAGCCTCCAGCCACAGGGGACATCCTGGACCACTGAGATAACTGTCAAAGAGGCATTTACAGTGGATTGGTGTGGGATTAAGGCCTACGTTTCCTTCCTTGTCCATGTGCTGTGCTAAGCACATGCCATCCAGGCCAGGGAGATAAAGTGAACTCTCCCACATTTCTTTTATTTTAGAAAAGTTCATCAACTTTAACTGCCATCTGACTTTTATTTTCCTTTCTGGAAAGGTGCCAGATATGATAAGGATCTGATAAGTCAAAAGGCACTTTCAGCCTCATTGTCTCCCTGTATTACCAAAGCCTCATAAAAACAGATGAATAGCCCAGGCCAACTTCTTTCTGGGATCAGCCAAAGATAAACACTCAGTGCCTTATCAGCTGAAAAGGAAATTCTTCATTTTTATCAGAGAATAAACTGCAGTTGCTTACTTGGAAATAAAAATCGATGGCTCCATTTGGCAATTTAATTTTTTTTTTATTATTAAGCAGAGAAACAACTAAATCTCCCAATTATCTCTCTCCCATATAAATCCCGAGTTAAACAGCAAATGTGAATTCTTGGCTAACAAACTGAAGGAAGATGGAAGTGTAGATTCTATACAAGCTATCAAGAATGTTGATGAGATCATAAAACTAAATTCCTTCATTATAATCCATTCAAATGAGTGACAAAAAGTTTGTATGCAAAGTTTGCACCCAAAGTCTTATCTAATGCAATGTATGGTACTAGCTCATTTGTACTTTCTCAGACCTCAGCCCATTGCCTACCTTGCAGCCTCCTCAAACCCTATCTTCTCTACCCCTCCGTTCACAGTACTCCATTGTCTTTTTACTGTTTATATTTTTATACCAGTCATTAGAGAAGCTCATATTGCTTTTAACTGGTATTTGACTTTGACTTGGGTCCATCCTGTTTGCTTGGATGGACTATAATATTTTCAAAACTCAAAGCTATGATATCTGAGTGTACCGTGTTGCCCCTGGAGGTGTTCTATGAATGACCAAAAGACACTAAAAGCAATGAGCACTTTTTCAAAATTTGAATACCAAGGTGGTGGGAGATGAAAGTTAGAACCCAGGTTGCCAAACTTAGGAGGCCAGATTGTTTCTCCTTTATTCCCTATAACCTTTGCAACTTACTCCAAAATATTGGTCACTTTGGGGAAAGCCCAAAAAGCTATTTAACCTATATAAAGCTTCAATTTTTCTCTCATTCTTATTTGCATTTTAAAGAAGGTGGGGAAAGGAATTAATTATCTCTTGGGGAAAATTAATGATGGAATTTCTGCTGTGATCATGATTGGGGAGATGGTTTTGATCAAATAAGACCTCTCTCAAACATTGTAAGTTGCATAAAATATAAACAGCTGCCAACACTGTGTGCTGGGATGGTGATAATACTATAGTCCAAGTAATCTGGGTACCTCTGCCCTTAGGCCATCCATACTTGGAAATAAAATGTATGTCACCTATGTCATGCTCATAATTATTTCTCCCAAAGCTGACAGATGCATTCTGGCTCTCTAGCCCCTGCATGTTGGCATTTATCTAATGTCATGTTGTGAAAGAGAAACTGTGTATATAAAGAAAAAAATAATCAAATTCTCTAGATATCCATTAAGTATTATTAATACAATATTTCTAATTTCTAATTACTAAATCTAAATTAATAATGTTGAGATAAATAGTAATTATGAATATGTTCATAATTATTTTCTGTCTAATCACTTGCTGTGGTTTTACAAACACAATTTGTGTTTGAGTTCTCTGTTGAGTGATGTAAGAAAAATAAGAAGGAATACCAAAGGAGCATGAGAAAGTGCCCAGTCTTTAAGGAAATGATAAATGTGGGAAAATCTCAAGGCAATAAAATATATGAGATAGGTAAAAAGAAAAGCAGCACACAATTCCGTTACATATATGATAAAGTCAGAGCAGTTCTAGCATAGGTGACTGTGAACTAAAACAATTAGTGAAACAATGAAAGATCTCTTGGAAGAAAGTGTCTCAATTGTCAATACTATCCAATTTTAATCCAATTTCTCTCTATAATTATTTATGTACTTAAATATTGGTAGCAATAGCTTAATAACAATGATAGTTATAATAGTGATTATAACAATAATAATCCTATATAATAAAAGCATAATATGCAAAGTGTCCGACCATTCAGCCATTCAACCAGTTGCTGCACTAACCACCAGGAGGCAGACACTCCAACTGGTAGGTTAGCTTGCTGCTGGGGTCACACCGATTGGGACTGGGTAAGATGGGCCAGACACACCCTGGAGCCCTCCCATGGCCCCTCCCAGCCGGACAACCTTCCGTAGTCCCTCGCCAGCTGGCCCCCAATGGCCCAGATCAGGACTGGGCAAGATGGGCTGGTCACACCCTGGAGCCCTCCCATGGTCCCTCCCTGACCCTGATCAGTACCCGTGGGGTCCCTCAGCCTGTCCTGTGCCCTCTCGCAATCTGGGACTCCTCAGGGGATGTAGGAGAGCCAGTTTTGGCATGATCCCTGCAGGCCAGGTTGAGGGACCCGACTGGTGCATAAATCCATGCACCGGACCTCTAGTCCATATGTATAAAAGGCTAATATGCTAAGTGTCTGACCATTTGAGCATTCGACTGGTAGATATGACATGCACTGACCACCAGGGGACAGACACTCAACACACAGGTTTGGAAACATGGAACAGACTGATGAATCTCAAAGGAAAGGGGGGAGAGCGGGAAGAGATTAACCAAAAATCTTATAAGCATACTAGAGGCCCAGTGCATGGATTCATGCACTGGTGAGGTCCCTCAGCCTGGTCTACAGGGATTGGGATGAAACCAGCAGTCCGACATCCCCTAAGGGGTCCCTTATTGTGAGAGGGTGCAGGCCAGGCCAAGAGACCCCATCAGTACACAAATCCGTGCACTGGGCCTCTAGTTATAGTTATAATATTGATAGTTGACTCATTTGAAACTGACTATATGGTGGGCACTTATCTAAGTGATTTCCATCTGTTAAAAGATTCACTTCTTTACAAAAACCCAATTATTAAAAATTTTTATTAGGCACTATTTACACACAAGGTCATGTGGCAGAGAGGAGTTAAGCAGCTTGCCTATAGTCACACAGCTATCAAAACTCATGTCCCACACCCACTATCCAACATTACCTCTTTCATCTATCCAATATTTTACCCTTTCTTTTTAATTTCTAGTTTTATTTCTAGTATTTTTTCATGTGTCCCTAATCATTTGTGTTTATATCCTTATAACCAAAAAGAATTGAAAAGCAAAAGACCAGTTTAGAGTGAACTTAGAACTTTGAATATAGTCAGATATTAAACAATTATAATACAAAGGGCCTGGTTTCATCTGTGATTAATCATAAAATAGAGTCAAATGTTCTTCTGGGAACGATTGTTTGTATGCATGAACTCTCACCAGCATGATTGCCAGACATTAACCTACCTCAAAAGTTTCCCACGCTTCTGTAGTCCTAAGACCAGGACCCAAGTGTCTATGTGTTTTTGTGATTGCCTGTTTTTATGGTGACCCTCTTAAAATTACTTTCTCCTGATACAACTCTGCATCAGTTATTACTACTGGGCCACTGACAGCTTAATGCACAGAATAGGCCTAGAATGACCAGATCATCCCATTATTCCAACAACTTTTGGTAATATCGTGCTAAGGAAAGCAGGTAAAACATGGGGAGATATTGCTCATTGATATGGCAGTTTTTAGATTGTTCAAGGCTGCCTTCCCATTCAGTACTTTATTCTATGCAAACTGATGTGCTCAATATAGATGGGAGTTGGTGATTTAGCAGAATTACAGGTTGAGAGAAAGGAGAAATTGTGCAAACACTTAGAAGGAAGGATAAAGAAGATGATACAATGAAGAGGAAAGGTAATTCTCTGAAATATAAAAGAGATGAATTCATTTCAAGAAGTCAGCAGCTTAAAGCTATAGTCATCCATTTTCATTTTATGATATTGATGTACCGAGCTAGAGAAGAATTCCTAGATAGATAACTAAAATAGTTTTTATATGATGCCAAAAATCAACAGCTGCATTCTCCCTCTTCCTCCTGTCCTCAAAACTCTTCAAAAAAGGGCCCTAGCCCTAGCCGGTTTGGCTCAGTGGATAGAGCGTCAGCCTGTGGACTGAAGGGTCCCAGGTTTGATTCTGGTCAAAAGCATATGCCTTGGTTGCGAACTCAGTCCCAAGTGGGGGGTGTGCAGGAGGCAGCAGATCAATGATTCTCACTCACCATTGATGTTTCTCTCTTTCTCTCTCCCTGTCCCTTCCTCTCAAATTAATAAAATATATATATATAAAATATATACATTAAAAGAAAAAAAAAGAAAAGGCCCTAGAGTGTGTCAAGAATTAAGTGCATACAGGGCATACATAGTGTGAAGTCATTGTAGAATAAAACAGGCCTTTTACATGCCTCAGGATTAAGAAATTAAATTCCTAGTGCAAGCCTGAAAAAACCTGGGTATTGTAAACCACCAACAGATATTTGTTGACTGAGTACCAATGTACGTTTTAGTTTCTTTGTTGAATCCCCTTGGAATGTTCATACAAAGCAGCCTTTTATATACTCTAGGACTCGGTTAAATTATGCCATC
>NW_006292687.1:1791459-1792655 GCF_000327345.1 Myotis davidii | reverse complement strand
TCTTTGTAAACAATCTTTTAATTTCTCCTTAGTGTGTATGGAATAAATAATTATTTCTTATCCTACTCTGGGATCTTGCATAAACTGAACACAACTTCTTCTCTCTGCATTTATTTGTAGCTTTAGTTTACAAACTTGTAAAAAAAAAGGAAGAAGAGAAAGAGAAGAAGGAGGAAGAAGAGAAAAAGAAGAAAAAATAATTTATATAAAAAGAACAAGAACACTACTCTGTGTATTGTCCAGTCCCACCCTGTGCATTCTCACTCTTGTATTTTAATTCATTTTATTATTTTTATCTGACAAGTCATCCTTATTCTTCATAATTTAAATCTTCCCTTTTCTTTCAAGGTCAGATCAAAATGTCCCTTCTTCCAGAAACATTCTCAGATATGTCAAATGGATTTAATGTTAAATCTAACATGAAACAATATCTTTATTTAATATTCTTCTTAGTACTTACTTCAACAAGTATATGATTCCTTAATATGTGCCCAAGTAATGGCTAAGCCTGGGATTAAAGTATTCAGGAACAGAGAGGTAACCCCTACTTGGTTTAACTTAGTTTTTGCCTTCATGAGTATTTGTCCTGGTTTTAGATGGTGAATTGTCTGGGAGACAGAGTTATCTCTTATAATTCATTACACTTTATAAAGCTCAAAGGATCATTGCTTAATATATAGATGAAATATTGCAATAAATAACCCCCCTCCAAAATATTGTGCCAAAATAGGTGTCAGCAAAGTTTGTGTTTGGGGTCTTTTTCTGTCAAGGGACAGAAAGTAAATATTTTCAGCATTGCAGAGCACATGGTCTCTGAAACAATGAGTGAAAACTGCTATTATACTATGAAAGCAATGATAAATAATACATAGGTAATGGACATAGCTATGTTTCAATAATTCTATATAATAAAAGCCTAATATGATAAGTGCCCAGTAGTCAGGTCAACCATTCAACCAATCAAAGTGTAATATGCTAATGATATGCTAAGGCCACTCAACTGCTCTCTATGACATGCACTGACCACCGGGAGGCAGACAGTTGACCAGTTGACCAGTTGCTATGATGGGTCCCGCTGATATGGACTGAGCAGGATGGGCCAGACATGCCCTGGAGCCCTCCCACGGTTCCTCCCCAGCTGGCCCATCTCCAGCATCCCTCCCCGGCCCCAATAGTGCACCGGTGGGGTCCCTTGA
>NW_006292687.1:1758037-1787939 GCF_000327345.1 Myotis davidii | reverse complement strand
ATATGGATTAGCTTGAGAAAATATTTTCACAAGTGCTTCCATTTAGATTTTCTCAAAGCAGAGAAACCCTAAGTCTTGTGCTTCCTGCCCTCAATTGTACCAGCTTCTAAACATATAGCAAATAAGGTTGCCTACTGTGTAAATAAAAACTTGAGTAGCTTTTTGCATTTTTTTCATGGATGTGAAAGTATTCTCACTCTTTTATGAATTGTTACTAGAAAGATATCTGTAGCATGTATATGATAATTCATTGCATATACTATTTGGCATCTCTCATGTTGTCTCTAACCAAATAAATGTTGCTCATTAACTTTTAATTCATATCTCTACAAAGGAAAGTACAATTTATTATCTAACTTTATAATTATCACTGGTGATCACAGATTGTAGAAATTGGGGGGTAACAACCCTGAAGTTTACCAAATACTTTAATTCTGTTGATATTAGCAGTGAGGTTCAAAATGTCTTCAGTGACTAGCACACTATCATCTACATTATTACAGGCAGTTCTAGGAATAAAATGGGTATGTAGATTTTTGCCTGATGCTCTTTTCTGGCAACTAGTGTGCCGAAATAAAAATGATGCCACTTTGGCAACTAATGTGTGAACTCAGTGATTAGCTCGACTGAGCGAGTCCTCACCTTACATTCTGAAGAAGAGGCACGCAATCCAACCACGAACTACTTGGACTTGACAGAAACTTTGTATCTTGCCTCTTCAACTTTTTTTGGGCACTACCTCAATACAGGAAACACACACACACACACACACACACACACACACACACACACACACACACCATGATATCTAATTGCCATAAATTATTTATGAAAACACCCAAGAAAAATGCACTCACTGGCACCATATGCCTATAACTGCCAATGAGCACTACTTTGAACTCACAAATATTAACCTTATTTTTATTGCCTCATCACTCATTCCCTAAAGATTCCAAGTGGCAGAAAAATGAGTGCAATCAAGATGTAGTCAGGCACAAAATTCCCAGTAATCAATTCCAAGGAGAGGGATGGGGCAATGGTCAATGAGACTTTATCATTCTCCACAGTACAAAGTGTCCTGCAGATGTAGATACTCAAACATATTGGTTGACTTGGTTTCAATTTGATTTCAAAATAGAATTTCTGGTACATATGGACCAATGTCCACAGCTGCCCATCACCCACCGATTTAATGTGACAAGCCTTTAATCGGACTTCTCTACTCTCTACAGGTCCCTGAACTTTGGCTTCTCCCCAAGTGTGAGCAAGCACTAAGTCCAGAATATACCCTCTTAACAGCTCATTTTGAGAATCAGCTGACCATAGCTAAAAATATTTCCTATCAAACACCCTGATCACAATGTCTGTTCACCTGCCTTCACTTTGAAATTTCCTCTGAAAAGTTCCTGCTAGCTCTACTGGCCCTTCTCCAGAGGGAAAATTCTTTCTCTGTTTGATTTGAGATGCTTACAAATCCCGAGGTTGGAGCTCTATTGCAATAGCCTTTTTTTAAAATAAAGTTTCTCTGTGTTTAAATCCAGATTTGTTTTTATTTGGCATAATTTTTATTTTTTAGGTTTTTAAATATATTTTATTGATTTCAGAGAGTTAGAGACAGATAGAAACATCAATGATGAGAGGGAATCATTGACTGGCTTCCTCCTGCACACCCCACACTGGGGGTCGAGCCCATAATCTGGGCATGTGCCCTGATGGGGAATCAAACCGTGACCTCCTGGTTCAGAAGTTGATGCTCAACCACTGAGCTACACCTGCTGAGCTGGCATCATTTTTAGGCTTAGGTCATTCCTTTACTGTGTTACATTTCATCCGCCTATAAAAAGCAGAGCTCTAATATAATTATATTTGTGGTGTTAGAATCCCCTATAAATCAAACAAATGTATATAATTTTTATTACTAATAATTCCTTTAGCAAATTTGAGCAATAGCATTGGTGTCAGCGGGCTTTCAATAGAGAACACTGAAGCATTCTGAGCAACTGTCAGCATCCTTCACCATAAAGGTACCGACTGCAGGGAAGACTAATCAGAATTCCTACTTTATATCTAGATTTTATTTTTGAAAAGCAATAAGATAGGCTATATCAGGAAATTTAGCATATCTGAAATCAGTTGAACTTCAGCCTGGTGTCTCAGCACCATCTGAAAGGCACTAAAGATAGCTGCTCCAGAACGATTAGGCTTGAAATATAGTTACTGGTTTGAACTTAATGTATGAAAAATAATAAAACCATTTCACAAGGAAAATATTGTAACATAAAGTGAGACAAGAAAAGACCATCAGAGGATCTGGCGTGAAGAATTCCACACGTCAGAACATTCTTACTAGAACAATTTGCGATTATGTCTTACTTAAATGCCACATTATTTCCAACACAGTTACAGATATAATTTTCACAGTTTTACTGACTCTATTTCAAGACTTAAAAGAAACTTTGGAATTATTTGATTGAGTTATCTGCTTCATCAAGAGTTAGAAAGTAAGGGGGACTTGTCCATAGACTGGGAAGCACTAGGCACCCCTTCTTTCACTTTCAAAAAGAATCCCAGTTTATTGGCATTCACTCAATGGACTCCTTGTTTTAATGGAATCTGAATTCTATTATTCATGCTTTATACAGAGAGGTATTTTCTAAAGGATGAAGGAGTTAATACCCTGGCTGTATTTTTATTATATTTTAAGAGATAATATCCAAGGAATATACTAAAATATTTATGAATATATTTCAACCATTTCAATTTCCACTTCTATAAGTTAGAAAATAGGTTGCCATTTAATGGAGACAAAGTATCACCATATTGTTCCTTTTATCTTTTATTGAAGTATCCTATATAATAAAGAGCTAATATGCTAATTAGACTGGATGGTGGAACGACCTTCCTGAACGACCTTCCAGAATGACCAGTGGGTGGGGGGCAGGACCACGGGGTTGCGAGGCAGCTGGGGCTGTGAAGGCCCACCCTTGCACAAATTTCATGCATCAGGCCTCTAGTATTTTATAATAAGTAAAATGCACAGTTCTTTTTTTTTAAATATATCTTATTAATTTTATACAGAGTGGAAGTGAGAGGAATATAGAGTTAGAAACAATGATGAGAGAGAAACATCGATCAGCTGCCTCCTGCACTCCCCCTACTGGGAATGTGCCCGCAACCAAGGTACAAGCCCTGGACCGGAATCAAACCTGGGACCCTTCAGTCCACAGGCCGATGCTCTATCCACTGAGCCAAAATGGTTAGGGCTGCACAGTTCTATTTTAGATTACTGATCTGTGACTTTGTTGATATATATAAATGTATAGATATAAGTTTACATATAGATGTACCATATAAATAAAATGTACAATAAAATATTATATATGTAAATTAGTTATGTAATGTACAAAAACATGGAGGCAGGAATAAACAAAGGATTTTATGGACACAAGAAGTCAGCTTGGATGGACCAGCCATGATAAGCAATGTCAGAGAGAAAGCTAAGAGGACATTTTAAGGCTGCAGAATGAAGGCTTCTAAAATCAGGTGAAAAAATATTGTGCTTTTTCTTGTAGTTTGTTAAGATAAGTTAAAGAGAGATTTTGATACACTTAATCATTTACACAAATTTCATCTGAGTGGATGTCCTGAAAGGTGTGTGTAGTGAAACATAGGCCTTTAGATTACATTAAAGGGTACTTTACATTATTCTTTTATGAAAGAATGAAAGGGAAAAAAGAAGGGTAGAGTAGACCAAACCTCTGGTTTTGAGTCAGGCAGAAGAAGGATCAAGCAGAGGGCAGGGGAATCCCATGCCTGCTTTATTACATTGTCACTAGCATTAAATGAGATATCACATGCAAAGTCCTAAGTACATGCTCTGCCTTAACTAGAAGACACAGCAGCATGAAAGCACCAAGAAGCAAATAATGACTTATAGTTAAGGAAGTAGAGAGGAGGTTGGGGAATATTTTAAAAATAGAAGAGTCCGGCCATGGTGACTCAGTGGTTGACCATCAATTTATGAACCAGGAGGTCACAGATCAGTTCCTAGTCAGGGCACATGTCTAGATTATTGGCTTGATACCCAGTGTGGGGCATGTAGGAGGCAGCTGATTAATGATTCTCCCTCATCAGTTATGTTTCTACCTCTCTCTCTCCCTCCCTCTCTGAAATCAATAAAAATATATATTTAAAAAGAAAACTTTATAAACTGTGAGGAGTAGGTCTCCTATAGAATCAGGTGAAAGCCATAGCGCATTTCGTGACTCAGTCTTGGAAATCATATAGCATAATTTCTATCAAAGTCATAGAACTTCCTAGATTCAAGAGGAGAGAATGCACACAATAAATTTATTTCTCAAATGTCTGGGGTTAGGTAAGAACTGGCCAAGCAGGTGGCTGATTTGGGCTCGGTCTACTCATACGTTTGGGAGTTTTCAGGTTGGTGTCTGGGGAAAATAGGGCTATTTGGTTCTACTCAACCTAGAGTGGTATTCTGATAAGTAGTTTCTCAAGGAAAAAATAAAAAAGGAAAAAGCAGGCCTGATTTTTAGCATTTGCTCACTCCTGTGGTATAAATACTATCATCATGGCTAATTTTAGGCTACCGGTGGTTTAACAATTGGCTTACTAATTCCTGATTATTTACCAATAAAGTCTTGCAAACTTGTACAAATACATTCCATCCCATCACCATAACATACCTTACTCCAGAAGAGTAGTCTGGGCATGTTGTCACGGTGATGGCAGAGGTACAAAAGGGAAAGCCCTAATACACAAGCCTATTTCATCAGCTTGGATGATATCTATCATTTCCCATTAGCCAAAGCAATCTATACTAATAAAAGGGTATTAAGCTAATTAGACAGGACATCTTCCAGACAAAGCCACAGTGGCTGCGAGGGCTGAAGGCAGGCAGCCATGGTGGCGGCTGCGAGGACTGAAGGCAGGCAGCCAAGGCCTGCAGCCGTTCAGAGTAGGGAAGCTTGGGTCCTAGGTGCGGGGGCTGAGACAGAGGTGGTTAGGGGTGATCGGGCTTGCAGGGGAGCAGTTAGGGGTGATCAGGCTGACAGGGGAGCAGTTAGGAGTGATCAGGCGACCCAGGTGCCTGTGGCCAGCCGAGGTGAAGCCAGCCTGGGTCCTGGTGAGCAGTTAGGAGCCAGCAGTCCAAGATTGCAAGAGGGCTGTCCCGGATTGGAGAGGGTACAGGCCAGGCTGAGGGACCTCCTCCCATGCATGAGTTTTGTGCACCGGGCCTCTACTCAAATGATACATCCCTGTGTTAAACAGTGAGACAAATCACTCTGCTCATGATGGAGAGTTTTGTAAAGTCACATTAAAAATAATTTAGAAACAAATTCAGGGTCATCATTGTTACCGATCACGCCTAGGGTTCTCATATTTTGTTTAAATAACCTGAGGCAAAAAAAGTCAAATGATTTCATCCTTTGACAATATACATTCTGAGCAATCAGCATCATTTTCCTGACTATTTTGGTGAAATCAGTTTGTTTGAATTTTATTTTTTTATCAGCTCACACATGTGTTATGGTATGAGTTTATGTAAAGGCAAAAAATAAAAGCCCAGAAATGACATAGGAAATATATATGTTATGATTTTCTTAGCCTGAGATAGTAGAGCTTTTTCCAGGTTTGAGGAAATTGTTCTTGGCAGCCAGCCTCTTGTGATTGACTAGAATTCAGGAGAAAGAGAGAGAATGTTGTCACATCTAGTGCAGAAGGGAAAGTCAGGGTCTGATTTCAGGGGACATTAACAGTGATGGTCCAGGGAGGTGTTGCTTGTCCTAGGGTTGGATTATCTTCTTGTGTTCATAAACTTAACACTCTGAAATGATAATGGAATCTAGGTGTGTTTAAAAAAATTATTTTATAATGCCAATTTGGCCTTTACTTGACAAAGAACCATGAACTAATTCTGAAAGTAGGTTGTTCTGAACTGAGATCAATGACATAACCTCACCATTAAGTTTAGCAGCACATTATCAATTACAAAAGCCAGTGTCTCTGTTGCCATGGCAATAACAGGTCCATAAGTAATTCTGTAGGGTTTTACTCTTCATCTTTCTCCTCTATTTACTCCTACTTTCCAACCATTCAAAAACAGAAGAATTTCTTCCTGAAATCCTGAGGAGAGCCTGGCTTTGCTTTGAATACGGGTTAAAATGACTTTGGGCAGGGATGTGTGGAGCACTTGTCAAACTCAATGGAATATCGAGTGATTCAAATGCTCTGACAAGGACATAGAAGGAAAGGAACAGAGCTCTGGTTTACCAGAAATTCATCCAAAGAACATGCAGTTATTCTTATAGAAAAGAAAATTTTATTGTAAACTACTAAACCTTTCTGCTAATATTATAATATATGCCACCTCCAGATGAGGGCACAGTGAATTAAATAAACTCTATTTTAATAAATAATAATAAGAGGTTAATAGTTCAACCATCAAAGCATCTTAGGGAGTTCTATTTGCATTAAGGTAGTTGCTTCAGTTATTGATGGCAATGTTGGCATTCTTCTTGTTATTATTTTGTATTACTGAATTTTATTTCCCCACAATTGCTACATTTTATGTTTGTAGGGCCCATCAGTAATTCTGATAATATAATTTATAGGATATAATTGATACAAAATATTTTACTTAATTGCAATAGTAGAATAATTGCAGGATGTATAATATGAATCAGGACTTTTTTCTAGATGTACTTTCTTCCCAATGTCTCCTCTGTTCTTTGACTTTTATTTCATTAAGCTGTTTATGTGAGCTATTTCTGAATGACTGGTTTCACAGAGTTCTTTGTTTATTCAGAGTGAGTTCTACTTTTCTTTCAGTATCAACTCAGGTCTTACAATCTCAAGGAAGACATTCCTGTGTAATCCAATATTTTCTTCTTTTTAGAGTTTGAGATTACTTCTCTGATAGGCCTCTAATTTTATATATGAATATATATGTATATTTTTATAAATGTATATTTTTTCTTTCAAAGTTTGAATCTGTTAATGTTCTTCAACAAGATTATTGTATTCTATTAATGAATTGAAGGCAATTCTGATTTCTGCTTTTTGCTTTGGCAAAAACTCTTATCTGACTTATGCCCCATTGAGAAGAACTAGAAGAGCTGGATAAAAACATTTTGAAAAAACGAAACTGTTAAAAGGCATTACAACGCTAATATACCTCCAAGACCTGAAGGACTAAGCTCTTTAACAGTAGGAAAGTACAGATAAGTGAACCTGACACTTGGTGCTATATTTTTCCTTGCAGCATTTTCAAATTCAAATACAGTGTCTCTGGAGATGAACAGAACTTTGGGCAGTGTGACAGGTTGTGATAACTGATGTAGTTCAGACTCTGCCCAGTGGAGGAGCTAACTTAAACACCTAATGTTTCAGAGGGCAACTCTAAGGACCTGCACCCTTATATTAAGAGTAAAGCAGCATTTCTCCAAAGAGTATATTTCAATCTTTTTTCATCTTAATTATGGAAAACTGTCCTGAATTCAAGTATAATACAGATAAGTGAACCTGACACTTGGTGCTATATTTTTCCTTGCAGCATTTTCAAATTCAAATACAGTGTCTCTGGAGATGAACAGAACTTTGGGCAGTGTGACAGGTTGTGATAACTGATGTAGTTCAGACTCTGCCCAGTGGAGGAGCTAACTTAAACACCTAATGTTTCAGAGGGCAACTCTAAGGGCCTGAAAGAGTATATTTCAATCTTATTTCATATTAAAGATGGCAAACTGTCCTGAATTCAAGTATATTCAAGAAACAAATTCCTACAAAGCAACATTAATCAAGACAGTGTAGTACTGGTATATACAGACATATAGACCATGGAATAGAATTGGAAATCCTTGCATTTAAGGTCAATCATTTTTTGACAAGGGTGTCAAAATAGTCAATTGAGTGGAGTCTTTTCAACAAATGGTGCTAAAGCAACTTGATATCGACATGCAAAAAGCATAAAGTTGAATCCCGATTTCACACCATATACAAAAATTAACTCAAAACAAATTAAAAAAAAATAAATGTAACAGCTAAAGCTATAAAACTCTTAGAAGAAAATAGCAGTAAATCTTCATGGTCTTCGATATGACACCAAAACTGTAGTCAGCAACAACAACAATGTGCAAAAATAGGGCATACGTATTATTTACTAGAGGCCTGGTGCATTCTGATACATCAAGCAGAAAATTCCATTTCGGAGCTAGTATGTCTATTAACTTATTATTTAAAAATATTTTTATTCATTTCAGAGAGGAAGGGAGAGAGAGTTGGCTTTTTCCTTTAAAAAAATTTACTGAAGTAACAAATGCAGAAATTTACACCACTTGTAAATGAACTAGAGGCCTGGTACACGAATTCATGCATGGGTTGGGTCCCTCTGGGCGGCCTGCAAGGATTGGGCCGAAACCCGCAGTTCAGCGCCGCCTGCAGCTCCTACCTGCTGCTCCACTCATCCTGGCCCCACTGTGCCTGCTGCGGGCTCAATCAGTCCCAATCAGTCCCCATTCAGAGAGGCTCACGTTGCCACAGCAGCACTCACCAGCCATGAGCCCTGTGTCTGGCACCTTCCCAAGGGGAGTGGTCTGTAGGGTCAGGCTGAAGCCAGCTCTCCTACAACCCCCAAAGGGTCCTGGATTGCAAGAGGGCACAGGCCAGGCTGAGGGACCCCACCAGTACACGATCAGGCTGGGGAGGGACCATGGGAGGGCTCCAGGGTGTGTCTGGCCCATCTCACTCAGTCTAGATCAGCTGGACCCCAGCAGCAAGCTAAACTACTGGTCAGAGCATCTGCCCCCTGGTGGTCAATGCATGTCATATTGACTTGTCAACCAGTTGACAATCTGCTCCCTGGTAAGGCTGAGGGACCCCACCAGTACACGATCAGGCTGGGGAGGGACCATGGGAGGGCTCCAGGGTGTGTCTGGCCCATCTCACTCAGTCTAGATCAGCTGGACCCCAGCAGCAAGCTAAACTACTGGTCAGAGCATCTGCCCCCTGGTGGTCAGTGCATGTCATATTGACTTGTCAACCAGTTGACTATCTGCTCCCTGGTGGTCAGTGTATGTCATAGCGAGGGGTTGAGCAGCCTTAGCATACATTAGCATATTTTGCTTTGATCGGTTGTTTTGTTGTTTTGCCATTCAGTCTATTTGCATTTTACCGTTTTATTATATGGGATTATCCTACTCGGACATTTCTGAAAGTAAAAGGGAACATAAATAATAATTCCTTGGTGAGGCCAGGCATAAGATGTATTTTTCCACACAAACTGAGATACATGGTCATTTAACATACATGACTCAAGTTCGGAAATTATTGATTAAATACAACCCCTTTGTTTTGAAGACGAAAAACTATCATTCAACATCCCAGCACTAGTTATTGGTGTCACTGACACTTTGTCTTATGAAATTATTCCTTTGATGTCTCTGGTTTCATACTGAATGATAGAAAGGATTTTTAGATAACTGCAATGCATGTATGTTAGCAACTTCCAGCTGGCTATAAAGTCAGGAAGGGCCAAAAGAATATAGAGCAAGAACCAGCAATAATTTTCCATTATGCAAATGAGTACACATACACAGCCAAATAAGCTTCTATTCACCAAAATCCTCAACTAACTTAATTCACCACATTACATTGGTAGCAGTACATGCCAATGATACAGGTCAGTATTATACATATATTTGACACCTCATGTATGTCATTTGCACACATACCATTTCTGGCATGTGCTGAGCTCAAGACATTTCACTTCAATCCACTGTAGCTCATCTAATTTCTACTCTCAATCTTTGACCAAGGTCTGTAGTAGATTTCCTCAAACAACATTCATAATATTCTTAATGTCAAACTTTTTAATCCAAGAAGTGAATACATGCATTTTAAATAGTATTTCAACAAATGTGAAAGCAGAGAGAGAATTCAGGGTAATCATTCGCAGACTGGAAAATTCAGGTGGCTGGAACACTTTTTCTTCTTTAATAGCTTCCCAAGTGATGGAGGTTTTAGTATAATGTATTTTACATTTGCTAATGTAGTGCTATTGGAAGTCACACATTCTCAAATGGCATTTTACTCCTCCTCTCCCTTCCCTATGTATGCCATCATTAAACACCATTGATACAGAGCCACCTGTGTATACAGCACTCAACCAAGCATGGCATTTATAAAGTAATTTGGAGAGAGTTGACAGCAGGTGAAATTGGAATATTCCCAGAGGATGCTCATTCTGCATTCAGAGGCATTCCAGATATTTTTGAAGAATTTCAATCTCCAATTTGTGTTATTTCTAAATACATTTCACATACTTTTCCAAGTTTTCTAGCTGTATTGCAATATGTACATTACTATTTGAGCTTATGTCAGGCAGGCTTAAATATATGCATTAACTAAGAGGAAGAAGTGCACATTTATATAATATTCTATGGAAGACATTACTGTGACTCCTTAGCTTTAGCAAGAGCCCTTCTTTGTGGACCCAGCCTGCCATAGGGTATCTTTGGTACCATCCTTAGTCTGTCCATGACAGCAAATAACTACCAGTGGACGTCAGTAAATTTAAAATTCAATTACTGTTAGATGGGGGGTGGGAGGGTTGAGAAAAAAGTAAAAATAGAAGACTGAATTCATGGATATGGATGACAGTGCAGTGACTGCTTGGAAGAGACTATACAACCAGTTAGATGAAGCCATCTGATGAAGTCCAGCCAATGGAGTGAGGTTAATGTTGCACTTCCCTTCCAGGTCCTGCCCATAATATCTTCTCATTCTCGTTTTTAATGCTTTTTGCAATCCTGCAAGCTTTTAAATGATGATTAAGGTCTTTGGAAGCCACATATTGAAAAAGTTGGGGTCACAACGTGGTCCCTAAAGCTCCACTTGGAGATGTGCTGCCTGCTAACCAGAAATGCTTGTTTTGGACTATGTGGAGGATAAACTCTATGCTTGAGACTGGGAACAATGGTTTTCCCCAAAAAACTTTTTGCTCCAGATTTATTTTATTCAACTCAAAAGACCAACATTTGTTTGAATTAAAAGTTTTTAGTATCAGTTTGTGGAACACAAATGCCTTTGGTTAAGAGCATTAGCCTTTTTCACATGGATATATTTTTAGTGTAATTGTCAAGACATAAAAGGTCCTAATGTGAGATGAATTTTTTTATATACTGGTTGGTACACAACACTAGTTTCCTCCCACCTTCCTACTTAGAAACCAGCTTCCAGTTGGGTGCTGTGTCAGTGGATCCAATTGGGTTGTCCTCAGCAGAGGTTGTAGTATGGACATCCAACCAGCAAAGTAGGTGAGCTGAACACTGACATTTAAATCAGATTTCTGAATTCTAGTCTTAATTTTGTGCTATTACTTTAGAAAAATTGTAGATATTACTTTGATAGTAAAATTTTAGTAGCAATGAAGGTATATATATTAAGTAGGACAAACCATCACCATCATCTTTGAAAGATACAGTAGGAAAGTATTCAGGCGATGAAAACATATGCCTTTACTTGTCAATGTACTAAAAATGAAAAACATAATGATGAATCGGATTAGAAAAAAATTATGTCATACCTTTCACTGCTTCTGGAACACAGTAGACTAGAAAACAAAGTTTTTGCTTACAGCCTGTTTTCTCAAATAGAAATTTGCAGTTCCCAACACATACATACACACACACACACACACACACACACACACGCACGCACACACGCACTGGCTCACTGACCTCGGGCTGCTCTCCGCTGGGCAGTTTACTGCCTGGCTAATGGCAGATTTTCTAATTACGTGTAGACTAAAAGGCTCTGGGCTTACCCAACACATACATACATACACACACACACGCGCGCACACACACGCACACACGCACACACACACATACGCACACACACACACACACACACCGGCTCACTGACCTCTACTGCTAATTTTCCTATTTTTGTTCAAGCATCAAGGATATATGAATATTTAGTATCTGGGTTCCTTATTCCACCTCCTAATTCTTTTTCTTTAGACAAATTAGAAACCTTAGGGTAGTTATTTCACTGCCAAATACTGTACTTCGATCTGAACTTTGGATCTAGGTGAACTCAAATGTTCTTCCTTTCTGTGCTACAATGATTCCATAGTGCCCAAGTCAGTTAAAAATTTAAAGTTATATTAGTTTCCTTCCTTATCAGATATACAACTGTTTCTAAAGTTTTGGAAAATTCCAAAGCCACATGCTTCTCAATTTGTGCATTCTCTCAATCTCACTAACACTGTTCTAATTCAAGCCCATGTTATTTCTTGTTTGTGTTATTGTAACAACTTCCTAAAATGTACCTATATTTCCCCCGAGGATTATCTGTGTATTTCAATCATGTTTTTGCCACAATTATTTCTTGGAGCAATAAGTAGTTGGGAGATTGTTTATGAAGATGACTTTATTGTTTATAAAAGTATGTATCATCTCTAAGGTTAAAACTTTATTGATGAGCCAATGAACATTATATATAGGTATTATGTATGAATTATATTACTAAAACATTTGAAATTATTAATAGTCTCTAAATTTGTTAAATTAATCAAATAAAAAAGTGATTTCAAGAAGATATCATGTGAAATTTATGCTCTCGGAGTAGAAAGAAGGTATTATTGCTGGTGCCTCGGGAGGGAAAAAGCAATATAGTATCATAAAAAAATTTACCTCAGAGAAGGAAGTCAGTGGGAAAGAAATGAAAGTCAGATTAGTTTATTTATGAAAGCAGCTGGAAGGCCTCTAGTTGGCTGAATTCAGTAATTTCTAGGTTATTCCAAGATAGATGTATTTTAGGTTGTTTTTAAACTGTCTTACACATAAAGACAATATTGTGCACAACAAATGTATTTTAATTAGAATGGTTATATTCACATCTTAGTAATATTGTTTCTAATTTATAAAGTAAATATTGTATTGACAATGTATAGTTACAATTTTAATAAAAACATTGCAAATATGATACCATACTCCTTTTTCATTTTAGATAATAAATACTATGAATGCAGAATTGAGGACATGGTATTGGAGTTGTACAGCTAAGCTGGAGTGTTAATAAAAGATTAGTTTTTTTATAATCATGAACTGAGCTTAATCCCTTTTCTATACTCCATAGCTGTGTGGTAAGGGCAAAGTTATTTTATACTTATAACATTCAGTTTTTACATATGACAATAATCTTAATAATGGAAACTTATTATGCTATTTTGAAGATATCCAAAATAATACTTTAGAAAATTTAACACAATGCTAGGCACTATATTTTCCGAATGTTATCATTATCATCACCACCATCTCCTGTATGCTGTTTGTTTGGATTAGGTCAGTTTATATCATATATAACTTGTGATTTGTATTATATGTCCACTTCAAGATTAAGAAAGATTTCATATATATGTGTCTGTCCTTAGGAAACTTTTAACCAAGTTGATTCCTGTGTGGTTTTTTACCTTTGTGTCTTACCCCAGTGTTTTAGCTCCTTGAAGGCCAACGCTCTGTCCACTGAGCCAAACCGGTCTCGGTTCCTGTGTAGTTTTTTACCTTTGTGTCTTACCCCAATGTTTTAGCTCCTTGTGGGTAAAGATCATGCATTATACTTAAACTAGAAGCCCGTTGCATGAAGATTCACACAACAGGCCTTCCTTCCCCTGGCTGCTGGCACCAGTTTTTTTCTGGCACCCGGGACCCAGGCCTTTGGTCCAGCAGCAGCAGAGGACTCAGCGAGGCTTGGCTTCTCCCCTGCAGCTTTAGCAGAGAAGCCAAGTCTCTTTAGTCTTCAGTCTTCGCTCTGTGCCTGCGTATGCAAATTAACTGCCATCTTTGTTGGATTAATTTGCATAGTTGCTCTGATTGCCTGATGGCATAGCGGAGTGACACCAATTTGCATGTTTCTCTTTTATTAGTGTAGATTGCAAAAATATGGTCAAAAATAAGAGAATAAATGAGTATTAAAAGAGATTCAACTGGGTGTCATAAAATATGTTAAACATTCCCCCAGACATTTTAAGGTAAGCACTGTCAACTTTTCCTGAGATATTGAAGGATTTCCTTTTACAATATTTTATTGATTTTTAGAGAGAGTGGGAGAGGGATAGAGAGAGAGAAACATCAAAGTGAGAGTAAAACATCCATTGGCTACCTCTTACATAACCCCTACACCATGGATCCAGCCCAAAACTCAGGCATGTGTCCTGGCCTGGAATCAAGGCTGGCAACCTTTTGGTGCACAAGATGACACCCAACTAACTGAACCACACTGGCCAGGGTTAGATATTAAGGTTTTTAACTAAATCCTTTAAATACTAAAGAGCTGGTAAGCATGGGACCTGGCCATGGACACAGGTATCTTACCCCCACTGTTTATAGATTTTCTATAACACTCCTGATTCCTCCCCAGGACCTAGTATGGTGCCAGGTACACAATAGACATTCAATATAAATTGGTGAAATAAACAAATGACCTAAGAAGTAAAACCTGGATATTAGATTCTTCATGAATTAAAGTTATCTTTATTATAGACACCTTTATCCCTATTTTCTAACTTTTCTCTGGGGAAATAATTCTATGTTCTGAATTGGAACTTTGATTAATTTCTATACACAGTTTTCATGGAAATTTTGTAGACTTATGTATATGTATGACTGGGAAAATCAATTAAAATGAAGTATTAACTTGGCTGATATGTCTCTATTTTGCCAAGACAGGGTGGTGAGTATGACGAACCTATCTCTGCCCATATTTTTAATCAAAACTGTTATTACAGCATTTTTACTTTCGTGTCTGTAGATTTTACATCCAGACCCAATAATAACGAATCCTAGCACTAATTTATGGGTCTCATTTCCACTGTAGGTGGTATCTGAATGAAATCCACTACAGTTCAATAACCATCATGCCAAAAAATGAGCCCTAAGAAAATGCCCATCCACCATGCTGCAAGCTATCTTTAATGAGAACTCTTCAATTTCTGCATCATCATTTGCTCTGTTCATGAGTCATACTCCTTCCCAAACAAGCAAATTGATTATTATAGGACAGTGGGCCAAATATCAAGAGATATTACTTTTATGAGAATTCATTTTCAAGGAGTCTATTCTTCTCTTGAACCCCCTCTCTCAGTGTGAGCCCAAGGTACATCCAACACATTTGAAACCACTGGGAGAGAAATTCAGTTTAAATTAGAGACAATTTAAATTTGAAAACAGCTTGACTGAAGAGGAGCTACTTTTTAAAATGCCCACTGAGATGCAGATGCATTTATATAAGCGAATTAATTGGACTTGAGTGGTTATTGATTAACCTAATAAAGTTTGGGGTTTCTCTGATGTCCTTAAGTGGCTAACCTCAATGTATTTCAAGGGACTTCAAACTAACTTAGACTGGTTTTTCTTTTTTTATTCATTCATTAAAGGAGATGCCATATGTAGGTAAACCTGACAAATACTTGGGAATTAGTGTGTAGACAGGTATAGCCAAGCTATGTCATCTTCAGTTCTCAAGATAATTTTCATTTTTCTAAACTTGACTGCCTGAAACATACATTAGGAACCAAATAATATCATTAAAATTCAGTCATCATCTCAGGCTAGAATTTCACCCTGTGTTTAACTCAAACCCCTGGTAAAACTTTTGGGTGCCATGTTTTCTCGTATTATTTAAAGTTCCTTGTTGCTCTCAGAGTTGCGTCTTTCTGTCTTCTGCTTCTAAATCACTGCTAACAATAAAACAGACCAAAAAAAGTGAGAGAAACATATATACTTCAAGAACTGTTCTTGTAATTCACCATACAAGATAGTAGTATTCAAGATATTGCCCACACCTTCCCATTAGTTTCCATAATTGGTATCATCATTATAAAGAGACATAGGAGGTTCCCAAAGTAAATATGGGCCACACATTATGAGCAGAAGATGACTTTAAAGAAAGAGAAGGCATTATGTACACATCTTTCTGCAAATCTACCAATAATTTTCATTCATTTTAGAGACATCTAGCTGCTTACAAGAAGACCAGATTAGTTGAAGTTTCCCCAGGGGACAACCTTTGCCAATAATTCACTGATGGTCCTGCTATTAGTCCATTAAAAACTATATGAGCCATTTATCCTCCTACAGGCAACCCATCACTTGGATTGAGGAACAGAATGATAAACTTATGTGCTCTGCAATAGCAAACTATGTCTCTCTGAGTGATATTCAAACACACTCTCTACTTGAGAGCCCACTCTTATAATGCTGAAAATTGATGATGTGAGAAAGAACCTCAGCAAGCAGTAGTAATAAAGTTCTGGAAGGGTGCACTCTTGTATGTAAGAGTTTGAGCATGTGTGATGTGTGCCCATGCATGTATGTGTACGTCCCTATAGGCAAGAGACAGACAGAGAGACAGAAATAATTAGAGACCAAAATAACAGATGGACAGGGGTTCCTCAATGACAGAGACCTAACACAATCATGTTTTCAAACCAAGCACTCTGCATGGCACATAGGATTTTTTGAAATAAAATATGGTTTTAATGACAGATCATAAGATAATTAATGAAAGAGAAGAGACATTATTGGGCCAGTAATTTACCGAGGAAAATCCCTTCTAAAATAAAATAGATTTGTTGTCGAATAAAAATCACTGTAAAAGCTAAGATATGAATGCATTAAGTCTGTAAACTGGGATCTTTTATGATGTTTAAGTTTCTTTGAAATTAGGTGCAAATAAAAGCTGTGTAAAATGAAAATAACACTTCAAGAATAGTTGCAAAGAGTTATTTTAACGTGAAGCTGCCTGCATTAAAAAGAATTCATGTCAGCCTGCCATTACTTCAATTTAGTGATTCTATGCTAGCTTTGTGTGATCACTTTTGCCATGAATTGAGTTTAAAGCTATATGTCACTAATCTAAAAACTTACCACTTGCCCTGGCTGGTTTGGCTTAGTGGTTAGAATGTCGGCCTGTGGATGAAGAGTCCCAGGTTCAATTCCGATCAAGGGCACACACCTTGGTTGAAGGTTCCATCCCTGGCCATGGTCCAGGTGTGTGCAGGAAGCAAGCAGATGATGTGTCTCTCTCACACAGATGTTTCTTTCTGTCTCTCCCTCTCCTTCCACTCTCTCTAAAAAGCAATGGAAAAATATCCTTGGCTGAAGATTAACAAACAAAAAAAAAGAAAGAAAGAAAATAAAAGATAAACAATTTATGCAAGATAGGTATTTGATGAGCATAAATACATTTTATGAGTTTAAATTAATCATTAATAATTTATTGTAAAACTAACCAATAGGGAAAAAATTAGTATTATATGGCCACAAAAATTTCAGATCTAAAGATTTATACATGAAATATCTGCTCTGTATTGACTTCTATAATTTGTTTAGGTTGAAAATTCTGTTTTTATAAGTTATACTAGTGGCCTGGTGCACAGTTTTGTGCACATTGACCGGACATTAATCAGAAGAAATATTTTAATATTGCTATTCACCCTTTCTCTATAATAGAAGTGTCAGAGATGAAAGAAAATTAGTAAAACGCATATGAAAATAATATATTAATTGATTAATAAATAAAAATAACATGATATAAAAATGACAAAAACATGATATGAAGCAACATTGATAAAAATAATGACTGATAAATTGATTATACTTATTCTAATATCTCCCTGTATACCATATTAAGAGTAAAAACACTTTCAGAGTGCTTGGCTAATTTCCCTTGTGATGAAGTATTTACAACTTTAACATCACATGCTCTTCGAACTCGAGAGAAAGCAACATATAACTGAGCATGTCCAAAAACGGGTTCAGGTAGTAATATTCCTACTCTGTCTAGAGTTTGTCCTTATGATTTATTAATAGTCATCGCAAATGCTGGCATCATGGGAAAGTGTCTTCAAATTAATTTAAATGGGAGGCCAGTGTCAGACAGGAACAAGTCAATTCTTAGAATCAGAACAACCTCTCCTTCCACAGATCCTGTTAATACTTCAGCTTTGATTATGTTACGTCACAATCTTTTGATAATAAATCTAATACCGTTACAAAGACCCCATTTACTATTAAGATTTCTCAGTAGCATGATGATTGCACCTACTTTCAATTTTAATTCATGACACAGCATTTCCGAAGGAGTAATACTATTAAGAAATTTGATGGGAGCTTTATACGGTATGTATCACGCATGCACGAGTCAACGTTTATTTTTAACTTGCCAGTGCATGTCATATGTACTGGCCAGTTGGACAGACAGACAGATGGACAGTTGGTCTCTTAGCATTTTATATAAATAGATTGCAAATAGCAGCATTTTAAATTTATTTGAAATATATAATTATTTTCCATTAAATTGGTCTCAACTTGAAAATTTGATTTTTTTTCAATTTTGCACATTCAATTTTGAATCTGTTTCTGGGTTTGAATAGTATAAGTAAATTTACTATGAAAATTCACAAACAAGAATTTCTGGTGGACAACTATTTTTATTTGGGGGTAAATACCTAGGAGAAAATTTTACTTACATGATAAATACCTGTTGAACTCTGTAAGGAATTACAAACTATTGTCTAAATAGGCAGAAATGTATGTGTTCTGGTTGCTCCAAACTCTCACCAACATTTGTGAATACCTAGCTTTTTATGTAGGCCACTCTAATGGTGTCTAGTGGCATCACGCTGCATTTGAATTTGAAATAATGATATCAAGCATCTTGTCATGACTTTCATATGTCTCCTCTTCTTAAGTGTCTCTGCAATACTTTAGCCTATATTGGATATTTGTTGTTTAGTTTCTTATTATTGAGTCCTAAATGTTTTCATATATTCTGAATTCAAATATTTTCACAGGTATCTGTATTGTAAATATTTTCTCCCACTCTGCAACTTGCTTGTATGTTCACAATAATGTGTTTCAAAGAGAAGATTTTTATTTTGATGAATTTTAATTTATCAATTTTTTGCTTATATTTTCTTTCACTATTAGTATAATTAAACATATATTTAGGTCTATTAACTCTTAGAGTTTATTTATGTATGTATTTATTTATTTATTTATTTGATGTTAATCCTTACCCTGGGGTATTTTCCCATTGATTTTAGAGTGAGTGGAAGGGAGGGGGAGAGATAGAGAGAGAGAAACATGGATCTGAGAGAGACACATTAATTGGTTGCCTCCTGCAGAGGCCCAGACTCTGGCCAGGGATTGAGTGTGCAACCAGGGTACTTACCCTTGACTGGAATAGAACCTATGATCCTTCAATTCTTGGGCTCATGCTGTATTCACTAAGCCAAACCAGCTAGGGAGAGTTTATTTTTGTTTATGGTATATGGTGAGAGTCAATATTCATATTTTCACCAGAAACAAATCCATTTTTTAAAATGTATTATTTCTCCCATTAAATTACCATAATACCATGGTTCAAAAACAATTGAACATATAGATATGAATGAGTTTCTGTACTATTATCTTGTTTCATTGATTTATATGTGTATTCCTATGAATGTAACTAGTTTTTAAATGATTGGATTTATTTACTATTGTTCATAAAGAGTAGTATACATATACATATAGTTGTTTATGAATATAACTATTTTTAAATTTCTGTAACTTCATGATAGCTCTTAAAATTTATATTATTATGTACACATACATTTATGACTGCTATTTTTAGAGCAATTTCAGTTCTTAAACATCCATTTTTTTCTTTCTTATATTTTTATTTCCTGTGTTATTTCCTTTTTTCATAAAAATATAATTAATAATATAAACATATTTTATAATAGCTAAACATGTTTAAATAAATCCAGTATCTGGATTATTTCAAGTTCAGTCTATATTGCTGCCTATTTTCTAAACAATAGGCAAGATTTTCAAGCTCTTTGCATATCTAGTAATTTTTTTGTACTGAACAATGTACATAATGTGTTGTAAAGATTTTAGATTCTGTTATCTCTCTCTCTGAAGAATGTTGATTTGGTCAGCAGGCCATATAATTACTGAGTGACTATCTTGCCCTGTTGTAGGCTTGCTTTGATGCGTGGTTGGGGACTGTCTCTGGAAAAACCACACTATGTTTCTCAAACCGCTCCAACAGGATGGTCTTCATACCCCAAACTTTGAATTTTTGGTTATATCTTGTAAGGTTATGATTTAGACTTTGGTAGAGTGTATTTAGAGTAGGCCCTATTCTAAGGTGTGCTGCTTGCTTCTTCTGGAAAAATGTTCTTCTGCCTCATCAGGATGACTGCGTAATAATGAGGTGCTGGGTATTTCTTCCATTCTGTTGGAAAATATAACACCCCCCGCCCCACTCCTTACAGCATCATGAGCCCTCCAGTATCTCTGTTCTGCTCTCGACTTCATAGCAGCTATTATGTGGTAACCCTCAAGTATTATTGGTCAGTACGTGTTCTGCTCAGCCCTTGATTAAAGACTCACATGAGACCCAAACAGGTTTCTTCTGGAGGTCACCTGGCTCAATTCCCCGCTCTCTGCTACACTGCCCAGGCCACTGCTTCAGCTTCCCCTCACACATATCTCAGCAAAACCCCTGTGTTTTGTTTGAAGTATAACTCAGAACTTCCCTCTTGAGTTTCCCATTTCTCAGGATTTGCAACCTTCCAATGCCTGTTGTCTGTGACTTTGGCTTTTCTCTTTCTGATCCCCAGTTTTCTAATCTAGAATATGAAAATTTGAATACTAATTGATTTCTAAGTCCTTTTCCAGTTCTAAATTTCCTTGTGTGTGGAATATATGAGTGACTTTGTTTGCAATGTAACTTTGTTTTTCAGGTTTATCAGGTTCTAAAGAGTTTGTAAAGAAATATTAAAAGATTTTGTATAAGGATACACTATTCACAAACATATATAACCAACTTACATAGACATAAAGAAAAAAATATTGCAATTTCTTGAAATATGTGTCTAAATGTAATTTTGAGAAGTAAGTTACTTTAAAGATTTATTTCTGTTAGCAACATCCTTCCGTATTTTAAGCAATTATTCAAAAAACACAACATATGAGGTTGAAGAATCTATTTCTAGTTACTTGAGTGCCCTGAGAATGGAATAGCAGAAGAATCTCTTCATTATTACAGCAATTCAGCCTCATTTACCCAAGAGTATTAGATTTTTGCACCTGGATCCATATCTAGTATTGGACTCACAAAGAAGAAAATACTAAATTATTCAAATTAATGAATTAAGTAACTAGGTCAAAAATCACCTGATAAGGAGACATTTTTCTCTGCTTCTTTCTAGGAAACAAAAAAGTTTTTAATAAGTGAGTCTTTTCTGCCCTGATCAGTGTGGCTGAGTTGGTTGGAGTGTCATCCCATACACCAAAAGGTGGCAGGTTCAAATCCCGGTCAGGGCACACAGCCAGGTTTCAGGTTTAATTCCCAGTCAGACCTCAGAGACAACCAATTGATATTTCTCTCCATATGTTTCTCTCTCATATTGCTCTCTCTCTCTCTCTCTCTCTCTCTCTCTCTCTCTCTTTCTCCCTTCCTCCCTCCCTCTTTTCCTCTCTCTGAGATAAATAAATACAATGTAAGTCTTTCTTAAATAGTATTTTAATAATAAAAATTTAATCAATTTTAAATATATTTAAAGTTGTTCTACTTTAATATGTTAAAGTGAGTATTTTTATGAAATAGCAATAATCAAACACTACAACCCCCCCCCCACACACACACACACACACACACCACACACACTGCCAATGCCAAGTGCAAGTCCAGGCTATGTCACCTGGATGCTTCTAGTCATCTGGCTATAGATCTGCAGTTCCCACAACCCCTTTTTGGGTTTGATAAATTTGCTAGAACCAGTGCTCCTTCTTTTTGAGGATTAGTTTAGAATTTCCTGGACCTGCAGTTGAACTAACAATTGCACAGAAGTTCCCCCTCCATCCTTTATCCCATTCCCTTACCACTTTATCCAGAGCTCTGTAGCAGAGCAGTATTCACAAAGAACGGGACACCTGCAGACAACATGGTTTCCATGACAGGACCCCAGCCAGGGAAGGGACAGAACAAGCAGTGACAAACATGTGTGGGACACTTCACTGCAAAAATCAGACAAATTTATCAACTCAGCTAATCTATGCCTCTTAACTAATAAAATACATAATTGCTGGAAAGAGTAGGGTAGGATCTAAGCCATTACAAATGAGATACGGCAGAGAAAGGGTGAGTTGGGGCAACCATTTGGGCTCTGGAATAGGATAGATAGGGCTTGAGTCCAGCCTGGAGTCCTAATTAGCAGTTATGTGACGTTTAAAGTCATTTAGTCCCTGGAAACCACAGCTTTCTCATCTTAAAATAGAAATAAAAACATCTACTTCTTCAAGGTTTTGTGACCTGAGGATGTATATAAAATACTGGTTTTAGATGTGTCTTCCAAAGTCTTAGTCCCTCAACTAACTTCTCAGGACTTTCACACATCTCCCCTATTTTCTCCTTTGTTGAAATATCTTTCTTGTATGTTTGAAATGACTCTTCTACCCATCCTCAAAGTCTATTTTAGACTCTCTGATTTCATGCAAAAAATGATTTCTATTTGACTTTTCTTATTTTCTTTCCAAAGAGAAGTAATGAAGAAATTGTCAGCTGCCCACATACCTAAGATTTATTTTTCAAATAAAGAACTCAATTATCCTGTGATTTATGAGAAGGAGGGGTGGAGGGAAGAAATAGCACCAGTAGTTATATTATTTTAAATTCTATAATTGCATTTTTGTACTAATTGAAAAACATGAAAATGAAATGATGAGGAGAATGAAATGATGGATGATAACAGAAAGGATAGGGGATATACTAGAACACAGATTTGCAGGGGAAGTATAGATAATGTTTCTTCAGGTGAGCTTTGAGCAGAGTAAGTTTATTGAGTAAAATTATTGTCAAAATGTTCTTAAGTTGTCATCTTTTTTTAATCCAATTAGTCCCTTTTTGTTACATAAGTTCTTTTTTTAAAATATATTTTTATTGATTTCAGAGAGGAAGGGAGAGGGATAGAGAGATACACACACCAATGATGAGAGAGAATCATTGAACTCTTTCCTCCTACATGCCCCTCATTGGTGATAAAGCCCCAAACCCAGGCATGTGGCCTGACTGGGAATCAAACAGTGACCTCTTGGTAGATAGGTCAATGCTCAACCACTGAGCCATGCTGGCTGGGTAGTACATAAGTTCCTTATTGAACTAAGTCACCCACTCTAACCATGGAAGACATAGTTCAAAAAAGGTCATGTGGAGAAATGACAATGATGAGTGCCCTTCCTTTTCCGATATAAAACTCCAGAAATAAGTGAAATCCCAAGTTTACACAAAAGTCAGCATACATGTCTTTCCCAGGAAGGCACATGGTCCCTGTTGCAGCATGAATAGCTGGGTGAGTTGTTTACCTCCTTTTTTTTTAAATAAGGGTACCCGGAAACTGGTCATTACTCTTTTTGCCTCTTCTATTCAATAAATAATTTATCCTTCAATATTGCATCTATAAAAATAAAGGGAGGCAATCAGAAGCAATGGTTTTTATAAGCCTGGGGAGGAAATGTCCCAAAGATTAATCATTGTCTCTGTCATGACTTTCTCACAGAGTGGCACTGATGAAACCAGCTACAGCGCTTCTTACAGTCTATTTATTGCTTAATTTTATCTTCAACCCCAATAAAATTTTATTCCAAACAATGACTATTGAATAATAGATCCCTCAAGTGAAATGATTCTTATTGATTGAAAAATGATTATTTTAATATTGTGACTGCTGGCAGGTCCTTCTTAATCTCCAATTATTGAGGGTGTTTTTTTTTTGCTTCCTTGTTTTGTTTTTTTAGTCTGTGTTCCTCCAATTTTTACACTGGCAATTACCTCTCATGTCAGAAGACAGGCCACTCGATTTGAAACATGGTAATGGCACATAGTGTGAAACTCTAGTATGATGAACAATCACCATTGACTAGATATTATCTATGCAGTAGTCACTCTTATCTGTGGGCGGATAGTTCTAAGACCTCAGGTGATGCCATGGATGGTTCCAAACCATATATATATAATTATTTTCCTACACATACACGCTTATGATAAAGTTTACTTTATAAATTAAGCATAGTAAGAGATTAACAAATGTAAGTACTAATAAAACAGAACAATTATAACAATATATAATAAAAGTAATGTGAATGTGGTCGCTTTCTCTTTCTCTCTAAAAATATCTTATGTGAATCCATAAACATATATTGAGGCCATGGAGCTGATGCATGGATTGAACACACATGACTCAAATGGTACTGGGTATAAAGTTAGCGCTGCTTCAGTCAGATGAAAGAATGAGCAGATTCCTAACAAGAGAGAGAGAAAAAAATCACTGTAGCAAATGTTCACATTATGGGAAGGAGATCAGGTTGCATTACAATGAGATGGAAAGACATAGAACAGTTTTAAGTAGGAAAATGTCATTTTTTGAAGCCATGTTTTCACTGTTCACTGGTTTTGATCTGGGAAAAAGATCTCTAAAGAGGCGTGGCTTCTATGCCGTGGACTACCATAAATCACATTTCCATCATTGCAACCATGTAGAAGGCAACAGAGCCCCCTACTTTCACAACCATATCGTCCCGAATGCCCATGAGGTTTGGAGAATGATTTATGATCATTCTTTGGCTACTTGGTCCATAGGAGAAAGCTTTGGGAATACAGCTGAGGATACTAGAGAGCATTTTGTTTCTTTCTTTAACAGTCCAAACCATGAGACCTGGCCTTGGAAAATGGCCATTATAATTAGGAAAGTAGCCATATTTTGAGTGGTAACTAAGCATTCAGGAAAGAATACAAACAAGATTTAGGAGGACTGACTCCATGACTCAGGGAAAATCCTCACACGCACTTTGCTTCTAACTAGTTAAGAATCTTGGGTAAGACAATTAACCTCTCTAACCTCATGCATTCCCAACCTCACAGAGATGAGTTAAGGATAGATGAAACAAAACTTTTGTCATGTTTAACACAGTAGTGACACAGTGTAACAAATGTCCCCCATCATTATTAATTGTTAAATGGTATACATATCCCTGATAATCCCTAAAAATCTCTTTTACAGAGTTAGCAGTCATGGATTTCATGTTTTTGTTGTTGTTTTCTGTGCCTCAGCACTGGTTTGTGTAAGACATTCAGATGATAACATTTATTAATATAATGTAGGAAAATAAATTACTATATTGAAGAATATTGAAGAATGCAGTGTATTATTATTATTGCAAAATTCTTTATGAAATTGATTATGCCTTCTGTTTCCTTTTAGAGTCCTTTCATTGCCCATAAGCTCTAGTTCTAATATAATACACTGCACACACAGAAATATTAAAATTGTACTATGTGGAGTGAGATGCTGTGAGTAATGTAATGGACAATGTTAGAAGACTTGGACTCTTATAGACTAATAGTTTCCACCACATATCAGCTGTGAGATTTTTGAGTAAATTACTTAACTATTTTGTTCATTAGTATCCTTATCTGTAATAAAAAAAGAAGGGGAAGTGCGATGGCTAATACATTGTTATCTTGTAGGATTGGTATGGGGATTAGTGGTGTTCTTAAAGTTCCTAAAACAGAGTTAAGATTCAATAAATGATAGCTATTAATACTAGACATGGAAGAATTATAAGTACACTAGAGGCCTAGTGCACAAATTTGGGGTCCAGCCGGCCAACCCCGATAGGGACCAATTGGCGGGGGGTGGGGGGGGGGAGGGGGAGGAGCCATGGGAGGTTGGCCAGGCCAATGGGAGGGAGTGGACCGGCGGTGGAGCCAGCCAGGGGGAAGGGCCACAGGAAATTGGGGGGGAAGTGATCAGGGCCCCAATTGGGCCAGTTGGCTGCCACAGTGTGTGTCATAGTGGCCAGTCATTTTGTCTTTCTGGCTGCTTGGCTTTTATATATAGAGATGAGAAATGGTCCTTTTCCTCAAGAACATTTTAATCTGATAGGAAATAAGAACCTATGCCCCCCTCCCTCCGACATCACTAAGTGGATCTTCTGACATCAGACCTTTGGAAAACTGCTGCAGTCGGCATCATGTGGAAAATAAATACCATCAGGCTTAACTTTTTTATTAGTACCTGTAATGATCAAGTCATAGAAGCACTGTAATGATGTCCTCTGCTTGGAACTCTCTGAGGAGTTCAAAGTAATTTGCATGAGGAAAATTAAATAATGCAGTTCAGGCTAAAATTGAATTCCAAATAATGGTTAGAGAATTAAATTGCAATTGAACCAGAAATTCTAATCGGATGTGAAACAAAGCATGTTCCTGATGAACTGTGAGGAAAACAATTTATGCAAGAGGGTGTCAATTTTTGTCTTGCAAGAGTTTCTAAAACATATATTTTTTTATCCTTTCTCATTGCAACAGTGTTGGAGTGGGGCAATGTGAGGAAAACCAGAAAAAGGTTTCCCAATGACTAGTTCTGGAAATCTTGGGTCAATCATTTTTCCTGTCTGGGTCCCCCTCCTTTCCTCAATAGAAGCATTATCATTCAGATCATATCCCCCAAGTTCCATCACCTTTCTCTCACCTTCAAACAGATGGTGTGACTCTGGTACAAATGGAACTGTGATCAAAGTGAATAGACAGGGACATCAGAAAATATCTTTTCCTTTATTTATAACACTAGAGGCTCAGTGCACTGGTGGGGTTCCTTGGCCTGGCCTGTGCCCTCTCACAATCTGGGACCCCTCAGGGGATGATGGAGAGCTGTTTTGACCTGATCCCTGCTGGCCAGGCCAAGGGACCCCAAAAGTGCAGGAATCCAATGCACCAGGTCTTTAGTATGCATATAAGATCTTTGCTTAATCTCTTCCCGCCCGCCTCCCCTTTTCCCTCTGAGATTCTTCAGTCTGTTCCATGTTTCCATGACTGTGGTTTCCACTCCTGCATTGAGTGCCTGCCCCCTGGTGGTCAGTGCATGTCATACCTATCGGCTGGTCAGCTGGTGGGCTGGTCAGCCAGTCACTTAGGCTTTTATATATATATAGATTGTTATTGATAACAAGAAATGATGACTATGTGAAAGCCCTTTCTACCAATGTTTATAATAAAAGGAAAGTATCCAACTGGGGTGAGCACTCTGGAAATGATGCCCATTCAAACCCCATGGGGCAGAGTCCATTGAATGTTTGGAGAGAGATGTTTGGCCCTACACTCCTTTCTGTTTCATTCATCTGTATGTGGGAAAGCGGGGGGGGGCGGGGGAAGTTAGATGGCTAATGCAGTATTATCTTTGAAGGGTTGGTATGGTGATTAGCTATGTTTTAAAGTCCCTAAGATAGAGCTAAGATTCAATAAATGATTGTGGCTGTGGCTGTGGCTGGCCATGTCTCAGGGCAAGGTACATTGTAGTACCTCTCTCTTTATACCCCTAATTCCAGTATGCTTGCTTTGAATATACTCTTCATCCTTAAGGGACAGGATTTGGTGCTAAACAAAATCACACCATGACTTGTAGTTCTTATAGCTTGAAATATACACATTCCAAGAACTCTTTAATAAAGTCTAAAGATGGAACAACACAAAGGCTGTCCTTTCTTTTCCTTTTCAGAGGTTACCATAGATACCAAGATTGCAATGCCAAGTACTGGCAAATTCACTTAATTGGATTTAGATAAGGGTAAAAATGTGCAATTGCTAACCTACAGACATGTGAGATTTTATTACAAAATAGTTAATTGCCCTCAATTATTAGCAAGCTTCTCTATAGTGCCACACATTGTTTGCAAATAGCTCCCCAATTTATTTTCCCAAATCACACTAACAATAACTCTCAATGCTAAGAAATGTGTACTACAGAGGGGAAGCGGGGTTCGTGTGTGTGTGTGTGTGTGTGTGTGTGTGTGTGTGTAGAAATGGTAGAAGCAGAGTTCAAGGAAAGTACTCCAAAAGATTAGATACAAGAAGAGTCACAGATTGGAAGTTCCCTTCACTGTCTTTGGCAACACAGACATTGTTTTACTCTATTCAATTTTCTGGTCACTTGTTGGACCTTTTATTGTAATAAGTGATATGTGTAGCCTTGATCACCTCAATCTTGTCTCTCTTTTTGAAAAGTAATGAAAATAATTTTGTGATTCCAAGGATCCAAACATGATTATATTTCAACTATTTTTTTGTGCCCCTTCTTTTTCAAGGCATCATTTTTCTCTAACAAATATTTTTGGCCTCTGCCCAGTGTGAAGAAGTTAAAATGCCTTAGCTCCACTACATATTGGAGAGTTTCTGTATCAGACCTCTCATATGTCTCACCCTTAGGGAGTCAGTCCCTGATTTTCATTTTAATTTACCTTTTTTCAGTTTTCACATTTTACCCAGAGAGTTAATTATACCCTTTTGTATCACAAATAATTCTGCATTTCCCTCTGGTATTTACACCTGTAGGGACTTGTAGATGGTTATCTTATCTTTAAAACCAATGGTCTCACTTCCCTGGATGAACAAGAACATATTCATCATTAGGCCAAGTCCAGAATGTAATTAGTTCACATCAGGTTAACACTTTGAAAACATATAAAGTAACAAGGGAAGAATTAAAGCAATAATTTGATGACCTTAACAATTGAGTTTCTTTACATTTTGTGTTGTTTCAATTTCTTTTCACCTTGACAACCCTTTTTAAATCCCTCCTACAGGGAGATGTAAAAGATTATTATTTTAAGTCTAGTGATTTATGACCAATTTGAATAGAAAAAGCAAGCACAAGAAATGCAGCGATATTACATACAATCTAGGGACAAAAGATGCATATTATAACCATGTTATTTGTATTTAAGTTTTGCTTTGGCAAATTTATTTTTCTGGGATTAAACCTCAAAATCAAATCCAAATCAACCACTACCCTCATGTGATAAATGGTAAGTTCTCTCAAGACTCTGCTTTCCCCAGCTCCCAATTTCCCCAGCTAATCCCATCTTCCCAGTCCTTGGCTCAGTTCCCATCATGGTGTGTATCAGGAAGCTCTGGATTCTAACCTTTGTTTGGGACTACATTGACAAAATATGTTCATTTAATTTAATGGTTCCTGAATCACATTTTTCCTCTTCACTCCCACATATTTAGTTTACTGGTAGGTTTCTGTGCTCTTTAATTAGTCTACTATAATAAACTTCTAACTTGTCTCGTCACTGTCACATTCCACTCAGTTCTTCACATGGTTCACATAATCGTCATTCATTGTGTGTGTGTGTGTGCACGTGTGTGTGTGTGTGTGTGTGTACACAATAAATGAGGCTTCAAATGACTCTCTGTGGCTTCTTAAAAAAATTCCAAACCCACACAGCAGTATGACAGAATAGAACTTCTTTATTTAAATGCATTTTGTTCAAACCATTCCTTGTTCCTGTACCACATTTAACTGTTAGCAAAAATTCCATTTCATATTCAAAACCCAGATCAAAGATTTGCTTTTGAAAATATACTTATATTCACCTGGATTGTTATTCACTTGAATTCAACTCTGTTCTGTGGCATCTCTGTAGATGCTGTATCTACCTCCAGGACAGTAAGCAAGTAAACAAACAAGTAAGTGAATGAGTCATTGAATGAAGAGGTTTGGTGTTACAGAATCTCCACACTGGCTGCCATCTCTAAAGTTCTGCAATTCTTGATATCATAGACTAATAAAAAGAGAATAAGCAATATACATGGAACAAAACATACAAAGAAGATTTCTAACAATAATCCTATCTAATAATAGATAAACATGGTAACTGACCATACCTTCGCTACGCCTCCCATTGGCTAATCAGTGAGATATGCAAATTAACTGCCAACCAAGATGGCAGTCGGCATCCATGGAGCTGAAGTGATGCAAAGATTT
>NW_006292687.1:1706322-1757994 GCF_000327345.1 Myotis davidii | reverse complement strand
ACCATGAGGGCCTGCTATTTGCCACCTGGGGCGGTGGGGCAGGACAGCACCATCCCGCCTGCCCTGCTGCCATCAGACCTGCTATCTGCGACCCGGAGTGGAGGATGTCCCTTGTGTGACCTGACCCAGGGCAGCCTGGCGGGGCAGCAGCAATTGGCCTGCCCATCCAGGCATCCTGTGTGTGACCCAACCCAGGGCGGTGGGGCAGGACAGTGTGGCTCCTCCGTCACCCCAGCTTCCTCATCGCAGCTCCCTTGGGGGCCTAAGCCTTTAGTCAGACATCCCCCAAGGGCTCTCTGGCTGCCAGAAGGATGTCTGACTACAAGCTTAGGCCTGATCCCCCAGGGAGTGGGCCTACGTCGACAGGTGGACATCCTCCAATGGGTCCTGGGCTGCAAATGGGTCCAGGCCAGGCTAAGGGATTCTCCCCCATCTCGAGTGCACAGATTTTTGTGCACCGGGCCTCTAGTCATTGTAATAAACATCATAACCTTCAACTCAAATGTTATCTCTTTTTTGCTTCTCAAAACCTTTGAGGTAAGCAAAGTTATGTGATTATTATATTAACAGTTTTAATGATAAGGCAAGGATATGGGCCACCTGCACCAGAATCGCCTGGAGTGCTTGATAAAATGCAGATTTATCTGCTGAGTCAATATTTGGGAGGATGGGACCATAGAATCTGCATTTGTACATTCTGTTTCCACCCACATTTGAAAACCTTTGGGATAGAATATTTTGATACATTATATTAATCAGATTCCATGTACAAGACTGAAGTTTTCTCACTCATAACATGAAACAGTCAATCAGGGTAGACTGAGAAATAGAAGGACTTAAGGCCTTGGTCAAGGAAATCAGAGGTTTAGGTGATGGTTACTAAGAGAAACTATAGGTGATGATCAAGAAATCAGAAAGTCAAGGGCAGAATCCAAATTTGACTGAGCAGATCTGAGATCAGCAGGCAGAGTAAGGAGTTTTAATATCACTCCAAAGTTAATATGTTGCTTATTTAACTTATTTGCTCAAATCTGTATTTGAGATCATTATTTTCCTCTTCAAGGGGATTTTTAGTGTGGAATTTCCACAAAGTTTGGATTTCATACATTTTTTTAAGTGCTGAAAAAAAGAATGGGCATTTCTGTTAATATAAGAATATACATTAAAGCAAATCAAGGGAGGATATAACATCCCTGGGTCCACTTTGATGCATACCTAGGAAAAATGGAAAAATAGATGGACTATGCCACTTTCTTTGCATGTGTTTTGAAGAGAACTTCCTCAATGAAAGCCATCTATTGCAGAACAGAACATTAACTTCCCTTTGGTCAGGAAGAAAGCCTCTCTAATGTGTTACATTTGATCCTGTAAGAAGGCAGCATAATATGTCCACTGATGGTAGCCTGTCTGGAACAGAACTAAACCAAAAAAATAATAATAAAGCCATGAAACAAATATATGCCTGGAGCTTTTCTGAAAGAGAGAAATTCTTTTTAATTATTTGAAATAATTTCCATAATTCTCTTTGTTTAATTACTTCATAAAATGAATCCTTTTACTTTTTTATTTTTAAATATATATATATTTTTATTGAATTCAGAAAGGAAGGAAGAGGGAGATAGAAACATCAATGATGAGAGAGAATCATTGATTTGCTGCCTCTTGCACATCCCTTACTGAGGATCAAGCCCACAACCTGTACATGTGCCCTCTACTGGAATCAAACCTGGAACCTTTCAGCCCACAGGCCAATGCTCTATCCATTAAGCAAACCAGCTAGGGCAAAAATGAATCCTTTTTTAATACTGCAGTTTTCCCACAATCTAGAGATAATTGAAGATTTAAGTCTCCTCTTCTTCCAAATAAATACCTCTAGTTCCTTCTTCCTTTCAGGATATGGCTTGTTTGTGACTTCACCTGCCCAGTTCTTTTTCTGAGCAGACTGTACCCTATAGTTAATTCAATGCTCTGGGTATGATTCAACCAAGAAAAAGAACAATGAAACTTTTAGTTCTATTTTTGAGAAACTAAAACTGTGTTCTCTTCTTGGAAGCAGCTTGGTATTACTAAAGAGAATAGGCTATTAGAAAATGGAAGAGACTAGTATTTAATCCTGGCTTCACAATCTTATTAGCTCTGTGCATTAGTTTGCTTGTTTAACATTTTTAAGCCACATTAATATTACTCATTTAATAAAAGTCCTTAATGAGAAGTTCAAGATTATTTTGAAAGAATTAGATGAGATAATTAGGTAATTAGCATAGAGTGAGTCTTCACTTTATCTAAAATTATATATATATAAAAATTAAAGCAGCTTGTCTCTGAACAATTACCTAAAACTGCTTTTGGATAAGAGAGTGCATTCCCATAACTTAAGTTGTGTCTGCAAAACTATTCTTTGATTCTTTGTTGAGCAAATATAGAACACAAACTCTACATACATGATTCTCTCTCATCATTGATGTTTCTATATCTCTCTCCCTCTCCCTTCCTCTCTGCAATCAACAAAAATATATTTTAAAATAAGTAAATAAATAAGTAAATAAATAAAAACTGTGGGTAAATTCATTGGAGAAAGGACTGACTCTAAGTTCAGGGCAGGAAAAGTAAATAATGTGCCTGATAAACTTATGCTAAAAATCAAGGAAGAGTTCAAAAATAATGAGGATAATTTTATTTTACCTTCACCCAAGGGTATGTTCATTGAATTGAGAGAGAGAGGGAAGGGGAGAGAGAGAAACATTCATAAGTTGCCTCCTTTATGTGCTCTGACCAGGGATAAAACTCAAAACCTTTTTGGTGAGCAGATGACACTCCAACCGACTGAAGCACCGGTCAGGGATGAGGGTATTTTTAAAAGGAGCCATTTTATAGAGGCTTTCTCATATTTTTTGAAATTGAGAATAGCATTATTGTCATATATACATGCATTTTCTTAGGCCTATCACATCTTCTATTGTTTTATATTCCCACTTACAAATGTATTAAATATTGGAGGGATGATGTCATATAAAATAGGCACCAAAAAAGTGGAAAAAAATTATCTTGTGAATTAAACATATTTGATTATTTTACTTTCTGTGATATTTTAAAAAGTGCCTATAGATGAGTCACTTGATTTATCTAAATTTCAATTTCTTCATCAATAGTTTTTATAGTGTGTGTTTTTATATTAACTACCTAGATAATTCAGATTTCATTGACTAGTGTAAAGTTTTCCAATTTTTTTTCCTATACCTCATAAAATGTAAAATGCCCTTTAAAATTAGTTTAATTCTCTAAGCTATGGCATAGGCAAGAACAATCATAAACTCAGATGAGTTTCTGTTTAGGTATTTGTATTATGGGAATAAAGTTAGGGTCTAATTAATATCATCTTCGATATGATCTTCCTCTAAAATTTGAAAAGTAATAACATTTTACTCTTCTCTGGCCATGAGAAAAAAAATATCCATATGCTTGTACTGTATATCTGAAATGTAAGACTCTGATGATTAAGCACATATCCACAGATCCAGTTTTATCCTGAATCTGAAAATCCAAATTCAAGCAATAACAATGTCATCAATTAGCAAGGGAACCACATTAAAGTATTTTCCTTGATCTGCACCTATTTTCTGGACCCACTTTTGTTTCTTTGTTTCTGCTATAAAATTGGAGACTTAAACATCTCACTGTCTCTACTGAACTTGAAAATTCCACCTTGTGATTGACTGATTTCTAAGTTCTAGAGAATGAGAATAGGTGATCTATAATAATAAAAGTGTGATATACTAATTAGACTGGACATCCTTCAGGACGAAGCTGGGGCTGTGAGAGAAGCCTGGGTCCCGAATGCCAGAGGGAAGCTGGTGCCAGCAGCCAGGGGAAGGAAGGCCTACTCTTGCACGAATTTCATGCATCGAGCCTCGAGTATTACAATAAAGGGATTACCATATCTTGATCAATTAATTCCTCTGCACATATTTCCTGAGTATCTACTACATGCTCAACACAAAAATAAGGTAAGTTATGCAACAACACATACAAAAGTGTGAGATATAAACCAGAGATTCAAGATGAATACAAAATAAATAGATTAATCAGTCAGTATATGAACATAACCAGATTATTTCTGTGCTTTAGATTATAATTTTAGAATGGATTCAAAGAAGTGGAAGAATAATAAAACCAGGAAGAGCCAGTGGAAGCTGCATAGAGGTAGTGAATCTAGATCTGACATTGAAGGTATGAGTTAATTTTAGATAGGAAGGACAATAGTAGAGAATACTCGGTAGGATACAAACAAAACAATAAAAAATCTCTATCAGCCCCCCACCCCTCCCCGGACTTCCCACTATAGTTTCACAGTCTGTTCGATGTTGCTCTGCCTCTGTATCTATTTTTGTTCATCAGTTTATAATGGTCTTAACTGAAGGACTTGTATGCATGCATATAAGCATAACCAATGGACATAGGACACTGGGGGGTATGGGAGGCTAGGGGAAGGTCAAGGGGAGAAAAAGAAAGGAGACATATATAATACTCTTTGTAATACTTTAAGCAATAAAACAATTTAAAAAAATAAAAAAATTTCTATCAGAAGAGATAGGTGTCATTAGGTAATAATAATAATGAGAAGCAATATATTATTACAGACACAAAGCCAAGCTCTCAACCTGCAGCCTCTTTCTCATAGTGGACAATGTTGCATGGTTTTGACTACTAAGTATAAAAGTAAGAAGAGAAAAAACTCCCCCATTACCCATATGTCTCTCCTATAGACTACTAATAATTTGTTTATTTTAGCACCACTTAGATTCTGTCAGCTCCCTGCTCAAGCTCTTAAATATTTCCATTGTCTACAAAATGATGGCCACAGTTCTTGCCCTTTCTTTCAAGACCCATTGATGATCTAGCTCTCATGTGTCTTTCCCAGAATATATCTCACTTCTCCCTAGATGTGTCCTGACCTTCAGCCCAATCTGATTTTATTTATATGAGAAAACTTGATTTGATGCCTTTACTTAGAGTGCCTCTCCTATATCCCAGTCTTCAAAATGACCCCCCCAAGAGTGATTTTAGTGTCATCGGCTCTGTTATTTCAACAATAGCAGATGGAAATAACGGCTCACTGTTCAATGTGCATATTTTTATTCATTTATTGCATTCCTCTAGTCTTTTAAACTTATATGCTACACTCTAGCTAATTCTGTATATCTTAGCCTCCTCTCTGGTTCAGGTAGAACTTATTTATTATAAGTAGACTAGGACTAAACATTTAGTTATTGCTCAGCAAATGGGTGGGAATGGAAACCAGTCAAATCAAATATATAATGCATGAGCAAATGTCATGGTCTATGGGACCTACTTATCTGCAAGAGGAAATTACAGAGATAATTTCTATTTTTAAAGAAGTATTTTCCACCAAAACCGGTTTGGCTCAGTGGATAGAGCGTCGGCCTGTGGACTGAAGGGTCCCAGGTTCGATTCCAGTCAAGGGCATGTACCTGGGTTGCGGGCACATCCCCGGTGGGGGATGTGCAGAAGGTGGCTGATCGATGTTTCTCTCTCATCGATGTTTCTGACTCTCTATCTCTCTCCCTTCCTCTCTGTGGTAAACCAATAAAATATATTTTTTAAAAAAGTATTTTCCTTAATCCCAAAAATGACTTGACAACTCAGTTTAACATATTATCCCATGGCTTTATTCAATATGCTGGAAAATTAAAATATTATTATCCTATTTTACAAATAAGAAAACTGAAACTCAGAGAAGTTAAATGCTTAGTCAAAAGTCCCACAATTCCAAACTTCAAAATCAAAATCTTCTCATTTAAAGGCTTGGGTTCATTCTGATAACTACTATGAAACATGCACATCAGGTCATGTCAAATAGAGAACACATGTTCAATGGAACGGCTCTCACCTTTCTATCCTTTTATTTCTCTTATAATTCAGTATAGCACGCCCATGAGTTTTAAAAATATTTACTAATGGCTCCACCCACACACATAGGCACAGCCAGTGGGATCCTCATGAGCCCTGGAGCTCCACACTCTACATGGAACTCCCCATGACTCTGGGTTATAGGAGAGAAATAGTGCATGCAGTAGTCATCCAGCTGTTTCTGAAACATCCATGAATTAGACTTTTTCAGTTTTACATTTACCTACAAAATGTTTGATGGATGTCACACTAAACATAATATCTGCTTACATGGAAATGTACCTACTAGGTTTAAATCACATCAATCCAGTGGCTGGATGTGACTGAAAGAAGCAATCAGTGAACAAACATGTAACACAAAGTCAGAGAATTTTCACTGAGGTGAAAATAGAAACTAGGCACATTGTCTGTATGCTAGGCATACCACAACTGTAGCCTTTTTTGACATTATGGATATTGATGAGCCCTCCAGGGTAAGGATCTCAACCTTGGAAAAATTGCTTATTCAAATGATCTGCAGTCCTGAGGTTGCTGAGTGAGACACAGCTCAGGCTCCCCGCGAATATTCCCTGGGCTTCTCAGATTGAAACGTTGGCAGAAGTGCTCAGCTTGCAGTAGCCCACATCTCATTTAGATCTGTTCCCACATGGGAACAGAACCAAAATTATGTTCAATAATCTAAACACTTGAGAAGGGGGAATGGGTACAGCATTGGTCTCTAAATATATAGAGTACAAGGAAATGAGTTCATGATTTAAATCACTTCGCCTATGTCTTGTTTACATACTTTGTGCTTATAATCCAAAGTTGCTTGTTTATGATCCACATTTTGTATTTGGATCCCAACATCAGCACTAAGCTATTGATAGCAGCAAGCAAGGAAACACATAATGGATTAGACATGGCTCTATGTCTTAGATATAGTGTGCAAAGATTTCTGAGAAGAATTAGTAGAAATAAGAATGTGTGAAGCTAACATGACTTTAGTTGGTAAAAATCAAGTAAGAGCTTACAGTTTCTAATCAAACTGGAAAAAATAAAGATGACTTAGGAGATCCCATACTGGTATCTGAAATGGACCAAAGCAGAAGAAACCTTAAGATATAATATAGGGTGTGAATAGGATGCTGATGTCGAGTCAAGAGGAATAAAACATACTGAATGCATGATAAAGATGTGGTTCTATGAGCTTTGGAATGAGTTTGTGTCCAGAATATAACCACGAAAAATTAAACTGTAGGAATAAGAGATAAGTCAGAGATACTTGCTATAGTATTCTGATACAAACATGTAAGCATATATAAAAGCATAACTGTGGAAGGGAACCATGGCTCCCGCCAGGTATTTTCTACTCTGGACCGTGATAATAAGCACCTCGCTCTCTGAGAAAAATGAAAGGGGAGCTTACAAGTGTGAATGTTCTCCAGAGCGAGCCCCATTGTCCAATCAGGCCTGATGATTTCAGTATAGCTGAGGGCAGATTCACATCTTAAGCTAAAATTTAATTGCTTCCCATTATTGAGCAACTATGAGTTGTCAAGCACTTCACATACATTTTCTCAGGAAGGCTGCAAACTGGGTAGTCATTGCACCATTTTCCAGATGAGTAAATCAAGTCTTAAGGAAAACTTGTTCAAAGTCACAGAGCCAGTAGTTGAGACAGATGGGTTCAAACCATGATCTGATTGTTGGTAAAGCCTGTGCATTTTCCAGCTATGCCCAGTTGCCTCTTGGTCAGTAAGAATTATAGCTAAATGATTAGGGGTCATTATCAGAAGTAAAGGACAAGAAAAACTTTTTAACAGGAATAACGCTTACATGTAATAATTGGGTTGCCATCATAGCAAGATTAACTCCCTCCAAAAGATAATAATAGATAACAAAAAGCTTTGAAAAACTGTGATCTTGATGACAAAGTGTTACACTGAGTATTAATAATATTAAAATTTTTCTCTAAACCCTGGTACAATGGTTGCAGGGGCCCTCAAACTACGGCTCGCGGGCCACATGCAAATACAAATATTGTATTTGTTCCTGTTTTGTTTTTTTTTACTTCTAAATAAGATATGTGCAGTGTGCATAGGTATTTGTTCATAGTTTTTTTTTTTAAACTATAGTCCGGCCCTCCAACGGTCTGAGGGACAGTGAGCTGGCCCCCTGTTTAAAAAGTTTGAGGGCCCCTGGGTTAGAGCATAAGCTTGCCCATCGAAGGTATAGGCTTCCATTCCTGGTCAAGCCTAGTGCAGGGCAGGTACCTGGGTTGCAGATTCCTGCCCCAGCCCAGTCAGGTTGGGGAGCATGCAGGAGGCAACCAATTGATGTACCTTTCTTAGCTCTCTCTCTCACTCACTCTCTCTCTCTCTCTCTCTTTCTCTCTCTCTTTCTCTCTTTCTCCCCTCCCCCACTCTCCCCCTCTACCTCTCTCTCCACTCTCCCACTCTTTCTAAAAAGCAATACCCTCGGGTAAGGATTAACAAAACAAATGAGCAAAAAGAAATGGTCTAAAATACCTAGAAACAGTATCTTAACAAACACTTGCAGAAATGTAGCATAAATTTCTTACCCCACTACAATGAAGTGATTGATCACTTCATTTTTTTTCTAGATTCTTTGGTATTCTTAGAGAATTATGCATAATTTTTATTCTTTAAAATAAATTTCAATGAGGTGCACATAATTTGAATAACATGCCATCTGATCTAAAAATACTCTGCTTGGCAGGAGACTACCTGAGCTCTGTTGCCAGTTGTACTTGCAACTCATGATTCCAGCATTCCAAGGTTTTCCTTTCATCACTATTTTCCACAAGGAAATTGTCCTAAAGTCATAGTTTTAAAATGGTATTTGAGTCTTCCGCTTACGTTAGAATTAGATTCTGTTAAAAAAATTCATAATATACTAACACTAGGCTTGAAGAGAACAAACATAGTACAGTTAAAGAAAGGCAATTCTGACAACCTTGAGAAAGACTGAAGTTATAATGGTTTCAGAGGAGCATGTTAAGAAAATATTAGAATTTAAGTGTGAGAGAAGAGCAGAGTGGGAAAATCACAGACCTGATAGTAAGATATCAAAGTACTCTGTTTTGAACTAGTTTGACCTTGGGCAATTCATGCGACCTCTTAGATGAGCATCTTTATGAGCCCTAGAGAAGAATTGCACTAATAAACAATGCCTTATGCTCAGTGACTTTAATAACTGTGGTTTAGATGTGAGCTCAACTCCACGGCATGGGAGCCAGGATAAGAGGGCAATAAGTTCATCTGAAACATCACTAAATACCAACCAGGGCAAAAGAAGAGGATAATGGAACAAAACATTTCTGACTCTTCAAAATTCCACATGAAATGACAGCATAATTTTCTAACACATTTAAATGACTCAAGTGAATCCTATGCCCTCACCCTTCTTCAGGTGTGTAGGGGAAGTGGAATCGTTGCATATTGGTAAAGGAGAAGGAGCTGGGAATGTGTGACTGTGGATGTAGAGTGAGGAAGAGGCAGTGCTCTGTATGAATCTCTTCTCATTCAATAGGAGTGCTGGCATCAGCTACATCACTGCCAGAAAGTAGAGTGGTCTCCCAGAGGATTTCTGAAAACAGGTTCGTTTTAAATATATTTTCATTGATTTCAGAGAGGAAGGGAGAGGGAGAGAGAGATAGAAACATCAATGATGAGAGAAAAATCATTGACTGCCTCCTGTGTGCCCCACACTGGGAAACAAGCTTGTGACCCCGGCATGTGCCCTGACCAGGAATCAAACCATGACCTCCAGGTTCATAGGTTGATGCTCAACCACTGAACACCATGGCCTTGGTGGTTTGAACTTAATCCCTCTTGACCCAAGGAAGGTAGCACAAATCAGTCAAAACAATCGAACAGGTTACTCAATTATCTCAACAATGCCTGTGCTTACTATACTGGAACACAGCCTAGTCATGTAAGGCCCGTATTTGTTCATGTTTTCATAAGGGAGGCGGGAGGATATTTCCTTACTGGGAGCCAAGGTCTCAGCTTTCAATGCCTGCACATGTGATAGAGGCCATGGAAAAGTGCACTAAAGCTCTGGAGTTTGAGGAAATTGAAATGAGGCAAGGTGGTTCCTCAAATTAATTCTTAATATTATTATTCATTATATTAGCAATCACCAGGATGATTATAATCTAGAAATTATATGCCTTTATCATCACACTAGAGCTTATAAGACACTGCAAGACAGAAAAGTCCTTTTCTAAGAGATGCTCTTAGAGATGCTAAACTCTATGGTCATTTGATTAACGTATGTGACAGGCCCTAAAACAATACACTTCAAACAGAGAGAAAACAAAGAACACAGACATCTACTTTGGCCAGGAGAGGATGGAAGGTGGGGAAGTCTGTGATTTAACAGCAGTTATCATCAAGATATGCTGTTACACATGGAGGGATCTGGAGAGTGTGATGCTAAGTAAAATAAGTCAGTCAGAGAAAGGCAAGTATAACATGATTGCACTCAAATGTGGAATCTAAGTAACAAAATAAACAGATGACCTGAGTGGATCCAGAGACATGGAAACATGGAACAGAGTGTGGAATCTCAGAGGGAAGGTAGGGGAGGGTGGGTGGGTGGAGGTAATCATCCAAAGACCTTGTTTGCATACTAGTATATGTGTAACCCCTGGACACAGACAATAGGGTGCGGAAGGCCTGGGGTGGGGGGTGCAGGCTGGAAAGGGTCAATGGGGGGAAAAGAGCACTTATGTAATACTTTCAACAATAAAGAATTATTTTTTTTAAAAAAAAGATATGCTGTCACTGCACCACTCCAAGTTTATAACTAACCCTGGAAAAAATATACAATATGAAATTTAATTTTCAGTTTCAACTTTTGTTTCTCCCTGCTTAGATTTAGAGATGTATATTCAAAGAGAAAGATCATTTTTTCAGCAATCTTCTGAGGTGAAGTTTTATTTGGGGGGGGGGATAAAAAAAGAAATAAGTAAAATAAAACCATAAAACCATTAGGTACTTGAAACTCTGTATCTGTTTCTTTTATTGTTTGGTTATAAATAGGAACTCAACGAGGAAAACAATTATGAACAACTTTCAATTTACCCAATTTAAAGAGAGGAATATTCAAATGCCTAGTGATCATAAATAGCCTTCCAGAATCTTTTCAATGCTTACATTTCAGCTTTATTTCACAAACAAATTATCCCAAATTAAAATGGCTTGCTTGATCATTTTTAACAAGCCATGCACTTTTTTTGTTTCATCCATATGTTTTCTTATATAAAAATCTAATTAATATCCAACTTAAATTTTAGCATAAAGTTACTTCTGCAATATCCTATATTTGTGTTATAATTATTTTCTCCAGTCCCTGTAATCCCATCTTACTTTATATCACTTTTACAACATACAGCACATTCTTTCTTATTCTTTAATTCTTGGATATATGTCTATTTCTTGTGTGTGTGTGGAGGCCTTGAGGGCAAGAACAATGTTTATTGATCCTTTAATCCCATCAGTTACAATTCTGTGCCTAGCACTTTTGTTGATTTGAAATAAATTCCCATTGCTCTTTTGTAAATCAGTTGACTCCAAAGTATCCTGCCACTACACAAATTATACTTTTGAAACAGCACTAGAACTCTGTAAGACTGGATTGTTTAGATAAAAAACACTTACTAATTTCAAAATCTCAGAGTTTCTCAGAGATAGGATTTTTGTAATCCTCACCCGAAGATATATATTTTTATTTTTTAAATACTCACCCAAGAATATTTTTCCATTGATTTCTGTTTTGTTTTTTTTAGAGAGAGTGTGGAAGGGAGGAGGAAAGACACAAAGAGAGAAACATTGATGTGAGAGAGACACATTGATTGGTTCCCTCCCACATATACCCCAACCAGGGCCAGGGATCCTGCTTGCAAACGAGGTACCTGCCCTTGAACAGAATCAAACCCAGGACCCTTCAGTCTGCAGGCCAAAGCTCTATCCAATGAGCCAAACAGTCTAGGGCTATTTTTTTTTTATTTTAGAGAGAGGGAGATGGAGAGAGGGAGAAACATCAATCAGTTGTATCCATCAGAAATGGAACCTACAACCTATGTATGTACCCTGACCGGGGATCGAACCCTCAACCTTCTGGTGCTCAGGACGATGCTCCAACCAACTGAGCCACCTGGACAGGGCTCAGATATAGGAATGTTGATGACTCATCATGCCACGATGATAATACTGACAAATATGTAACTTGAGGCCAGCGTTTTGGGGCTGGGGACAATAGAGGTCGTCTGACCCATTCCAAAATGTTATGGCAACAGGAGTGTGCCTACCACAAAGCTGGGCTCCACTCACCCTAGGATTCAGGGATGTTTAGAAAACATGGTGGGGGTGTCTTACAAGTGTTCTTTTCACGTGATACCATTGAACTAGAAGGGAGACCATCCATCCAAAGGGAGAAAAAATAGACATATAAACTTAAGCCAAATGTAGGGGTTCAGATAGGGATGGTGGTGCAGGAAGGTGGTTAGTACCACAAAGAAAAATTCATTCAGCTTATTTTTCACTGTAGCACCTTTGGGCTTATGCCTGAGCAATGGCGCATACAAATTATGGCCAGGGTTAATTGGCGGAGCAAAAACTCAAGGACTCTGGCAAGGACAATCTAGTTTGGCAAAGGAGGGGGATAATCTCTAGCCTCATAATTTGACACAGAGTTAGGGGGTGAGGAATTCTCCTCAGTTCCATCGAAGAGGGGATTGCAGGGTGACCTCCGGCTCCTGCTGACTCCGCTGGTGGGCTGGCCTGTGGAGCAGCTTCCGACAGGAAGGCATTTGTGGTCTGCAATGTGAGCACTACCCGCAGAGCTGGGGCAGTGGCCGGAGGAAGCTCACTGTGACTCTGTGAAGCATCATTGGAATCCTTTAAGCTTCAGCACATCCCCACAGGGAGAGAGCTGACTGCTGAGGGGAGGAAAATGGCCAGCTTAAAAACAACACATCTGTGTGCATAAGGGAACTCTCAGAAATGGAAGACTGTGTGGGGCTGGGGATGGAGGATGGAAGAGCAATCCAGAATGCTGGGACCAGAAGCATCTGAGGGAGACTACTGATTATGACTGTGAGAGTGACATCAGTTGTCACCTCTAACTGAATGGCCGGATAAATTCATAATAGCTTCTTAAAGGTGAGACAACATAAGTCGAGCAAAATGAGTTTTTACATAACTAGTGAGTGAAAGCTGATTCTTCCTTTCCTGTTTTTTTCCCCCCTAAATTATTTTCTGGAACTCTTATTTTCTCCCTTGCCTTTACAAAGGAACAAATGCCCTTATGTTGCTCTGCCTGTGGCCAGAGGATCTGACTTCAGCCTCAATAATGCATCCATTTCCAAGCCTCTGACTCTACATCAAACTAAACCACCCACGGAGACAAGTTCTTTTTCTGCGATAACAGGGAGAGGCAATGAATAAGTTATTTGGGTAGTCTGTATGTGAAGTACTAGAAAACTAGAACAGCAGCTCATGAGGTGGTGTATAATGTCAGCGGGTTCTACTGGTGAAACTGTTATTTACCAGGCAGGTCACCAAAGTCCTGGTATCTATTGAATGAGGATGCTAGATTCATTAGATCTCTATGATATCTGCAAATCCTAACAATTCTGTCCCTCATATTCTTTTTTTTTTTTAATCCTCACCTGAGGATATTTTTCCATTGATTTTCAGAGAAAATGGAAGATAAGGGGGTAGGGGAGAGAAACATTGATATGAGAGAAATACATCAATTGGTTGTCTCCCCAGCATGCCCCGAATCAGGACAAGGTTCTAGCCTGCAATTGAAGTATATGCCCTTGACTTGGAATTGAATGTGCGACCCTTCAGTTCACAGGCCAAGCTCTAACCACTGAGCCCCGGTTAGGGCTGTTCCTCATATACTGAGTAAGCCTTGAGATTTTGTAAGACAGCCTTGTATGTTTGTTGCTATTCTTGGGAATCTCAGGGTTGTAGGATGCTGCAGTGGAACGTAGCCATCTTTCTCAGGAGAGGGGAGCTCTCTGCATTTAGCCTCCTTCAAGCTCACAGACCTAAACCCCCTCTGTTGACTTGTAAGCCTATATGGAACACCTTATGTTCTGGGTAACATTTTCATCTCTTGGAAGTTATTTCAAATCACAACAACTCCCCCCAAAAAGCAGCCTCCTGTTCCCTGGATTGGATTCCACTGTGTTTCCACTTTGCTTCTAGCACACAGATAACAGACTTAGCCTTTTCACCTTCACTGCAAAGAGGGAGTTGTCAATTTAAAGTAGATGACACGAAGGTCAGGCATTTTTCTGATGGTATTTTATGCTTGATAGTCAGAAAAGAAGGTCCTGCATAGAGTTTTCTTGAAATTAATTTTCTCTCTTGGTTGAGCTCCTGTACATTTAGAAATCGGATAAAAGTGAACATTAAAAAGTCTAAATTTTTTCAGCTACTTGTGTCCCTTTCCCAAACTTCCTAATGGTAACAGATTAGGCTCGATCCCCAGTGTGGGGTGGGCAGGAGGCAGCCAATCAATGATTCTCTCTCATCATTAATGTTTCTATTTTTCTCTCCCTCTCCCTTCTTCACTAAAATAAACACAAACACACACACACACACACACACAACCTATTTCATCCCACAATTAATTTGACAAAATTTGGGATGTCTGTGACTATTGACATATGGCTTCTCACATATAATGAAGTATATCAGAATGACCAAAAAATCCTCTATAGCTTTGGAGTAATGTTTTTCTATTCCTGAACAATAGTGGTTGTCATGTTTACATTTGCTTCCAATCTGACACTTATAATGGCTCAGACTTAAACTAATTAGTAACTAAATTTACTATATGCAACCTAGCTATTAGGGAAATGTAAAGGTCAATAAAACACATATTTCTTTTTTATTGAGGTCTTACTTATAATAAAAGAATAAAAACAAATATATCCACAAATGATCATTTGGAAATGATGCTGTGAGGGAGTACTATTCAGCTGTGAAAAGGATGAGGACTATCCCTTTCTAAGTGCAGATAGCGAAAGATATCCAGTACATTTTATATGGACATCTAATAAACAGGGACATCATCTAATAATCAGGGGCATCATCTAATAAACAGGAAACTGTGAATATATGTACATATGCATGAGAGTCTATTGCCTAAGCTCCTCGAGTCTCAGGTTTTGCTTCTGCATAACAGCAATAATGATAATTGCCCCAGATGATTGTTATGAGGATTAAGGAAAATAAAATTAGATACATGAAAGATCTTGGTGCTGAATCACTAATGTTCCCTAATTTATGCTAGGAGATCTATTTGGGAAACTTGAGAACTTAGAAAGAAATAAGGGAAGCCTTATTGCAGAGTTCATCAGCAGAAAGTTTGAGTGAAAATGGGTTGGGCAAAAGCAGCGATTTATTCATGTTTTACAAACATAGTCTTACAAACATCATACATTGCTGGCACGAAAGAACAGACACCATCTCATACACCATGCTTCCTTCCAAATCACTTCTATTGAGTTACATCAGAACAAGTCAGTTACTGAGTTACACAGTTCTTCAAACATGAACACCTCCCTATTAGGGTGGTGAGATTGGCTAATCAGACAAACAATTAATTTACATGTTTAATACAGTACAGGATTTGTAACAGAAGTCAAGATATTCACATTAATATTGTAATACATTATAAAACAGGACAACTTTCAGAAGATGATGGGATCATGTATGTCCCTGCCTGTTTCAATTGCGTTTTTGTTTTTCTTCGGTCTTTACTTAAAAGCAGTTGCAAATTATTTTACTCAACTTTTCACACTCAAAAACACTTTAAGTTTTAATAACTAAAAACTATTTACAAATTATTCATTGCAATTTAAAAAAGTATTTGTTGTTGGTTTTGTTGTTTTACTTTAAAATAAAAATAACACCTTCCTTCAACAATCATACTTTATGTGGTACCGCCACTAACTTCTGGTGGCTGTGAAGGATCTTAGGGTTGACTCCTGACAACTTTCCAAAGCTCTAAAATATATTATATTCCATGGCCCATGTGCCAAATCTACATATGTTAAAAGGCCATTGACTTCCCCAAACCACAAACTGACTACAATCCATTTCATCTTGCTTTCAGGGAAATGTTAAGTGGACCAAGATGTTCTGAGGTGACTTTGTGGAGAAATGGAGACAATGATGGGGGGATGGTCTTTTCACTCCCAAAGTCATCTTAAAGCACAAAAAAAGAGGTCAGTTTCCATTTTTGTACATGTAAAACATTTTCTTTACATTAGGCATAGTCATAAAAAGCATGTAGAAGTTGTTTTGAAAATGCATTATCATAGAATTTACAAACATGGAGATATCAAACACATTCTCAAAAACTGCTAAAGCACTGACACAAAACCTGACTCAAAATGTAAAATTCTCAGTAGACTTTATTTTCTAACTTGCATATTTAATAATTCAACCTTACCCGAGTGAGTTTCACACATAATTCTCTAAAAACTCATGTATAGTGACATTACCTCAAATTCATTCTTTCCAAATAGTCAGAGGGCCGTGCTGTACTCTTGGTTTTTAATGAATTACAGGGCCCTGGCACTGGAAAACGGTATAAGACACAATTCTGACTATAAACTGTTCCACAGAAAACAGCTCAAGGCAAATTAGCCTAGAAAAGATAGTGAAACATACTTTATTGTGCTAATTTGACAGCCTAAATATATTTTGTGTGAACATATGTAAATTATATTAGGCTTGCTGCATACTGCTTTTTAATCATATCAGTGTGTTAGTTTAAGTAATGCTTTCTGTCTGGCAATGGTTATAAGTTCAGTCTTTTGTTTGCATGTTTGTTTGTTTTCAAATAGTAGCTTAGTCCTTTTTGCAGAACAACTCAATGAAGACTTGGTTAGCCATGTCCTCTCTGTGTTCAAGGGCACATCTTGAATGTACACTGGCATACTATATATAGTTCCTATAAGAAAACTGCATTTCTAACTGCATTCTACCTGAAGTTCATTTCTTTACCCACTAGCTAATTCAACAACTTCACAAGGTAAACAGGGCTTTCTCAGACCACACCGACACTTGTGACAGGCAGTGAATAATTCAAGGCCATGATGGTCCTTATGTGAGATTATATTTTACAACATTTGACTCATATAACCTTAGGGAGAGAGAAAAATCATGTTTCAGCCACAGTGTTCTCAACTCAGCCCTTTGATAAAATGATTACTCAGTTTGTTCACTGTCCTTTTGAAACAAACCTAAGGTACTCCTCTTAGGATAAAATCACATCAAATAATTACAAAACAAAGAGCAATGACTATATACTTTTATATGCAGGACACCATTTGCACATGACACAATTAATAAAAACAAACTAGATCTTTGGATCTAAAGAAAAATTGATTTCCCCACCTGAAAAAAGTATGAATTTTCATAAGTGAAGACACAGTTTTCATTTCTAAATCTTAACAATCCCATTGACTCTCAGTGACATGCTCCAATGATATCATGACCTCCTAGAGCCCACCATAACCTGGAACTGTACTGCTGTATTCGTCAAATGCTTGACTACTCTTATTTATATCCCTGATGACCTGCAGAGGGGATTAAATAAGCTTAAGAAAATTTATCCAATGTCTCTAGGAAAGGGGAAATTTATCATGATAATTTACAGTTATTTCCTGTTTTGCTAATTCAATCCATTTCTAACAACAACAACAAAAAGGGGAGCTTGCTGGCACAAGCTTGCAATTATATATCAGAAAGAAAGAAAATCATCCCTTGCCTAGTAAAAATCGTTAAGTCCCAACGCACGGCCAGGATGCTAACCATCACAGAGCATGTGCCACTTGGCGATCTGTCTCCTTGGATAGTCACAGATCTCCTTCCAGTGCTCTCCACCGGTTCCTTCCGCGGCTGCTTCCAGGACCAGCCTCCCGATCACCTCGTTGCGGGACCCCCTTTCGGAATCCAAAACCAGAAATTCAACACTGATCTCTTCAAGACCCTCACAAGGAATATCAAAGACAAACAGTTCGTTGAACACAGCATTGGGGGTGCACTTCTTCACATGAGTCTTCTTTTTGGAGATTCTCTTTTTGGCATGGTACAGGTTCACTTTGACATAGGGGTCTGCAATGGGAAACAAGAGACATTACAGGGACAGGGTCAATCTGGGGAACTGGCCTCAACACAGCCATGCCCTCAGAGATGACTGCACGCCAACAAAGTGTGATTACAGCGAAAATGAGGCGGAACAGGGCAAAAATATGCATCAATCTGGCTTTGAACGTAACTAAGAATGTGCAACATAAGAGAATGCATTCCTAAACCAGAGGATGAGGAGGAACTGTAATGTCCGGGTGAAGAGATAACATAAAGGGGAAGAAAAGAGAATGTTCTGATGACACATTCTGAATAGTAATAGCTCATTACAGAGAATGGGATAGAAAGGAAAAACAAACATAAACGAACATCTAACCTTACTGAGTTGTATGACTTTGGATAAGTCTTTCTACTTTGTAGAGCTTTGGGTTGCTTTGTCTGTTGAACAGGCATTTAGAATTCATGGTGACAATGCCCTTTTAGGCTTTAATTTTTTTATTCTTAATCATGGACATGGACAATAGTGTGGTGATTGCTGGGGTGGAGGGTGGTGGAAGTGGAAGAGGGCATAGAGGGATAAAGGGCAATGGGAAAATAAATAAATAAATAAATAAATAAATAAATAAATAAATAAATAAATAAATCAAATGAAAGGGTTGGGGTTTAAACTAAGATCATTTTAACCCATAGGTCATATGTTCTTTCTCATCATGCCATATAACAAGGTTGTTTTCTTAAATTAGTCACAAAATGAAAAAGCTAATTCTTAAAGTAGATATATAAGAAATTAAAAGAAAACATAATAAAATAATAGAAGTGTAATGGTAGGCAGGCTCATTTAAGATACTAAAATTAGGAACTTTTCTCCCAAATCTTTATTTTACATCCATCACTGTATTTTTGACCATGGCCTCTCATCTATGCATTTATCACTGCTTTCTGCTTAACCCCATTCAGATACCTACCTGGTACACTATACAATCTTTGGCTTAGATCTTAAGACTATGTAGTTTTCTTCTTCTTGCTAATGGCATTGGCTCACATTATTATTCTATATAATGATAAACAGAAGAGCTATCATGTCTTTTTTGATTATAAATAAAAAGGTAAATCAAAATCATGATTATGTTCATTAACTATTTTGCCCAATGTATTACTCACTTATACACTGAGCCTGAGTCTTTCAGAAGAATTCTTACCTGAAAGTCCAGACACATCGGATTTAGGCAAGTGTCGAGCTTTTAGAACAACCACAGTGAGAGTGTTGGTGGTGGACTGATAGCAGAGTGAGATCAGCAACTCCCCCCGTCCTGAAGACTTCTAAACAAAGAGAGATGTGGTATAAGCATGTTTATTATTTTTTAGTTTTGAAATGTGTACATTTTACATCAATATAATAGCCTTGTTATTCAAGTGTAACTTTTCTACTTATTTTTATTTTAGTATGCTAAGGAATCCAAGAGTAACAAGCTTTTGTGCCATATCATCACCTCTTGAAAACAACTGCCTGCCATCTTCTGGTCTCTTTAGGTACTACAGGATGTTAAAATGATCATTGAGTTAGCCACACCCATTATTAAAAATGTTTAAAAGAATATGTAGAGCACAGCTTACACAGACATATGTTTTACTTTTACTTTGTAAATGAAATATGTACTTTTTGAAGTTATTAATAGTAATATATTATCTTATCAGTTGAACCAATCTGTATAGGGCAAAATGACTCATGTTAAATTTGACTTTAAATTCTTTAGCATTGAGATTATTGGAATTTGAATTCAGCCCAAATGAATATATTCTGACCTCCATCATTCTCTGGGTCCAGAGGGATGATGGAGTTAACATTCTCTGCCATCAACCCCCACCCAAAGTCCTTATTTAATCTAAGGAGTGAATTAAATATTGGAGAGATTTGACTCAATTTTTAATGCTTTGTGTTTGGACAGTACCACAGGTTCATTGTTTGCATAATACTTAGGTTTCATCTGTACTTTAAAGACATTACATAAGATTACCAAGAACTCAAGAGTCCCAGTTTTAGCTGAAAGTAACAAAATGTAAACTTGGGGCTTGATTATAACTAAGAATGATGACTGGGCCAGAGCTCCTAAAACTTCTATATATATATTTATCCAAAAGCTGGCATGGGGTAGTTGTGAAATGTAACACTTCAAGAAGAATAAGAGGCAAGAAGAATAAGAGGCTGATCTACTGTGCCACTAAACAGCTGGTGTCTCAAGCTACTTAATGTTTCTGGACCTTGACTTTCATTAAGTTCATCAAAGAGACAAAGGCGAGGATATGGTCAAAATGAGATTTAGGGTATTTTGTGAAATTATGCCTTAGACACACAGGTAATTCTAAAATACCACAATTGGAATGAGTTTTGTATTCTGTGTGTAATGTGGAAATAGGATTAAATTTGATTAACTAATGTCATCATTTTCTGATAATCCCAGAATCAAAGTAGTACAACTCTGCAGGCAGAGTAGCTCACTTTCTGTCATACAACATAAAGATGAACATTTATAATTCAATATGATGTGATGTCTCCTCCTTGAAAAGCAATCCTATGAAAAGTCAATACAGCTTCCAAATCCTCAGGAGAAATTGATTTAATTTTAAATTTAAATTTCAGATTCAATTATGCTGACCTTGAAACATCTTGGTTACCTTGAGCATGAATAAGAAATATTTTCCTGCCTTTTAGTTGAAGTGGCATCTTAGTCAAATTGCTTGTGATAGAAATTATGAAAAATATTTATATAAGTGATATTTAAATATCCATAAAGGATGCGTATGTGTTTTATATCATTAAAATGCCTTAAACATTTCAGTTATGAGTTAAATTTTCCCTCATCTACTCTATTCCCCTGATCCCCATTTGATTATGATTAATAATAATTAAACATGGTAAAGCTGATATGTACAAAATTTTATTATCTTAATAAATATCCCTAGATACAAAAACACCTACATAAGCAATTGTTTATAAATACTTTAAGAACTAAAAAAAATGAATTACCCTAACATTTCTCTTGATAATCTCTCTGTTCATTAATATTTTTCCATCAGATAATTCAATTCCTGCCAGAGGAATAAGGACCTCTCCAATGATATCATCTCTTGAAAACCTGTCAAAACTCAGAATTGTGAAGTGCAAGGCCAACTCTTGGATCTGGGTGTAGGGGATCCCATAGAAGGTGAAGGTCTCATCAAAAGCTGGGTCCAAGGTCTTCCTCAGAACTCTGGTTTTCACTTTATGCTTCTTCTCTGGAAGGATGGTCATTTTGATGTAGGGGTCAGAGGTCATCGACTGCTCGTCCATGGCTGGCAAGCCACGTGCTTCCTTGATATTGACCACAAATGTTTTCTTCTCAAAGTTGTACTCTAAGGAGAAGAAGAGGGTTCCCAGCTTCTCTTGTTTCTCTTCTGAGCTAAGGGAAGTGCTGGACTTTAAGCTATTGGGGGAAACCCCCTCTTTTTCCCCTTCTGAAAGGAGCTTTGGGGTCACATTCTCCAAATCAGGAGGGCTGCCACCTTTGAGGTTTGTTTTGGGAAAGTTGCCATTGAGATCTCTCTTTTCCAGGTCAAGATGCAATGAATTCTTTGGCACAGCCAGTTTATTCTTTACTTCGTTTTTGTCGTCAGCTCCAAACTTCTTTTTGCTACTTAGGTTTTCGGGGTAAATATCAACCCCCTTTAGCACATGCACAAACTTATACGGAGGAGTCTTGTTAGACTTGGATGATTTTTTCTGACAGCAGATCCATGCAAACAAAGAGACTGTGAAGACCAGGCCAAATGCGCTGAAGATACCCACCACTGTGGGGATTTCATCTGAAAAATCAAATGACCAATAACATACATTAAAGGGGCAGAGCTGGAGACACGAGCCTACATGAAAGCATCCTAGAGCTGGCAATTGCTCTCAGTAGCACAGATTGAATTACTTTCCAACTGTTCTGTGTGTGAATGATGTACACATTCCACATCACCTCCAGGAATAAACACATCCTTTGTGTGACACAGAAAAACAAACAAACACGGTATGATAGAAACTTCTTCATTTCAGTAGTTTTCATAAATGAAATAAAAAGGTGAGACAGGGCCTGGGACAGATGTTGGGAATGCTAAATGACCCTGACTTAGCTTTGTTTTCACGAATAAGATGAGTCATACAGCATGATGGGTCGGTACTAATTTTATCAGGTTCCCATTGACATTTTGAGGCTTTCTAGAACCATCAATTCTTACTGACTATGGAACTTTAAATGCACATTCTTCAGATACTGGGAGAATCTGAATTCTTAGTAGTTCTTTATTTACCCAGGACCCAAACATTTAGAAACTCAGTGATTCAGGTAATTTTAAGAAATGGTGAAACACTGCCTGCCATTGTCACAGACTCACTAATAACGTCCATCCAAATTATGGGACAGTGGTAAGAGAAATGTACATATATTAGAGGAAAATAATTTAAAAGATGAACAACAGACTATTAATATTACATAACTTATAACACTACAAACTCCTTGTATATCAATCCCAAACTCCCCAAACACTGAATTATCTGAAGTACAAATTAATCACACCTAAACAAAGTAAAAATCAAGTGGTTCCAAATGAAACATAATTTCTTAAAGTATAATGAGAAGAGTGAATATAGATAATTTAGAGTTTAATTTTATCCATAACCGGTTTTTCCTAGCATATTTCCACATAGCAAATGGTAATCAAATTGAAATTGGCATTCTTTCCTTAAATGCAGGCACATTAAATTACACTGACATTAGTAACATTGATTATGCATGAAGCTTATCATGTCCCATACGTAAGCATATTTCTCCCACAAATAATTAGTAACACTAAAAAAGTAGTGGTAAATCAGTATTGCTATATCTGGACAAAATGCTCCAATTAGTCAATGTTTAATATAGCAAAAGTGAATATAACTGATGTAATACTATGCACATTTATTTCCATTCCAATCTATCTTTTTTCTTCCCAAAGGAGGAATAAAGTTAAAAGACCCAGTCAGGAAAGGGTTAAGTCTTGTTTAAATAACCCCTGAAAGAATAATCTTTTGTTAGTCCCCTTCCCCATTCCCTCACATCTTCTGCCTATCTACTCTATAATCACAAAACTAAGCTCAAAGAATATACATTAAGCACTAAAACATTAAGAAATGACAAATAAGAACAGAAGTATTTAGGAAGATAAAAAAAGCAAACAAAACAACAAAAATATTCTGTAGTTCAATTATATCAAGAAACTAAATCACATAGATATGAAAAATAAACCTTTCAATTCCCCAAATAGAAAAAGCAGCAAATGCTACAGTAAAAGAATGAGGCAAGAGATGACCAGCTAAACTTAGTACGTATCAGCTTTCAGTTCTTCCATTCAAGTCTTTGTGGGGGAAAAATATATATCTCCATTCCTGGACTCTCTAATAAGACAAGGCCAGGGAGCAAAAGCAAAGTCATGAACTAAAGCAAGAAGAACAATAAAAGCCATAGAAAATGATTTTTGTTTAATAGACTGATGCCTCAGTCTTAGAAAATTTCTCACTTTCAAATCAGACATTGGCAATAAACATCACAACAATATAAACCCAATCACCCAAAGGTAAGGCTGTGAAAGAAACTCATTTCTGAATTAGTATCAGAAATTCTCTCTATTCAGTCCTTATGTCAAATGGCAAAATATTCAGTAGAGCATGGGAAGACTCACTTACTCCCTGTGTATTTTCTACTGATAAGGTCTTAAGCTTTTGATTGCAAAAATCTGAGTCATTTCACTCAGTTTAATGACCATTATCATGTATTTTTAGGTATCATTCCCTACTCACAAACTTTTATAAAATTTCTTGTGCTTTTGAAGACTTGTAAAGTCAGTAAAACTCTGATCTCTTGTCTTTGGAATGTAATGGGACCTAAAGATAGGTTTTATTTATTTATTTTAATTTAAAGAACCTCATCTCATTTTATTTATTAAAAGAGAAGAGAGCAATGGTGCCAAAATTTGGCATAGGAAAAGGAAAATTGAACTGGAAAAATGGGGTACTAATTCTAGTTTCCAGTACCTTTTAGCTAACTGACCTGCAACACACCCCTCATCCCTCTGAGCTGCCATTAGCTCACCTGTGAAAGGAACTGTGCTCAGCTACTTCGTGTCAAATATCCTTTTACCTCTATCTAGCATCATAGGATTCTGTCTCTTTCACTAGCAACATATTTCAAGAATACAAGGAAAACATCCTCAGGGTGCACTCTGTACTAAAATATACATCCCCAAACCCCCAATATATAAAGTTGTGTTACGTATGCCAAGAGCAAACCCTTATGTAATCACAGGACATTTGGCTTCCTCCTAAATTTACCCATAAATAAAAATCACCTATAGAATTCATGAAACCAACAAGCAAACAGACTCCCTTTCCTTCCCCCTAGCGCGTGCTGCAATTTCCAGAGCTCCTTGGACGTTTCAGGAACTTCCTGGATGTTAAATAGCCCCAGCAGAAGGCAATTTTAAGGAGCAAGATACTAAGGAGAGGAGAAAACAACCGAGATAAGCCAGGATTACCCGTTTATTGTTCTTTTCCTTTCAGATGAACTACCAAGTAAATATACATGCAACATCCCGCTGGGGTGGGGGGGAACAAAAAACACAGCCCACCCAGAGTATTCAAAGAACAGCCGCAGTTCTAAGTTGACTAACTTGCTTACCAAATTCTTCCCTGCTGGTAGCGATCGGAGCCATTTTTTGCTGCGTGCTCTGTCCGAGGTGCTGAACGGGAAACTCTCTAGCTTGGTTCGCCTGCCTGACTTGAGGCGCAGGCTTTCCCGAATGCTGAAAACAACAGAGCGGCGCCCGGGGACCTACGCCTGGAACGGGGAGGAGGCAGAGAGGGAGGTCCACTCGCCCTCGCTCGGTGATTTGCCGCCCCTGTTCCTGTTTAGGTTCTTCTGAGAAGCTGGTCTCTGAGACTCCAGATGTGGCTGAAACGCGAATTGACGCAATCCTGACGCTACAGGGTTGATATCAGCACCTGCCCCCGCCCCCGCTTCTCCTCCCTCCACGCCTCTCCTCTCTCATTTTTTTTTTCTTTCTTCCTCTCTTCTCTCCTGAGCATTCAACACGCACTCATCGATTATTTTAACTGTTGGACGACTGGATATTAGCTTTGCTGTTCTGTGGGGGTGACTCAGAGGCACATGGAGATGAGCTCTGAAACTCATCCCTATCAGCTCCCAATATAAAATCTTTGCATCATCAAGACCCCTAAAACTGTGTCTGAGTTTTTAAAATAACGTGATTTACAAAGGCATTTTAAGGGAAGACTAAGATAAATTCCTGCATCAAATGACCCGTGGTAAAATGCAAGAATATATTTTCTTGTTTTCTGAATTTTTCTTTGGTATTCCTATGTTAGAAAACAACTCATTGCACATTGATCTATTTGAAATAAGATAACAGTTTGTCCATTATAATCACTCATTTTCTAATAAATTATTAGTTTAAACATTGTACTGATGCTGTTGCTTTAGCTGTCATCTCTCTTCCCTGTAACATCTAACATTTGACCAGCTAGAGTATGTAGGAGCAGATGGGTATCACCCCTTCTGTATTCAGACTCACTCTCAGTTATGACTCTTGCATATAACAAGACTGCTTCTGAAATGACATTCCTGGTTAAAAACCTTGGCTTCTAATAGGGTTGTGCAAAAACAGTTACAAGATCAGACCAAAATCTAAGATGACATTAATAACTATGGGTTATTTTGAAAGAAAAACCTTTTTTTTTTTTTCTGCATTGATGATCTTCCTGGGGTTGAGGAACTGGGGAAAATATGGTGTCAGATTCTGATTAATTTTAATCTGGAGACTGTGTTTTTGTTTTTGTTTTTTAACAAATGTTTAGCAATTTTCCAAAGGAGATAACTAAGGCTGTTACACCATCTACCAATTATTGCTCCGCAAAGGATTCTTTTGCTGTGGAGCTCAGTGAGCAAATGAGATTCAGCTTGTGCTGGGATGGGGGAGGAGAGCACTGGGTGAGTATCTGAAAGCTACTGCACAAGTGAGAGGTTCCTGCACATTGGTGAGCTGCCACGCTGAGCGTCAGGACTGTATCTGGGGAGAAACTGGCTGAAGCCTTTTGCATCATGGAAAATTTTATAAACCAGGGTTTTCTTTCCCTTCTCTGGCTCCCACATACTTGGCATTTTAACATTTTTTCTAACAGATTTTTTTGAACTTTGTATCTTCATGCTATGAAAACACACATACTAATGAACTGTATTTAATTTTCCATTGGCAGAATCTGTGATTTGTGGCCTTATCTTTCACTTCATTCAGTTTGCTTGTTCCTCAGTTAAGCATGCACCTGGTGGGATGGTCGGTAGGTATAAACACCCATGAGATGAAAAGAGGGACATTTGTTTGTGGTGCATATAATGGGTAGACGAAATACACAGTGTGAGGTTTACTAATATATGTGATTTCTAGCCAAGTTATTGCTAACATATGGTTAAACTCATTTGTTGTAAACATAATACCTCATGTGTATGTTCCATATAAATTAGTATCACATTAATTTTACCTTCAAGTGGTAAAATGCTGCCATGTAAAACCTGTCTAGATTGCTTAAACTCTGTTTTAACAAAACCCTGCCCCACCCTGGGCTGTCTAATTTCTTAGGACACCTGGTGATAAGATTACCTCTTGCCCAGAGGGAATGCTATTGTGGATGTGCTGTTTCCTTGCTTGCTTTAAAAGCAAACTGAAAATAAATGTTATTAATTAAAATGCCAGAGGTTTTCCTCATTTTCTTTTGGCAAATAGCTTATTATTCAATATCTATTCTCTTTAGAAGAGCTTGTAGCAGCACCAGCTGAGGAGTGGGAAGCTGATCGAACACAGTAAAAAACCTGTAAGTTTCTTATGATTGAGATTCACGCCCGACCACATGGTTACATTGTTCTTTTAGGATCCAGCAAACACATAATCAATTTGCTGACGTGAGCAATACCACTCTGGCAGCAGACTTGGGAGGAGGGGTTGTTGCTAGGTAACCACCTTTTTGCCACCCAAAACACACAGCCTCCAACAAGTTCCTGTCCTGGGAAACAGTCTGTTCTGTACAAGTGACAGTGTTTACTTCAAAATGATTCTTTGACTGCTGAAATAATTCGGTGTTTACCCTACTTAATTTTTTATTCTGATTGCAAATGTTTGTATATATTGAGAAACAATGAACAGAACACTTGAATTCAATTTGATTTTAAAGAGAATTCAGTTGAATTGACGACTCGTGAGATGATTGTTTTTCTCCACTTTACTCATTTAGTTTACTTTAACATATAGTTTGATTTGTAGTTTAGATATTTTATTAGCTATATATTTTAACTTATATGGTCTTTATTCCCTTAAAAATATTGGCGGGATATTTAGAACTTTCTGTTAGGCAAAAGAAAATTTAGAAAGGGTTTGAAAATGTTGTAATGAGCTTCAGTATTCTTTATCAATGCCTAGCTTAGTAATACAAAAGCATTTTACTGGCATGTGGGTGGAGTAGAATAAAGTATCTAATAATGGATAATGGATAATTGTTTTAATGTTCCATATCATTCTATTAAGAATGCTAGCTCTAGTATTAATGGAGTTGATTTGTATTACAAGCACACCCAAGTCAAAATCCTGCAAGACAAATGCTTTCACAATTGGTACTACAGAAATCCCTTCCCTATGCACCATTTGACATTTGATTTTCTTCAACATACTCAGCATTTACTATGTGCCAATATAAATTAGGCTTTAATGGCTCTTGAGTAAAATAAATAAATAAATCATTAAGCCAAACCTAAAAAAGCTATGCTCTTCCTTCCTTACCTTTTTTCTTTCTTTTAACACATACTTACTAAATATGTACTATCTCCTAGATTTTTGGTAAATAGGAGAAATCAACTGGCCAAGATGACAAAAATGAGCCTTACTCTCATGGAGCTTAAAGACTACAGAGGAAATGGGCAGCCCTTTTCTCAAAACTAGAGGGGGGGGGCGCTTAATAGGTCATAATTAATCTCATATTTCTTTTACCTGGTAATTTCTACAAAGCACTAATTCACAGCTATCACCCTCTGTCCTTACGGCCCTTTTCTTCACAACTGTAGATTTGTTGTGGATGGCAGAAAGGCTGACCTCCAGACCAGCTGCATTGAATAATGACCCCCTGCCCTGATGCTGACCAATCAGTGGAGACCTAAACCCTGAAAGGACACACCTGGAAAGCTGCTGAATATTCTATTGAGATCCTCCCTTATGACATCCACTAAAATCTTCACCTTTAAAACCCTTAGCACAGAAGACCCAGTGCGCTCTCCCTACCTAGGATCTGAAGCACACCTGTGCCTCTCCCTTCATGTTCCCCCAGCTCCTCCCCCAGGTGCCTTACCTTTACTTCCCTCACTCCCAAACTCCAAGGACCCTTCCTTTGCCTCTATAACTTGTTCCCTCACACCATTTCTTCTATTAACTAGAGGCCCAATGCACAAAATTCATGCATGGGGGGGGGGCGTCCCTCAGCCCAGCCTGTACCCTCTCCAATCTGGGACTCTGGCTCACAACCGCTCGCCTGACTGCCTGCCTGATTGTGCCTAACCACTTCTACCTGCTAGCCTGATCATCCCCTAACCACTCCCCTACCAGCCTGATTGATGTCTAACTGCTCCCCTGCTGGCCCAATCACTCCCAACTGCCCTCCCCTGCCAGCCCAATTGCCCGCAACTGCCCTCCCCTGCTGGCCTCATCACCAACTGCCCTCCCCTGCTGGCCCAGTCACCCCTAACTGCCCTCTCCTGCCAGCCTGGTCCCCCCCCAACTGCCCTCCCCTGCAGGCCTGGTCCCCCCCAACTGCCCTCCCCTGCTGGCCTGACTGCCCACAACTGCTCTCCCCTGCTGGCCATCTTGTAACCACATAGGGGTGGCCATCTTGTGTGAGGGTGTGACAGTCAATTTGCATATTACCTCTTTATTATACAAGATTACTTTTTCTATCTCTGTGACTTTCTAAATAAATGTTACCTTATAATTTGAGTTTTCGCTCTAAAATCTTTCCTAGCAAGAACCCATGTACTGAGGTTGCTGGATCCAAGTCCCATCTAACCCCCTGGGGTCTAACGCCTGGTGCCCTTCCCACTGCCACTAACATAACCAAGTTAGGATAAATATTAAGGCAATTTATATAAGGGAAGAAAAATGGATGGAAAATTTGATATGTAGTCATGGCTCCAGACTTTCTGATTAGTTCTACTGAAGTTCTAGAAAATTGTGAACTGTCATCAAAACATTTAAGACTAAACAGATGCTAATATTTAAAATATAGCACAGTCCAAGAAAGGAAGGAAGGGAGGAAGGAAGTAATGGAAGAAGAAAGGAAGGAAGGCAGGAAATAAAATAAAATAAAATAATAAAATACTAATACAGCAAACGTTTCTCTATGTTCCGTGGATATACTTTTTCTCTATGTCTGGACATCTTGAAGTCCTGAAAAACTGGATACGAAAACAAAACTCAGGTGAATCTTAAAAACAAGGGTTCATTCAGGAAGGCAAGGATGCAAGCAATTTTCCTTTGCTGCTTTTATACACCTTTCAGTAAATCTGGAGTCAAAACCAAAACCTAAGAACATATAGCAGATAATAAATTCCCAGACACAAATTAAGCACCTCTATCCAAGAATAGGTTAAAAAAAGATCTTATCTGGCAAGCGTGGCTCAGTGGTTGAGCGTCAACCTATGAACCAGGAAGTCATGGTTCGATTCCAGGCCAGGGCACATGCCCGGGTTGTGGTCTTGATCCCCAGTGTGGGGCGTGCAGGAGGCAGCTGATCAATGATTCTCTGTCATCATTGATGTTTCTATCTCTCTCTCCCTCACCCTACCTCTCTGAAATCAATAAAAATATATTTTAAAAAATACATCACATGCTGCTTGAAATGTACAATGTCTTCTGTAGTTGACCCTAACTAAATGTCACCAGGTTTAAAGCATACTGTACAATTACTGAAGTACCTGCTGGAGTGACTTCCTTTACTTTAGAGATGCCAAGGTATTGAGCCTTTTCAGAATGGAATTATTAACTGATTAAAGAGCATATTGTAGAAAGCATTGCCCAAATCTTTTGAACCACATTTCCTTGTGACTTCTAGGGATGTTTCAGGATCAATATCCAAAGTGTTCCCTTATTATGGGCTCTTTATCCGTCGGACTTGGCACTAATATCAAGGTACAGATAAGGGCACCCTCATGTAAAGACTCAAAAGTTAATAACATTTTCATCCACTCAAAAATACACTCAGATCTGGGAAAGGCACTTGATGAGAATTCTCTCTTTTCAGAGCCCATCTGTACATGTGTATCTCCAACACAACATGCTTGCTACATGCAGTCTTGCATTTTGGCTACTTCTACATTTCTAGTGGCCTTTGTGAGCTTATAAATAATGTTTCCTCATCTGCTTGTGCAGCTGCTTACATGTATGATGTGGTTCTTTCTATCTGTGTGTGGACCGTGAACTGCGTTTTCTCTTTTTAGGTCTCTGTAGATTTAGCTGCAATGGTTCAATCTTTGTGTCATCTTTGTATCACCCCTTGTGTTGTGATGTTTGCTTTAGTTTACATAGTATCAACAGTTATTGGGGTTTCTCTCTGAAGCAGTGTTAAAAAATAAATATATGCTCTCTTCTTATTTTTCCATATTACTAACTTAATAAACATAGTACTTGCATACCACATATGACCTCTATAACATGTAGAAACTACTTTGTTTCGTCTATTGTGTGATAAGTAACAAATGTCCCTACCTCTTAAATAACTCTTTTTAAAAATATATATTTTTACTGATTTCAGAGAGGAAGAGAGAGAGAGAGAGATAGAAATGTCAATGAAAAGAGTATCATTGATTGGCTGCCTCCTGCACACTACACCCTGGAGATTAAGCCCCCAACCCGGGCATGTGCCCTGACCAGGAATTGAACCAAGACTTCTTGGTTCATAGATTGACACTCAACCACTGAGCCAAGCCAGTCAGGCTTAATTTATTATTTTGTTACTCAATGTGTACTTTTATAACTCATAACATAGATTATAGGTCAATATATTAAAAATCTTATAATGAACATATTAACAATCTTACACAAATTGTCTTGGTTACTTCAAAACCCTGAACAAATAGTCTAAAATGATCCCTCATTTATGTTGAACCCTAATATGATTATCTGTGATGAGTTTACCTACCTAAAACAGTGATTTTCAATTGGTGTGCCCCAAGAGTTTTTAAAACCTGAATATTTAGTCAGGGAGACTGAACTTTTTCCCCCTTAGATTGTCAAATAAAAAGATGACAACAATGGTCGTCTGGTGAAAATGTCCTATTTTAAGCCATAAATATATAGGTCATGTAATAGAGTTGCATCTTATTGTTCATGTTGCATAATGAGGTTGTATCTGATTTGTTAATTCTTGGTACCAGAAATCCTTATACACAAGTATAGGCACCTGATTTTTAAAAAAATCATTTTGGAGCAAAAAGGGTAGGTTATTATTATTATTATTCCTAGTGGCCCAGTGCATGGATTTGTGCACATTGAAAGGAAATTAATTAGAATAAATATTCATGCAGTAATTACGTTACTGCAAAAAATTACATGTCAAAATAGTATATATAAAATAGTATTATAAATTGGCACCAGCAACAGCTTTACATGTATTGTGTATGTGCGAGTCAACATTTTTGAATTGCCAGTGTGCATCATATGTACCTGCTGGTCAGTTGGTCACACAGTCGAACAGACATATGGTCAGTCACTTAGCCTTTTATATATATAACTAGAGGCCCAGTTCACAACATTTGTGCACTGAAGGGGGGGTCCTCAGCCTGGCCTGTGCCCTCTCACAGTCCAGGACCTCTCAGGGGATGTCTGACTGCCAGCTTAGGCAGTCAAACATCCCCTGGGGGGTCCTTAGCACTGCCTTGGAGGCGGGAAAGGTTCTGCCACTGCCACTGCACTTGCCAGCCCTGAGCCTGGCTTCTGGCTGTGTGGTGCTCCCCCTGTGGAAGCACACTGGCCACTAGGGAGCAGCTCCTGTATTGAGCATCTTCCCCCCAGTGCGTGTAATAGTGACCGGTCATTCCGCCACTCAGTCTATTTGCATATTAGGGTTTCATTATATAGGATTATTTATAAAACAATCAAAATTATACCTATTTTTTTGTCAGATTGGCAGAAAATATATTTTTTTGGTGTGTTCAGAATTTTAGTAATTATTTTATGTGTGCCATAAGATGAAAAATGTTGAAAACTCTGACCTAAAATGACATCATTTCCTGTACATTAGTGAAAGTTTGAAAACCACAAAACCCAATCAATGTCATTATAACTGTTTGGTAGAAAGAGTTTGAAGAGGCCACTGAGGTCAGCAAGCACAATGTTTCATCTCTAAATGAAATTGAATGGAGATAAAATACAACAGTGAGAGCTGTTTACAACATGAAATTAATAGCATTCCATTAATTGACAAGCCTTTCTATTTAACACATTTTAATATTTTCATGAGAATATTAAATCTATTTTATAGATGAGGATATTAAGACATAGCTTGAAGAGTAGTTTTTTTTTTCTTTTTTGTTGCATACCTAACTTTATTAACATACCCCCAGAGAATCTGTCTCAAAGATGTTGATGGAATTGATAGGCCCCCGAGGCCACACTGATAAAACTGAACAAATTGGGCTGTGTTTGCACTGAATACATTTTTGTTAATCCTTTGACCTTCTTGAAACCATGGCCTTGTTGCTCTACTGTTAAACTTTTATCTAACCTGGCATAGGCACCATGGTTGCAAACCCAAATGATAAAGAAGAACAGAAATGAATCAACTGTGACATTGAAAATTCACTGCCAAGTGTTTGGAAACCCTTGGGGACAAAAGAATTATCTAGATACTGATATTATAATTTCCCAAAGCTTTCTCTTTTAAAAAAATAGTGAATTTATTGGGGTGACTTTGGGTAATAAAATTATATAGGTTACAGGTGTACAATTCTATAATAGATCATCTTTATATTGTATTTTGTGTTCATAACCCAAAGTCAAGTCTTCTTCTGTCACCATTCTATAACCAGGACACAATATTTTTCAAAGTTAACAATTTAGCAACAAGAGCATTACTTCATTTATCTATTTTTATAAAGAACAGCACCCTTCTTCTCATATTAGTATTTTCATTGTTCATTGTCTCCTCAAGCTCAGTTGAATACATGAGTCATAACTGATAGTACTTCTTGCTCTGCTGTTGGGCTGTGTTTCCTCTGCCTAGTCAGTGTCTTGCACACATAAGCACCAGGTAAATATATTTTTTTAAAAAAATTTATTGAATTTATTGGGGTGACTTTGGGTAATAAAATTATATAGGTTACAGGTGTACAATTCTATAATAGATCATCTTTATATTGTATTTTGTGTTCATAACCCAAAGTCAAGTCTTCTTCTGTCACCATTCTATAACCAGGACACAATATTTTTCAAAGTTAACAATTTAGCAACAAGAGCATTACTTCATTTATCTATTTTTATAAAGAACAGCACCCTTCTTCTCATATTAGTATTTTCATTGTTCATTGTCTCCTCAAGCTCAGTTGAATACATGAGTCATAACTGATAGTCCCTTGGACATGCTGCATCATCTGATGGCTTTGATTGAGGCAGAGTTTGCACTATAAAGTATCTGCATCAGTCAAAGGGCCCACAGACGAAATGCCTGGAAATAAGTGAATCATCAAGAGTAACTCCTGGCTTCTATGAGCAATCTCAGCTCTCATTTGCACTAATGCAGCTTCCTCTCAAATAGCAGTGCATTTTTAATATGATAATAGAATCATCTCATTTTAGAGCTATGAGACGTCAGAGATCTTTGTACCTTCTTTAAAATCTTGGAAGGGATACAAATACTAAATCTGGTTAAGAGTTTTAATACAAGATCACATATAGTATTCAGTCTGAACCAGTATTTTTTAAGCATCCAATGCTATATTCTTCTCAAAATGACTTTTAAAGTTTTTATATCTGGTCAATGCAATACAGTTCCACTGTCCCTTTTACTGATAAACATTCACAGAAGTGGAAAGAATTATAAGTTACGTTATGTTTACAGTTCTAAAAATATGGCAAGAAAACACAAATTATTGCTTTTTACTCTCAAAATATTTGAGTCTCTTTAGGCAGGTTATGTATGCCATAAAATTAAATATATTTTCTAATGAATGTTTAATATTATGAAAGGAAAAATAAAATCTATTTCTTATATGATGAAAGATAACCACGAGAATCCAAACCTTTGCATGATGTTCCATTCAAACCTGTCCCCATTATCATCTCAAATGAAAATGCTCCTTCTAGTTACACATCTTCTCATTGCTTCTCTGTGTGCATTGATATTTATGGGATCAATATGTAATTTAGTATCAGTATGTTTAATCATAATCAGCCAGAGTGCTGTGTTTAGCTGAACCTATAAAATGTCCTATAATGATTCCAAAATGTTTAATTTAAGAATCACTGCCTCTGTGCATATGAATCAGAGACCTGCATTTAATTATTGATAGCAATTAGTACACAAGGCAGACAAACACCATCTGGTGGTAGAAGTGGTTCTGTGGCTGATTCCCTTTCATTCACTCTTGCTTCTAAAATAATGCATCATCGATGGTGTTCCCCCAGATAAGAAAATTGGTTTTCTTTCTACATCCCAACTCCTGGAATTTCTGTCCCTTTGAATTAATAGGCATCAATAGGCATTGTTCTCTGGCTAAAATAAAACCATCAGAACTATGGGGTGGTCAACTGCATTTGGTCACCATAAGCAGATCTCAACAAAATTTTTCAGTAAAAATTCCTCACCTTGTATGCACGCATCTCATGAATAATAGTAAGAATGATGTTAAAGAAGTTGAACCTCAAGGTCAGACATTCAGAACAAAAAGCAATGCTTAACATAAAACCATAGCAAATGCCAAATATTAATTATGTGCATATTTTATTCAGACAAGAACAGGTGCATGTGCACACACACACGTGTGTGAGCCTGTGTGTGTATGTTGATGTATGGCTTAGGGAGACAACCTTCTAGTTAATGAAACATAAGAAAGTAGTGAAATGAGGATAGAGGAAATTACCCTATCTCCTCTTAAAGGGACCCACCATTGTCATTTCACCTTTGTAAACCTTTGTTCCCTCAGAACAACTACTGACACCCCATATGGAAATATGTAACTAAGGCCCCAGAGCTGAGTCCTCTTTCCTCTTGTTCTTATTGTTTAACTCAACACATGTGCTCTGTTATGCATACTGGGCAGAACTGAGTTATGTGTACAAATATCTTAATCCCCCCATCACTCAGGGTGGCCATGCTGGGTGCTAAGGCAGCCCAGCCTCCTGGGCATTCACCTCCAGCATCAACTAGCTTCATACAGGACCACCTAGACCAGAGCTCCACAGTTTGCCACAAGGTCCCCTTTTCAACAGACATACTGCGTAAAATAGGACTTGCTATTCCATCTCACTGAGCAGAATGTAGTTAAGAGGGAATTCTGCCATGCAAACACCTACTTCATCAGCCAGTGACTGTTTAACAGCCTCCTGGGTGAAGGTGCCTAAGGAACTTCTGGAAGAAATTGTGGGCCAGGGCAGTTACCCAAGTCAAAGTGCAGCTGGAATAGAGGATGAAGGCTTTGGGAGGGCGATAGGCTGAGGTCTCAAATCTCTGACTGTTATGCCTAATTTGGATATGTCTGCCTTCACAATCGAGGGTGTCACCCAAAAACTTATACATACTTTGAATACTTATAAGGAAGTGTTTGTACCTCAACTGCCTTTTCAAACTTCCAGTAGCACTTTAGGATGAATTCCCTTTGTTCAAAGCTTAGTCTAGCAGAAAAGAAACATCAATTGAACTATCGGCTGTTAAAGTGTGTATACATGTTTTGGGACCCCCTGTATTGACTTCTGTCCCTTTGCCGCTGATATGTCCTTAAATGGAGTCTAAGCAGGAGGATCAAGTCAATAAAAGCAAACAACAGCAGTCAACTTTGCGGTCTAATGAGGCAGGAAAAAAATGTGTATACAGAGGAAGTTTGAAGCTGCATCAGAATTCTGAGTTATTTGTCCATTCACAATGGGGCTAACAATGGGGAGCCCAAAAGCCATACTCAAGTTATTGGGGATTGGCATAAGTAATAGTCTGAAAGGAGACTTGGGGAAGCAGGAAGAGTGCCTGAGAATTTTCAGAGAGTGGGAGGAAATCAAGGCCCAAGCCCAGGTCTCTGGCCTGGTCCGGTGGATTCAGACCACAAGCCACAGAGCCATAGGTGTCCATGGCGATGACTCGGGTGACATTTGCAAGGATAGTAGCTAAGCAAGGAAAATCTGGGCACCCAAATCGAAATTTTATCTTCTTTATCTATTTTGCATAAGAGGTACTTTTTATCTATTTTGCACTTTAGATTTCCATAAAAGATTTCTTCTTTTTTGGGGGGGAGGAGGGCGACTACAGTGAAGAAGGAAACTTTGTTCAGTACAATATATAAGATTTCTTTTAAAGAAAGAGTTCAAACATTAAAAGATCCTCTAAAACACTATTTGCCTAGGCCACAAGGGTGATGGGCACACAGCATCTCAGAAGCCAGACCTGGATCCTGCTCAGGTGAGCAGCATGATTCACATCCGGAGACAGATGGTGGCACATAGGCCTCAGCGGCTCCTGCTGAGGTTCAATAACTGAAGTAGCCTCTGCTGAGCTGGGTGTCTAGGAAAGAGAAGAACAAGGGCACAGCAGGGGCTGCTAAAGTAGACAGGACATTCCCAGAGACGGTGCAGAATGTTGAGTGAGTTGGGGACCTGGGCTGGTGTCTTTCTTGCTCTCAGTGACTAAGGTTGGGGGTGTGTGCAGTTTCTTGTATGTGACCTCTGCCAGTTGCAGGGGGTTTGATCAGACTATGATTTTATGAGGAAAGATGCAGGGGTTCTTCATCCTATCCATGGACTTAATCCAATTTCCATGAAGAGGTTAAAAGCATCACAGGTCACCATCCTATTTTCTGTATACATTGTCCCTGAACTATAGATAATTGTGGCTGTGGCAATTCATGAAATATTCATTTATTCAAACAGGAATTAGGAAAAGTCAAGACCAATGACATAGCTGCAAAGGGCAAACTTGTTCAACAGGTCACCCACATAGTTTTCCCCCAAAATATTCTGGCAGAAAATTTGAATAGATGGTAATTTTGATTATAGAAAAATGACAAATTGAGCCAGGTCCTTGCTGCTAGGAATGTGTTCTAATTATATTCTTCTAAAAAGCTGCAGAAGAAAAGAGTGAATTCTTATGTTCTACAAACAGGTCCTTTTTGGGTGGCCCCTGCATTAGTAGAGAGGCAGAAACCCCTCCTCTAAAATGATTTGCACAAACTGCTACTGTGCTCATGCAGGAGTGGGGATTTGGAGAGTTTGTGTTTAAATGTCCAGGATATACGTGTTTGAGAGTATGCCCAGTTTCCCATTTAATTCCTGCCCCCTTCCTCCCTGACTGAAGAAGGTGTCTTTGAAGGGAGTTGCCTCGGGGACAGGGTTCATAGGCAGGCTGGTGAAAAGTAAGAAGGCAGTTTATCTAATTATGAGTATAGTAAGTTATAGGAGCAATTACAGTTAGAAATTATAATACAAAATGTCACATATGGTGAAGAATTTCAAAAGCTACATGAGGGCTGATGTCCAATTGCATTCCTGAAAAAGGCCAACAGAGTATTTGTAATTCCTGACCATGTTGTTGTGCATGACCCCCAGAGGGTCAGCAGAAGTACCTGATGTGAATAAAAAGTGAAAAATAGTCTGCACAAAATTAGATCTGTGGCTTGCCCTGAATGGTAATGGCAACATCTAGAAAAATTCTTAGTGTAGATTTTTATAAAATAGACTATTTTGTAAAATAATCTATATTTAATGTTTTTACATCACAGTGGTAGGTGAAGAAATATTACAAAATAAATAGGTCATCATGAAATCTAGTTAAAACCATTGAGAGCTTATAGAAAAAATATGCTGGCTCATTAGAGAAATTCTTTAAAATATGGCCCCATAAAGAATTTGCACAATGGAGAGAAGTCTTAAAATAATTAAATCTCAAGATTTGAATGTATTTTAAAGGTCATCTAGCCTAATGACTCAGTGTTAAAATAATTCAAATAAGATTCCTCACAGAGGGTTATTGGTTTCTGGACACAACCAGGGGATCATGAGACAACCAGCACCATGGTTAAAGTGTGGCCTCAGGAGACAAGCCGACCTCAAGTCCACCATTCAACAGTTATGTAACTTTAGCAGGTAGCTTGGCCACTGTAAGCGTCCATTCCTGTATGGGTAAAATGGATATACTAATAGTACAATTAATGCTCATTCATACTGTATATCTGTGAATTTGTTAACTCATTAAAATTTATTTGCAACCCCAAACTTGATACTCATAGTGCTTTTGTGGTCCGTCATGAATATGCCCAGATCAGTGAGAAGTTTGAATTGCCCAATGCTCATGTCCTCAGCAGAGGTCAAACAAGGCGACGCTCTGCCTCTTGTTCATTCTCCTACTGTAAAAAATTGTCCTTTACATGATATATTTAGTGCCAAATTTTATGCAATTTTGTGTTTTTTTGTTGGTGATTTTGCTGCTCGAAATGGCTCCCAATTATAGTGTTGAATTGCTGTCTAGTGTTTCTAAACACAAAAAGGCTGTGATGAGCCTTGTGGGGAAAATACCTGTGCTAGCTAAGCTTCACTCAAGCATGAGTTATAGTGCTCTTAGCTGTGAGTTCAATGATAATGAAAGAACATAATATATTAAATAAGATGTCTTTTAAACAGAAACACACATAAAACAGGATTGTGTATTGATTGGTTGATGAAAATGTTGTGACCAGAGGCCCTAAGGAATGCAACCCTGTATTTCCCCTAGGAGCGTTGGTTCAGTATTTGCTAATTCAGTGCCTTTGGCAACTTTATCGAACATAGTTACCACAGATAAGAAGAATCTACTGTATTTAACTTACCTTGGAAATAATGCATTTTAAACTGTTCAGTACTGGAATTTGGCATGTGACATATAAAAAGGGCATTTAATAAAAATGGACAATGTTATTAAACACAATATCATAAAGAAGCTTCTTCCATTGTCAGTCATTTTACATTAACTACCTCATTATCTTGTAGCACCTATAAAATTGGGATGGGTGTGAGACATTGTGATACAATGAAAAAATGTATATTTAGTCTTTGTCCTACATTCAGGGCACAAATATTATAAAACTGTTGAAATTTTCTGTGTGATAGAGGTGATAGTAGCATCTTTTGTTATAAAATGTCATCTTTCTCTCTGGCTCTTGACACAGAGCTCCTAAAATCCTCAGAAATCCCGAGTGAAGCGTGCTTTGTTAAGTGAATGAGATGACTCTTGGCTGAGAGACATTTTAGCTTTAGGATGGGCTCTGGTCTCCTAAAAGCCCAATGGTGTGATTAGAAGGTTGGGATTTTCAAGCCCTACCCCCAGATCTCCAGGGAGGACAACAGGTTCAATCACCAATGACCAATGATTTAATAGAGGGTACCCATGTAATGAAACCTCCATCAAAACCCCCAACAATGGGTTTGCAGAGCGTCTGGAGTGGTGAAATATCTAGGTTCTAGGAGGGCAACACACATGGAAAGGGCATGAAGGCCCATAATCCTTCTTCTATACCTTGCCTAGGTTCTAGGAGGGCAACACACATGGAAAGGGCCCATAATCCTTCTTCTATACCTTGCTCTATGCATCTATTATTCTGGGTAGTGTGTGTCAGAATTGAACAAAATTGTAGGTCATCTAGTTGGTGTCTAGAGAGTAGGAGAATTGGTTGATGTGGAAATGATCCCCAACACTTTTATTGTTAGACTGGTTGTGAGTAGAAATAGATCAGGGTGCTATCTATATCTTTATTCAGGTGGCCATCACAATGTTAAACATGGAAACCCCCATCCCCTTACTGGAGAACCTCTTATAAATCTGTGTTAATAAATACACTCATAAAATTCATTGAACATGATCACTTGACCAGTTAGAGGTTCTAACAGGAATAAATCTCTATCTTGAGTGCTTCAAGATTTCAGTGGGGGAAAGAGGTGTATATTAACCTGTGTGGTAACTTGGTATAGTGAAAAGAATGCTTGGATTATATGGCAAAAACAGGCGACCTGCTTACCAAGTGTGTGAAGTTTCTTATTCCTGGGAATACAATTTGATGATACCCCCCACCTTTTCTTCTTCTTTTTAAAATACATTTTTATTTATTTCAGAGAGGAACGGAGAGGGAGAGAGAGATAGAAACATCAATGATGAGAGATTTATTGATCAGCTGCCTCCTGCACACCTCCCACTTGGGACCAAGCCCGCAACCTGGGCATATGCCCTGACCAGGAACGGACCTTCTGGCTCATAGGTCAGTGATCAACCACTGAGCCACACCAGCCAGGCCCCATCTTTTGACATGAAACTGAGTTTTACAAATGTAACATAAGTGGAAATGATTCATGCCACTTCTAGGCTTGGCCACTATACATTTTCCATATTCTTTCTTCTTATACTGGCTTGATCCAGACAAGACATTAGAAGCTTCTGGGGAAGCTGATGTCCTTGACTCACACTTGGAGAGAATTGCCACCTGGGTAGGACTTCATCTTAAAACTCTTATCTGAGTGAGAAAGTTCCATCATATCAGCTATTACACATGCTGGTATTTGTTGCAACAAAAAACATTAATTAGTATAGGTAGAATTTTGAAGAGTTGAATTCTGGTATGGGCTTTATCATCAGATGGGGATGAGGTTTACACTCAGATGAGGTTAATTTTGCCATGTCTCAGCATCCTCCTCGGTAGAATGGCACAAATTAGCTTTTCTAACCCATCACCCAGGAGCACAAGAGAGCCCTAATGAGATAATGGATTTGAGAGAACATTGAAATGCATGACATTTGATAAGTGTGCAAGGCACTATAAAATAATTTGGGGTGCCCCAGGTCTCTGAAGTGACCAGTAAATTGAATTGACACATCAACTCTGCACAACAGATCTTGCTTCTTCTACAGAGAAATGATTTTCTGCTCCGTTTCTGAAATTCTAATTAGCATAGATGAAGCCACGGGATGTTCTGCAGGGAGAGTTAGCACGTGGTTCCAGAGGGCCCTGCCTCTCAGCCCACAGATGGAGATGCTCCCCTGTGCACAATTGTTCAAAGGAAGACACTAAATTAAAGAGTAAGGTTCAGCGGAACCTAATCTATGACCTCACTCAGGCCTTAACCAGATTAATCTCACTGCCTGTAGCGGAGCGCAGATGAGAAAAACACCAAAGTGGGATGTGAAAACTCAGCAAGATGGTGCTGAATGGCCTGCCTCTGAACACCAAGGTCAGTGTTTTGAAATTCACTAATCTGCTTTTCCATTTCGTTCCTTACAACTGCATATGTAGAGTTGCCTTTGTAAAGTTTAATATAGGTATTCTTTTTTAACCTAAAAGGCAGCAATATTGATTTAAATTTCCTGAGATGTAGAAAAATTTTCATATCACAGTCATTAGATTTTAAATCCACACGTTAAAAATTACCTCCTCCCCAGCCAGTGTGCCTTAGTGGTTGAGCATCAACCTATGAACCAGGAGTTCATGGTTCAATTCCCAGTCAGGGCACATGCCTGGATTTTGGGCTCGACCCCTAGTAGGCAGCATGCAGGAAGCAGCCAATCAATGATTCACTCTCTTCATCGATGTTTCTACCTCTCTCTCCCTGTCCCTTCCTCTATGAAATCAATAAAAATATACTTTTAAAAATTACCTCCTGATGGAGCAAGACAAGTGATTTCCTTACAATTTAGGCTATATCTGAGGCATCACTGTACATATTCCAAATTTTCACCCCTCTCATCCCTGGCCCCACTTCACATCCACCTTCTTTAGTAATACAAATACAGTGCTCCAAACACCCATTTCTATAATGCTGTGTTGATTTTTAAGTATGTACATTTTAAAAACATTTTTTTTATTTTATAAAAAGGGCATCATATTATATATAGTCTTTTAAGAATGAGTATTTTTCACTTAATAATATATTGCTAGGGATCATTCCTGTGATGTTATATCACTGTAGCCTATTTGTTTTGATGCTTGTACATGGTGGTAGGCAAAAAACAAACAAACAAACAAAACACACAAAAAACCTCAACCAAAGATGTCCCCATCCTAATCCCCAGAACCTGAGAATATGTTAAACTACATGGCAAAGGATAATTAAGGGCGTAGATGGAAATAAGGTTGCTAAGGTCCTTGTGATGTAGAGATTATTATGGATTATCTGCATGGGTCATATGTTATCACAAGCATTCTTAGAAATAGAAGAAGGAGGCTGGAGAAAGCATATCAGAGTTATTCCACATGAAAAGATACCACCAGGCATTGATGGCTTTGAAGATGGAAGAAAGCAATGAGCCAAGAACTGTAGGAAACCACTAAAACCTGGAAAAGGCAACAAATTGATTCTTCCTTAGAAAGAAACACAACTCTGCTGACACCTTGATTTTAGCCCAGTGAGACTATTTCAGATTTCTGACCTCCACAGTAGTACAATAATACATTTGTGCTGTTTTGAGTCACTGTTTTTGGTAACTTGTTACATCAGCACATATATGTTTATACTGTAACTAGAGACCCGGTGCATGAAATTCATGAATGGAGGGGGGTTCCCCTCAGCCCAGCCTCCACCCTCTCCAATCTGGGACCCCTTGGGGGATGTCCGACTGCTGGTTTAGGCCCAATCCTGGTGATACGGGCCTAAACTGGCAGTCGGGCATCCCTCTCACAATCCAGGACTGCTGGCTCCTAACTGCTCACCTGCCTGCCTGCTTGATTGCCCCTAGGAAGCAAGAATTTAATAGAAAACTATGTGTGAGGGAAAAATGAGGAGGGCACCAGGCAAGGTTGGCAGAGCTGTCAGATCATAATGTAAATCTAACTCTGAGTGAAGGAAAGAGGGAAGGAAGGTTGGGTCTAGGCCTCCTAGGTCACTTTGCCATATAAGGAATGCTTGACAAGGCCTTCAAGAAATCCACAAGCCAAAGCCAGCATCAGAGGGACACCTGTGTTCTCCGAACAGGTCTGCCTTAGAATTAATGCTGAACTCTGTCTCTGGCTGCAAAAAGCCCGGGGGGCGGGGGGTATGGCTTCAGTGCAAAAGCAGTCGTGGATATCAAAGCTCAGTCCCTTGGGGCCTTCAGTCCGCTATGTTCCCTGTGATTGGAGGTGTAGAAGCCCTTTAGCAAGCTGGGAAGCATTTTAATATCAGATTTCTGGCCCATCAATGATGGACATTTTCAAAGTGAAGAACAATGTATGTGGTCAGAATGGAATTTGGGAAAATGACCTGAGCATCTCAGTTCTTATGAATAAAGAGGACTCAATAGATATAAACTTTACCTCTGATAAATGACAATGAAAGGGTGCTTTAAAAATAAAACTTATGTACAGATATGAAGTTGGTGAATAGTTGCCAGCAAACACAACATCCTTTGACTTCTGAAATCCTGTTATGGATTTCAAGTACCCTTAGTATTTATAACATTAATTTATGCCTGCGGGTAGCTTTTTTCTGGACAGGGCCAGAGAACAACTATTGTAGATTTGGAGGGCCAGGTACTATTACAGTTATTCAATGCCACCTTTTAGTGTGAAAGCATTCATAGATAAAGAGGCATGGCTAGATTCTAATAAAACTTTATTTATAAAAGCAGGTGTCCACCTGGATTTTGCCCATAGGCCATAGTTTATAGGCACTGATTTAGAGATTTCAAATAAATTACATCAGATCATACTGAAACTCAAGAGCTCAAGAGACAGGTGTGTGCATTAAAGAACAGAGCTTTAGCATGAACTCTGGTAACATCACTACATAAAGGAAGGATGAAGGAAGAAGGCATTGAAGGAAAACATGCATAACTTTTCTTTTGCATTACCTCTTTCATCTTCTTTTTTCATGCTGAGGTTTTCTAGGGTCCTGTTATCCTTTGATTAGGGGAACATATAAAGGTTGCTTTATATGTTTTTCTCTTGGTGATTGTATCTGTTTTTACCACTGGCTCCAAGTAAAAGAAATTTCTTTTCAGAAAGTTCAGACATTTCTTTTCAGAAATTCTGACATATATTCCAATTGATCACACATAAGACCAGCTCCAGACAATATAAACTTAATATGTTTAACTCTCAGCTAATTTTCTTATCCAACCAACATCTTCAACCTCTGTACTCTCAAGGGAAACTAACACTTCGAACATCAAGCCAGTGTAGTTCCCTTAGTCTCACATGCCAAAAAACTCAGAGCATGGTCTCTCCTCAAATATGTGTCCCTCTCTTCTGAAATGGTCCATAACTTCAACATTCCTTGCCTCAGAATATTGAAAACATATCTGGTCTATTTAGTCCCAGTGCTTCCTAGTTTTAGTTCATCCTCCAGAATAATCTCACGTAAAAAATAGTTGTGTTGAACATGTAGAACTATTTATTTCTCAACACCTCCAACCCCAATAATTATGTGCAACATGAGTTTTAACAGCAACTGTTTGAAGACTGAAGACTCATGTTGCTTACCATTCCAAGAGCATTGAACAATAATTAAGATCAAAGCTGACAGAGAGAAAGCATTTCTCAAATATTTTATTGCATCAATTTCCCAAATCTTATTCATTCAATGTCATTCTGCTCTTAGCATATAATCCCTACATCTATTTGATAGGAGAAACTAAAAAGAACTTTTGGGGAAAAGTTGCTACTATAAGGTTACAGTTTCTTATCCATTCTAAGTCTCAATAACCTAAATTTCAAATTTTCTATTTCAGTCATTTTCTTTTTCCCCCTTGCTGTAAGAAAAAGTTTATTTAGAAATACACAATGATAGAAAGAGATGAGCCAACTGGTCTTCATGGGCTCAGGAAACAAGTTAAAGAAACAAAAGAAGGGCCGTGGAATTTAGGAGAAATAAGCAGAGGTAATACACTGCAGGAAGCAGTAGGGGAAAGATGTGGGTGTACTCCAGAGAGGTAGCACACTCCAGTCATTTTCTTTCCAACAGGTTTGTTTAGAAATAGTTATGTCTGATCTCAACTGACTAGAAGAGAAGAGACAAAATAAATACAATAACATATTTGATCATTATTCAAAGTCAGTTTCTTTAAGGTGAAATTTTTATTGTACCTTTTCTGTGTAGATATGTTTAGATGTACAAACACCACTGTGTTACAAATGCCTATGGTATTCAGTACAGTAACATGCTGTACAAGCTTGTAGGCTAGGAGCAATTGGCTATACCATATAGCACAGGTATGTAGTTGTTCATACTATCGAGATTTGTGTTAGGTACACTCTATGATGTTTGCACAATGCCAAAATTGCCTAAGGACACATTACTCATAATGTATCCCCACTATTAAGTGACATATAACTGTATTGCTTTAGAAAATCCAGAATAATATTTTCCCTTAGGCTTTAGATTTGAAAAGAAAGCCTAGAGCTAGACAACAGAGAGTGTCAAATGCCAAAGTAGAAAATTTATACCTTTTATATGGTTGCAATATCCCTTCATCATTAAAAAATTGAGTATACTCCTCACTATGTGAATATTTATTCATTTATAAATGATATACATGTGGAACAAATACATTCAATCTTACATATACTTCTCCAGAGAGACATTCAGGGAATACTTTCTAACTCATTTTATACTCTTAATACCTAAACCTCTCAAGAAAAATATGAGAAAAGAAAATTATGGACCAATCTTGATCAAGAATATAAATGACAAAATTTAAATGAAATGTAATTGAACTAAATCTAGCAATACATTTTAAAGGATGATAAAGTTCAATTAAACCCAGAAATATAAATCTGGTTTAACATTAAGAAAATCAAGTAATATAATTTACTACATGAAAGGATTAAAAGAGAGAAACTATATCTGCAAGTCAAGATATGTAAAAAAACATTTGACAAAATTTAACAACCTACTGAGGATTAAAAAAAGAAAAACTAAACTCCTTTATGGCAAAGTAGGAAAGGAACAGATTATTTTTTACTCTAATGAAAATTTTCCATACAACTACTCAAGGCAAACCTCATACTAAAGAATATTTTCTTTATATTATGAACCGGAATATGTGTTATAGCCTCACTTATTCAATAATATTCTAGGGGTTTTGGCTAGGGCTTTATGATGAGAAAAAAACTATAGAAATATAATTGTTAAAAAGAAAGACATTAAAGTGTTGTTATCCTTAAGAGACAAAAATATATAATAGGAAACTTCAGTAGGATTTTAGTAGTTAAAATGGACTAGATTATTCAAATATATAATAGGAAACTTCAGTAGGATTGTAGTAGTTGAAATGGACTAGATTATTCTGTAATAACAAAGAACCACACAATTTCAGAAGCTTAAAGACAAAAAAGTTATGTTTTACTCACAGTACATGTCTAACAGGGGTGAGCAGGAGCGTGCTTATTTCATTTTCCTCAGGGACCCCAGCTGCTGGTGACCCAACTGAGACACAACTTCCGTACATGCTTTTCAAGATACCCTTGTTGTGAGAGTGAAAATGAAAATTGAAGTTGATCACCACCAGCATTACATTGTTTTCCCCCCAGAAGTGGCAAGTGTCATTTCCAGTCACATTTTATTTCATTGGTGAAGGCAAATCAAGAATATGTTTAACTGCAAATGGGTGGGATAGTGGAACCCTACCATGTTCCCAGATTAAAAATTTGGTGAACATCAATAAATGGTGAACATTAGATTCTGCATGTCAAATATTACAACTAATAAGACTCGTGTTTAACAAAATTGTCTGAAGCTTTCATTACAAGACCCACCAAACTCTATCATTGATCCTCTCTCCTTCATTACTCTTCTAGGTCATCAGATGTTCATTATGGTGGTGGACAAGGGAGATTTCCTCCTGGAATTGACAAACCAAGAGCATTTAATATTCAAAAACTCTGCCATTAATTTACAATATCTATTTCAAACACATACACACACACACACACACACATACACACACCCCTTCATTCTTCTCTGGACCTGCCTTTAAATCCATGCTTACATGGATTTAAGGAGAAAGAAAACTATCCAGTATTCCATGCCTAAAGCATGGGGGAGTCCACAATTTAAAAAAAAAATCATTGGAAGGAAAACACATTGATTACTACAGACCCACAAAAAACTGGAGACATAAACACTCTTTGGAAACTGATTATAATTTCCCATTTATGAGGCATCAGGTTCTTGGCGGGGGCATTGGAAACATGCAAGAATATATGCATTCAAGTAATATGATAAAGCAAAGATGGCAGCAATGTAATGTAATGAGAAAATCACCAAGATTTTGAATATTGGTTGCTGGTAAACTCATCCCATTAGTGATGAAAATGAGATCAAGGGTAGTCATTAAGGAACTAGGTTTAATGGTAAAGGTGATGCAATCAGAAATACCCAACAAATCTTTAGAAAGGTAAGATTACAACCCAGGGTCAAAGTTGAGCTTCAAAATGAAAATCCACGAAGTACCTATTTATTTGATAATGTTCAGTAAATACTGGTCAATTCCAGGAATATATATGGACCAAGACTACTGATTGAACTTGTTGAACTAACAAACCCTATCTTTTATGGAATCTAGTCTTATCAATAGTGAGAATTATTTACATAGACTAAGTCTGGTATCAGTACTCCATCTGTTAAAAAAAAAAAAGAATTAACCAGGCCAGCATGGCTCAGTGGTTGAGAGTTGACCTAGGAACCCGGAGGTTCCATTTCCCCCCTGCTGGCCTGATCAACCCTAACCCCCTCTGCCTGTTAGCCTCGTTGCCCCTAACTGCCCACCTGCCAGCCTGGTTGCCCCTAACTGCCCCCCCCCACCAGCCTGGTCACCTCTTATTGTCCCCCCTGCCAGCCTGGTCGCCCCAACTGCCTCCCTGCTGTCCTGGTTGCCCCTCACGGCCCCACTCTCTCTCTCTCTCTCTCCCTTCCCCTCTAAAAAAAGAATCAAAAGAAAAATGCAGCTTGGTTGGTTCAAAAGTGATATCAGACAAGACACAAAGATTTTTTTCAACTTCATTCACAATGGTAATCATGAGTAATAGTGCTCATTGTATTTAAAAATTATGACTATTAATAAAGAATAAGAACCCTGCAAGCTTGGTTGCCCCCAATTGCCCCCCTCTGCCGGCCTGGTCACTCCTCACTGCCCCTCCTGCCAGCCTAATCACCCCCAACTGGCCCCGCTGCTGTCCTGGTCATCCTCAACTGCACTACCCCTGTTGGCCTGGTCACCCCTAACTGCCCCCCCCCACCAGCCTGGTCACCTCTTATTGTCCCCCCTGCCAGCCTGGTCGCCCCAACTGCCTCCCTGCTGTCCTGGTTGCCCCTCATGGCCCCACTACCAGCCTGGTTGCCCCACGCAGCCTGCTGTTCAGTTGTTTGGTTGTCCCTCACTAACCTCCCTGCCAGCCTGGTTGTAGGCAGCCATCTTGTGAGGGCATGAGGGTTAATTTGCATATTACTTTTTCATTATATAGGATAATTCCATCAAAATCTAATTCTGAATAACATGTTACTGCTTAAAGATAACTTAAACTGGGTGCCTATGGAAAGAAGTAAAGCACAGTAATTTGAAAATATACATATATTCACTCCTAAGTTTATTGCAACATTATTTATTATAGCCAAGGTATGAAAGCCACATAGGTGTCCATCAACAGATGAATGGATAGAGAAGATATATATGTAATGGAATATTGAACAGCAAAATAAAAAATAAATCTTCACATTTGGGACAACATGGATGGATCTAGAGGGCATTATGCTAAGTGAAATATGTCAAGCAGAGATAGGCAAATACCATGAGGTTTCACTAACATATAAACTCTAAAAAAAGGAAACACATAAAAACAAAACAAAACAAAGCAAACTCATAGAAACAGAGGCCAAAGGAATGATTATCAGAACGGAAGGGATAAAGGATAGGTGAAAAGGTAAAAGAGAATGTAGTTAAAGACATGTGACAAGTCTGCAAGGTGGAGAAGATTACAAGTTTGCAAGGTGGGGTGATCACTTGGCAAGGCATAAATCACTATACTGTACACCTAAAACTAATATAATCAATGTAATATTGTATACCAACTATACTTAAATAAGAAAATAAAGAAAAAGGAAACCTAAACAATTGACCTTTCACCTATATAATTACAAAAAAAACCCCACAGAAAAGCAAGGAGAGTAGAACCTACAGGAATAGGAGCAGGGAGAGAATATTTTGAAGGAGGCTCTCAGGACAAGGCACTGGCAAATGTTTAAAGAAAGAGAATTATGCCCAGCCAGTATGTCTCAGTGCATTGAACATAGTTCCATGCACACCAAGAGGCTCCATCTCCAATAGAGGGCATGCAGGAGACAGCTAATTAATGTTTCTCTCTCATCAGCATTACTATCTGTCTCTCCCTTCCTCTCTCTAAAATCAATAAAAATGTATTTTTTAGAAAGAAAGAGAATTATGAAATTCTTCTAAGGTACTTACATGTGGATGTAGTTTTTAATTATGCCATTATATGCACAGGTTTGTACTTACATGAATATACATCATACGTGGAGACAATTATTTTAATGGGGATATTTAGAAAACACCTCCAGCAAAGTCGAAAGTAAATTGTGTGGTGCAGTACACTTACCAGGGCACGTTATTTTAGCTAATGCATTTTACCTTTATGATAATTATCAAACATTTATGTTTTATGGGAAAAGCCCTACAGCATAATGCTCAGTCTACTTTGCATAACTATGATGATTTGCACTCCTTCTTAATACAGCCTAAATGTTTTTGTCTTTTTGCAATTTATTTTATTCCTTAGTGGCCAGTTCAAAATATTTGGTCTGCGTCCAAGGTATTGTTGCAGAATATGAGTTATCCAATAATACTAATAAAATGTGCATCTTCTTTGATTTATTTTTTCTGCTTTCTTGCTTCAATAGCTGAACATTTCTTTAGCTAGCATTCAGTTAATTAAAAAGCCTGTAACAGGGCACAGGATATGCCCACAAGAAAACCTCAAGCAGTGCAGATGGCCCCACCTCTGCACTCAGAAGCAGAAAAGTAGTGTGTGAAACAGCTGTGGGCTGGGAGGCTCTGGGTGGGCTCTGCCTTCTGGCATGTAAATAAGAAGAGTGAATCTGATTTGAATCTCTGGTGTTCAGATCAATTAATGCTATGCTAAACAGCTTTCCAGCTGCAGGAGTGTTCAAAATTTCCTCTTTGTAGCCATAATTTTTTGCTGAAGTCATGTGCCACCTGGAATGATGCATGTGCTACATATTGCCCAGAAAGCTGTGGCTCTGTGAATGTATGTACAGAGGATGTACAAATTGGAGGAAGGAGAGGCAATGGTACCTAGATGTTTTCTAAGAGCTCCCACACCTAAGGTGTAGGGTTGCACCTTTACTCATTTTTCCTTCCAGGTGCTCATATACCAGAATTTTGGAGGAGTCTAGCATCTTATAGCTTAATTGCAATCAGCTTTTATCTTATAATATTGTAGAAGCAATAAATATTGACCAGCTGGAAATGCATTCCAATGTCCTCCCCTGTCCTCAATCACAAACACAAAGAATCAAATTACTTAGGGGCACAGAATTCAGCTTCTTCTTCTTCTTCTTCTTCTTCTTCTTCTTCTTCTTCTTCTTCTTCTTCTTCTTCTTCATCTTCTTCCTCAAGCACAAGGAATCTAGCTGTAAAAGCTAACTGAAAATCAAATCAATAACCCCGTGATAGTCTCAAGGGCCTGTTAGAGGAAAAGATATCTCAACCCAGTCAAGAAATGCAAAACTGGTTGAGGTAGAGTCTCCACGCACCAGCGATTGAATCAAAGGTTTGGATATCACTTTGAAACTAGACACAATTCAGAGTAGATTGTTCTTATGACTATTTTATCTCTGTATAGAGAAGTTACCACTCCACCCTACAAATCAGCCAATGAACAATCGGTACATTAACAAAGAAAAAGATGAGATGAGATGGTCCCAACAGCTATTCCCAATCAATTTCCTTCTATGCTTGTCTTCAACACTCTATGTAATCTAGCATTATGCGTTGGTGGAAAGAGAGTTTGTTGGAACTAAAGAATTCAGGATAATGTGAAGCTTTTATCTCATAGAGCATGGTTTGCATAATAAATAATTAAGAAATTAATAACAACAAAATGACTCTTTGATTTTACAGGGCAAAATGTATTCGTATCTAAAAGAGAACCATCTGCTGAGAGAGCTTATTATACTTCATTTACAAGCCAACAATGTAGTTACAGTATTTATCTATCACTGTAATAAGAAAACCACAGCAGCTTTTGTTCCTAATTACAATTATGGTGCTTTTTATTCAAGAACCAAA